>NC_036866.1:20982464-21335082 GCF_002910315.2 Salvelinus sp. IW2-2015 | reverse complement strand
TTTGTGAGTGTCTGTCTGTTTCGTGCTGGTCTGTGTGTCTGTCTGTCTGTTTGCGAGTCTGCTATTGTCTGTTGTTTGTCGAGTCTGTCTGTCTGTTTTGCGCAGTGTCTGTCTGTTTGCGAGTGTCTGTCTGTTTGCGAGTGTCTGTCTGTTGCGAGTGTCTGTCTGTTGCGAGTGTTCTGTCTGTTTGTGTGTATGTCTGTCTGTTTGGTGTTGTCTTGTCTGTTGTGTTGTTGTCTGTTTGTGAGTCTGTCTGTCTGTTTGAGTCTGTCTGTCTGTTGTGTGTGTCTGTCTGTTGTGTGTGTCTGTCTTGTGTGTTGCTCTGTCTGTTTCGTGTGTGCTGTCTGTTTGTGTGTGTCTCTGTCTGTTTGTGTGTGTCTGTCTGTTTGTGTGTCTGTCTGTTTGGTATGCTCCACACAGAGCTGTTAGCCTGCCCTGCTTCCCTCCCTGTCACCGCCATTAGGCTATTGTCTGGACCCCCACAAGAGCAAAGCAGCCTCTGTTATTAAACCCACTCAGGGTGAGGAGCGGGCGGGAGGGAGAGCCCATCCGGAGAGCACAATGGGGGAG
Source organism: Salvelinus sp. IW2-2015 (assembly GCF_002910315.2). Taxonomy (NCBI): domain Eukaryota; kingdom Metazoa; phylum Chordata; class Actinopteri; order Salmoniformes; family Salmonidae; genus Salvelinus; species Salvelinus sp. IW2-2015. The sequence continues at coordinate 21,334,512 of NC_036866.1, read as the reverse complement.
GCTGGAAATGAACCAGCCAGACTGCGGTGACAGCCAGGCACCAGGAGGAGGGGTAGGCTGGGGCCGAGGTTACAGACCAGGGGGGTGGGTCTGCTCAACGATCTAGCTGTCAATAAAAAATATAAAAAAGTCAGCAGTTCAGGGAGAACTCGAGTACCTTCTGAATGATGCTTCCTGTCCACATCATCCCCACAGAGAGAATGCCAGAGTTCATTACAATGGTCTGTTAAAGAGTCTGGACAGAACGGCTAACACACAGAGACGTGCAGGTTAACGGAGTAGGTTATTGAGGGCATGACCTTGTCTATAGAGAAAAGAGGGAAACGTCTGAAATGCTACTAGAGTAACCCTGGACATTAAAACAGCTGGAGCTAGACTCACTTCCCTACTAAATCCATTTCCCCCTTTTTCTTATTATCAATCTCTGCTTCTCTTTCCCACTCGGTTCTTCTTTCCCTTGTGTCTCTGTGATTGTATTTGTACACAATGTAAGCGTTGCATGCCCAGGGATCTGTGTGTCTATGAGCACGTCTACACTGTTCCGAGCAGTATTATTGACCAACTGGGCTATAATGTGGTTTAACGGTGAGTGAGATCAGAGGCTAATGTGCAGAGTGGCTAGCTACAGAGATACTGTCTTCCCTTGTGTGTGTGTGTGTGTGTGTGGTGTGTGTGTGTGTTGTGTGTGTGGTGTGTGTGTGTGTGTGTGTGTGGTGTGTGGTGGTGGTGTGTGCATTAGTGCTGATATAAGAAGGATCCATTGAAACCATCCCTTCACCCGGTACAATATAAATAACACACACACAAACATGTACACATTTCTAGGTATGCCTGTATGCAGAGCCTTTATTGCACACAGACAGACTGGAACATCTATAAAGTTGTCCTCTCCCCTGCCCTGTCTCCGCCCTCTGGTGAGGGGTTGTGGGAGTCCAACACATTCTAGAATACACTGCTCTGGTATCCATAAAGAACAGATGACGAATACCAAATATGCTTCCCTCACTAGATGAAAATCAATCAACTACCCTCCTCTCCATATCATGTGATCTCTGTAGGCTACCGCATGAATCACCTGACTCATGTTATACACTACATTACGTTACTGCAGAACAAGAGCCAGTAAATACCTGTTAATGAAATGAATAACCAGCATTAGTAGGTCAACTCAGTTCTGAATCACTGCTGACATCTTACATAACCTTGAGCATGTTGAGTTTAATACAATGATGATTTGTAACAATGCTGGTATCATAAGGTGAGATACTGATGCAAAGCTAGGCAGTCATTGGATTGAAACACTGGGAAGAAAGGCTGAGGTGGGAGGGGTCAGCAGCACTGGGCCTCAGGAGAGGACATTGAAATGAAGTCAGCAGTGMAGGGATGGGCTTTTACAATGAACAAAAATATAAACGCAACAATTTCAAAGATTTTACTGAGTTACAGTTCATATACGGAAATCAGTTAATTTAAATAAATAAATTAGGCTAATCTATGGATTTCGCATGACTTGGAATACAGATATGCATCTGTTGGTCACAGATACTTTTTTTTTTTTTAAAGGTAGGGGCGTGGATCAGAAAACCAATCAGTATCTAGTGTACCACCACTTGTCTCATGCAGCACAACACATCTCCTTTGCATAGAGTTTATCAGGCTGTTAATTGTGGACTGTGCAATGTTGTCCCACTCCAATGGCTGTGCGAAGTTGCTGGATATTGGCGGAAACTGTAACACCCCAGTTTCTCCGATCAGGAGCATCCCAAACAATCTCAATGGGTGACATGTCTGGGGAGTATGCAGGCCATGGAAGAACTGGGACATTTTCAGCTTCCAGGAATTGTGTACAGATCCTTGTGACATGGGGCCGTGCATTATCATGCTGAAACATGAGGTGATGGGGGCGGACGAATGGCACGACAATAGGCCTCAGGATCTCTCGTCACAGTGCATTCAAATTGCCATTGATAAAATGTAATTGTGTTTTTTTCCCGTAGCTTATGCCTGCCCATACTACCCCACTGCCACCATGGAGCACTCTGTTCACAACGTTGACATCAGCAAACAGTTCGCCCACACAACGCCATGCAAGCTGTCTGCCATGTGCCCGGTACAGTTGAAACTGGGATTCAGCCGTGAATTGCACACTTCTCCAGCGTGTCAGGTCAAGACCCTGGTGAGGATGGCAAGCACTTGCAGATGAGCTTCCCTGAGACGGTTTCTGACAGTTTGTGCAGAAATTCTTTGGTTGTGCAAACCCACAGTTTCATCAGCTGTCTGGAAAGCTGGTCTCAGACGATCCCACAGGTGAAGAAGCCGGATGTGAAGGTCCTGGGCTGGCGTGGTTACTCGTGTTCTGCGGTTGTGAGGCCAGTTGGACGTACTGCCAAATTCTCTAAAATGATGTTGGAGGTAGAGAAATTAACATTCAATTCTCTAGCAACAGCTCTGGTGGACATTCCTGCAGTCAGCATGCCAATTGTACGCTCCCTCAAAACTTGAGACATCTGTGGGATTGTGTTTAGTGACAAAAGTGCACATTTTAGAGTGGCCTTTTATTGTTCCCAGCACAAGGTGCACCTGTGTAATGGTCATGCCGTTTAATCAGCTTCTTGATATGCCACACCTGTCAGGTGGATGGATTATCTTGGCAAAGGAGAAATGCTTACTAACAGGGATATAGACAAAATGTGTACACAACATTTGAGAGAAATAAGCCGTTTCTGTGTATGGACAATTTCTGGAATATTTTATTACATCTCATGAAATATGTGACCAACACTTGATGTGTTGCGTTTATATTTTTGTTCAGTATAGTATTCATGACTCTACCAGAATTGAAAATAACTATAACAGAGCCAGTTGTCTGCAGCCTACAGGCATAGAGCCTCTCAGGCCTCTCTCCCACTGGATCCATCAGACATGCTGATTTACCCACTTCCCCAAGCCCCTCTCAGACTCACAAACAGAAGACAAGGAGGAATGGGTATGAGATACAGAGGGAGGAACGGAGGGAGGGACAGATAGCTTTTACCATCAATTTGCCTCCTGCCCATGTATAGTCTATAGTGACAGGTCCTGTCACGTTCTGACCTTAGTTTCTTTTTATATCTTTGTGTTAGGTTGGTCAGGGCGTGAGTTGGGGTGGGTAGTCTATGTTCTGTTTTCTATGTTGTTGTATTTCTATGTCTGGCCTGATATGGTTCTCAATCAGAGGCAGCTGTCGATCGTTGTCTCTGATTGAGAATCATATTTAGGTAGCCTGTTTTCCCCATTTTGGTTGTGGGTGGTTGTGTCCTGTTTTTGTGTCACCATTCAGGACTGTTTCGGTTTTCGTTATCATTCACTTTGTTATTTTTGTATTTTGTAGTGTTCAGTTTATTATTAAAATATGACAAACACTTACCACGCTGCATTTTGGTCCGATCCTTCATACTCCTCAGACGAAGAGGATGAGAATCGTTACAGGTCCGTCTATGCTGCCATTCATGCTAACCTTGGAGGGGGTCCCGAGAGAACTCACTGTTGGTCTCCACAGAGAGGTGTGTGTATTAAGTATCGATGAGTATAGAGTGAACATCTGTCTCTCTGCTCTGCCATAAACAACCCTCCCTCAACGTGAGCAAGATAAATCAGCTGATCGTGGACTACAGGAAAAGGAGGGCCGAGCACGCCCCCGTTCACATCGACGGGGCTGTAGTGGAGCGGGTCGACAGCTTCAAGTTCCTTGGTGTCCACATCACTAAGGACCTATCATGGTCCAAACACACCATCACAGTCATGAAGAGGGCATGACAACGCCTATTCCTCCTCAGGAATATATTTGGCATGGGACCTCAGATCCTCAAAAACAGCTGCACCATTGAGAGTATCCTGACTGGTTGCATCAATGCTTGGTACGGCAACTGCTCGGCCTCCGACCGCAAGGCACTAAACACATACAGTATATACTGACCCCGCACACACACACACACAGTCACCCAGTAAAACACTACTTGAGTAGAAGTATAAAAGTATTTGGTTTTAAATATACTTCAGTATAGAAAAAAATSTAATTCCTTATATTAAGCAAACCAGATGGCACCATTTTTGTGTTTTGATTTACGGATATCCAGGGGCATAATTTACAAAACAAAGCATGTGTTTAGTGATTCTGCCAGATCAGAGGCAGTTGACCAGGGATGTCCTCTTGATAAGTTGCGTGAATTAGACCAAATTCCTGTCCTGCTAAGCATTCAAAATGTAATGAGCATTTTTGGGTGTCAGGCAAAATGTATGTAGTAAAAAGTACATTATTTAGGAATGTAGTGAAGTAAAAGTTAAAGTTGTGAAAGGTATCCATAGTAAAGTACAGATAACCCAAAAAACGACTTAAGTAGTACTTTTTACTTAAGTACACCACTGCACACACACACATTCACATTCCTTTTACACTCTTCACATACGCTGCTGCTACTCTCTGTTTATTATCTATGCATAGTCACTTAACCCCACCTACATATTACCTCAATCACCGTACCTCGACAAACCCGTTCCCCTACACATTTTGTATTTTTATTTAACCTTTATTTAACTAGGCAAGTCAGCTAAAAACAAATTCTAATTTACAATGACGGCCTACCCTGGCCAAACCCTAACGACGCTGGGGCCAATTGTGCGCCGCCCTTTGGGACTCCCAATCAAGGCTTGTTGTGATACAGCCTGGAATCGAACCAGGGTCTGTAGTGACGCCTCTAGCACCGAGATGCAGTGCCTTAGACCGCTCCGCCACTCGGGAGGCCACATTACACCACTGCGCGCGCGCACACACACACACACACACAAAAGTAATAACCTCTGCTTCCTGTTGTTGGCCTTCTTATTGGTCTACGATTGGTCATCTCTAGGAGACAGAACGCGTCTCCTTCCTGAGCGGTATGACAGCTGCGTGGTCCCATGGTGTTTATACTTGCATACTATTGTTCGTACAGATGAACGTGGTACCTTCAGGCGTTTGATAATTGCTCCCAAAGACTTGTGGAGGTCTACAATTTGTTTTCTGAGGTCTTGGCTGATTTCTTTTGATTTTCCCATGATGTCAAGCAAAGAAGCACTGAGTTTGAAAGTAGGCCTTGAAATGCATCCACAGGTATACCTCCAATTGACTCAAATTATGTCAATTAGCCTATCAGAAGCTTATAAAGCCATGACATCATTTTATGGAATTTTCCAAGCTGTTTAAAGGCACAGTCAACTTAGTGCACGTAAACTTCTGACCCATAACAATATTCAACAACTGAGACATAAACTGAACAAGTTCCACAGACATGTGACTAACAGAAATTGAATAATGTGTCCCTGAACAAAGGGAGGGGGTCAAAATCAAAAGTAACAGTCAGTATCTGGTGTGGCCACCAGCTGCATTAAGTACTGCACTGCATTTCCTCCTGCACCAGATTTGCCAGTTCTTGCTGTGAGATGTTACTCCACTCTTCCACCAAGGCACTTGCAAGTTCCCGGACATTTCTGGGGGGAATGGCCCTAGCCCTCACCCTCCGATCCAACAGGTCCCAGACGTGCTCAATGGGATTGAGATCCGGACTCTTCGCTGGCCATGGCAGAACACTGACATTCCTGTCTTGCAGGAAATCACGCACAGAACGAGCAGTATGGCTGGTGGCATTGTCATGCTGGAGGGTCATGTCAGGATGAGCCTGCAGGAAGGGTACCACATGAGKGAGGAGGATGTCTTACCTGTAACGCACAGCGATGAGATTGCCTGCAATGATAACAAGCTCAGTCCGATGATGCTGTGACACACAGCCCCAGACCATGTCGGACCCTCCACCTCCAAATCGGTCCCGCTCCAGAGTAGAGGCCTCAGTGTAACGCTCATTCTTTCGACAATAAACGCGAATCCGACCATCACCCTCGGTGAGACAAAACCGCGACTCGTCAGTGAAGAGTAATTTTTGCCAGTCCTCTCTGGTCCAGCAACGGTGGGTTTGTGCCCATAGGCGACGTTGTTGCCGGTGATGTCTGGTGAGGACCTGCCTTACAACAGGCCTACAAGACCTCAGTCCAGACTCTCTCAGCCTATTGAGGACAGTCTGAGCACTGATGGAGGGATTGTGCGTTCCTGGTGTAACTCAGGCAGTTGTTGTTGCCATCCTGTATCTGCCCCACAGGACAAAATAAATTATTGTCGACCTCCACAAGTCTGGTTCATCCCTGGGAGCAATGTGACGACGCAGCCGTCATACAGCTCAGGAAGGAGACGCGTTCTGTCTCCTAGAAATGAAAGTACTTTGGTGCGAAAAGTGCAAATCAATCCCAGAACAACAGCAAAGGACCTTGTGAAGATGCTCGAGGAAACAGGCACAAATGTATCTATATCCACAACGAGTCCTATATCGACATAACCTGAAAGACCGCTCAGCAAGGAAGATGCCACTGCTCCAAAACCACCATAAAAAAGCCAGACTACGGTTTGCAACTGCACATGGGGACAAAGATCGTACTTTCTGGAGAAATGTCCTCTGGTCTGATGAAACAAAAATAGAACTGTTTGGCCATAACGACCATCGTTATGTTTGGAGGAAAAAGGGGGAGGCTTGCAAGCCGAAGAACACCATCCCAACTGTGAAGGATGGGGGTGGCWGCATCATGTTGTGTGGGTGCTTTGCTGCAGGTGGGGCTGGTGCACTTCACAAAATAGATGGCATCATGAGGGAGGAAAATTATGTGGATATATTGAAGCAAATCCTCAAGCACACATAGTCAGGAAGTTAAAGCTTGGTCGCAAATGGGTCTTCCAAATGGACAATGACCCCAAGCATACGCTCAAAGTTGTGGCAAAATGGCTTAAGGACAAACGAGTCAGTCATCGAGTGTCCATTCCGGACGTAGTGACGAATATCACAGTAAAATACATATGTTTGACACTTGGTAGATGAGATTCGTGCTGCAGGTCGAATCCTTATACCGCAATATGAAAGAGAGGCCACATTTGGTCTCTTCTTGGGACAGATAACTGAAAAAGGGATGTCGTGTTGCGATATTCATGGTACGGTCCTCCTGTTTAAACTAATACAAACACCTGACGTCCGTTACACAGTCTGTCCGGAGGAATGGTGGGCCAAAATCACGCCAACTTATGTTGGCAAGCTTGTGGAAAAGGCTACGTCAACACTAACGATTTTTGAAAGTATCTCTTCAAACAAAGTTAAAGGAATTTAATTTAAAAAAGGATCAGTCACGTTGTCTACAGTCCGAGAGTAAATACGTAAAATCTGAGTGTACATGTAAAATATGAATGTTAAATGGGCGATTTTACTATACTTCTGACCGGATGGACCACTGGAATTGTATGAAAGAGACCTAATAAAAGCTGAAAAGTGAGATGAATTCTCTCAACGTATTTATTAGACTGTAATATTTTTATTGGCAACATTCTTTAAATACAATAGTAGATAGTGGTGATTGTTGTGGCACTAACACACTGTACCTAAGGACAGGGAATTTTTACTAGCGCATTATAAATGTCAGGTAATTGGTGGGGAAAACTGAGTTTATAAATATGCTTTCTTTGGCTAAATGTAAAGCTTCTCGACTCTTTTCAACATGTTTGTATACAAAAATTATACATCTAATATTACTCATTACCATAAAATAATCATTATATATTATATAGGGTACATTATATTACATAATTTGGGGGTCAGGTTCTGGGGGTGCATGCAAAAGTATTTAGTAGTGGCCACCTATATTGTGCACGCCAATTGGTTCTCGATCCTCCAGCAGACTCCCAGACTTTATAAATTATATAACGAGTTGGGCTGGAGAAGGAGAGCTGCCTGTAATTGATGTTTTTCATGATAGGGTTGCTAGTATACTATTATCTTGCAACTATGAACAGCAATTATGCAGGAACCCGTTTAAAAAAAAATATCCTCAGAAATACACATTGTAGATTTTGATTTTTAATGAATTTATTTGCAATTATGGTGGAAAATAAGTATTTGGTCACCTAACAAGCAAGATTTCTGGCTCTCACAGACCTGTAACTTCTTCTTTAAGAGGCTCCTCTGTTCTCCACTCGTTACCTGTTTTATGGCACCTGTTTGAAATTGTTATCAGTATAAAAGACACCTGTCCACAACCTCAAACAGTCACACTCCAAACTCTACTATGGCCAAGACCAAAGAGCTGTCAAAGGACACCAGAAACAAAATTGTAGCTGCACCAGGCTGGGAAGACTGAATCTGCAATAGGTAAGCAGCTTGTTTTGAAGAAATCAACTGTGGGAGAATTATTAGGAAATGGAAGACATACAAGACCACTGATAATCTCTCGATCTGGGGCTCACGCAAGATCTCACCCCGTGGGGTCAAATGATCACAAGTGAGCGGTGAGCAAAAATCTCAGAACACACGGGGGACCTAGTGAATGACCTGCAGAGAGCTGGGACCAAAGTAACAAAGCCTACCATCAGTAACACACTACTGAGGGACTACAATCCTGCAGTGCCAGACGTGTCCCCTGCTTAAGCCAGTACATGTCCAGGCCCGTCTGAAGTTTGCTAGAGAGCATTTGGATAATCCAGAAGAAGATTGGGAGAATGTCATATGGTCAGATGAAACCAAAATATAACTTTTTGGTAAAAACTCAACTCGTCGTGTTTGGAGGACAAAGAATGCTGAGTTGCATCAAAGAAACACCATACTCTCGTGAAGCATGGGGGTGGAAACATCATGCTTTGGGGCTGTTTTTTTCTGCAAAAGGACCAGGACGACTGATCCGTGTAAAGGAAGAATGAATGGGGCATGTATCGTGAGTTGAGTGAAAACACTTCCATCAGCAAGGGCATTGAAGATGAACGTGGCTGGGTCTTTCAGCATGACAATGATCCCAAACACCGCCCGGGCAACGAAGAGTGGCTTCGTAAGAAGCATTTTCAAGGTCCTGGAGTGGCCTAGCCAGTCTCCAGATCTCAACCCCATAGAAAATCTTTGGAGGGAATTGAAAGTCCGTGTTGCCCAGCAACAGCCAAAACATCATGCTCTAGAGGAGATCTGCATGGAGGAATGGGCCAAAATACCAGCAACAGTGTGTGAAAACTTGTGAAGAACTTACAGAAAACGTTTGACCTCTGTCATTGCAACAGGGGTATATACAAAGTATTGAGATAAACTTTTGTTATTGACCAAATACTTATTTTCCACCATAATTTGCTAATTAATTAATAAAAATCCTACAATGTGATTTTCTGGTTTTTTTCTCATTTTGTCTGTCATAGTTGAAGTGTACCTATGATGAAAATTACAGGGACTCTCTCATCTTTTTAAGTGGGAGAACTTGCACAATTGGTGGCTGACTAAATACTTTTTTGCCCCACTGTATATATATATTTGGTACCCTTGTACAATATATAACCTTGTTGTTGTTATTTTATTGTGTTACTATTACTTTTCCTTTAGTTTATGTTTCTTACTTACTTTATAAAAAATCTGCATTGTTGGTTAAGGGCTCGTAAGTAAGCATTTCACGGTAAGGTCTACACCTGTTGTATTCGGGCATGTGACAAATACATTTTGATTTGATTACGCTGCCTTTTCAAATAGAATAGGGTGAAAAGGGCACTTGAACTGGTTTAGTTTGCCTCCATCTTGATACAATATCTTCTTGTCTATAGTTCAGAAAGACATGCTATTCTAGAGTATGCTAGCTTATTGGCAGTGTTACACCTCTGTATCACGTGCTATTGCAGTGTTACAGCTTATTGCTGAGAGTTTGCACTTCATAATGTTGTGTTATTGCAGAGTGGAACAGCTTATTGACTGTGTATTCATACATCACTATGACAGGTTATTACAGAATGACAGATCTCACTGGTTGGCTGCTGGTGTTATAAGGCTGCAGAAATCTAGTCGCTTATTTCTGACCATATATACAAATACTAAAAATGTGATTCCTTTTTCTGCAGCACTGTGTGGCTTTTTTATATTGTTTACAGACAATTTTCACTACCCACCACAGCTGACACAAGTAGTGTTGTTTGGCACTCTATTAGCTGTCTGGGTTCCTTTGAGGATTAGCTGATCAGCTGATTTCACGCTCTAATCAGACAGACAGCAATAGTCCAATGACTTACTGACTGTTCAGTCACATCACATAAATTTGACAAGGAGAGTCCTGCCTTAAGGCACACACAGGCACTAATACTCCCATGTGGCCTTACAGCAGCCTTACTGGTAGGTCATTGAGGAGTAGGTTCTTTCTACTTCACCATCACTGTTCTTGTCTGCCTCATTATCGAGAATACGAAGATGATCATCAACCTGCTGGTCACCATTAATATGCTAGTGAGGTCCCTGAAGGGGTCCCACTCTGAGCCCATTGTCAGACCCTTGCTATCAGATTAATTATTCCCCAGTGAACAGGCCAGGCTGCGGGATGGGAAGCCTGCCCTGGCGGCACTAGCACCAGCGAGCCCCTGTCCTCCAGGGTAGATGGATACCTGATGCTGCCAGCGGGAAGCTGAGCACAGTGCTGTGGAGGCATCTCTTTGCTACCACAGCTCCTGGATCCCCTTACAAGGGCTGGCCACTGGCTGCAATGTAGTGCTGCTCCAAGAACAAACTATTCCTGTCTACAACAGCTGAGCTCTGTTGTCTATCAGTGTTCAGATATGATGCTGTCTTTAAGTATGTGCTCCAAATACAGATCATATATAGGACCTAGGAGTTTTTATTGATCCTCTGATCTAACCAGGAAGAACTCTAGTAGATTATTAAAAGTTTTTTCCTTGTCAGGTCATAAGGTCAGGAAAAACTTGCCCTACCCATATAGTGTGACTGACCTCTCCTGACAGGTCTCCCTCTGTGTGTGTGTGTGTGTGTGTGTGTGTGTGTGTGTGTGTTATAGTATGTGGCTATTGCTGATGTTGTGTGTTCTGTGTAGTGAGGTGTGTGTATGTGTGTGTGTGTGTGTGTTGGACCATGCTGTCCCCGTCCTGAGCCTATGATCTCACCCTGTCTGCACTCCAACCATCTGGAGGCTGAACTGAAGCCCTGCCATATGGTCACCACAGCAACCCTTAACGCGCCACTGTTTCCAGGAAGAATAGGCTTCAGTTGAACTTCCCTCTGCCATCTACAAAGGGTTCAGCAAAGTCTACCTAAACTAATTGACAACACATTCAAAACATGTACAGTGCCAACACAGAAGAAAACACTCATTTTCTGATTGAAAGACTCTCGATGACAACACAGTGTGTTAGTGGAGCAGCAGATCAGATAAACAGCAATAGGCCTCGTACCTGTGTGTGTGTGTGTGTGTGTGTGTGTGTGTGTGTGTGTGTGTGTGTGTGTGTGTGTGTGTGTGTGTGTGTGTCTGGGATTACCCTTTAAGGTTGAGGGCAGCTCTAATCCCATCCCAGGATTATTACTGAGACACAGACACATGAGAGGGACCTGGTCTAACCGCTCTTTATATAAACCCCACCCCCACAGGACTAACCCTGATCACACTATAAACCTCTGAAAGCTGGAGGATGGAGAACTATAGCTTTCACAAAACAGGCTCACACAGAGCATTGTGAGCATCATTCATACAGGTACATCCTCTCACCCACCAAATGCTTCCCTGTCCTCGAAGACACAAACACAGGTAAGGGGAAGTTTACAGTGTAAATCTCTCATGTTTTGCTAGCATAGACTGGAATATGTTCCGGGATTCCTCCGATGGCATTGAAGAGTACACCACATCAGTCATTGGCTTCATCAATAAGTGCATCGATGACGTCGTCCCCACAGTGACCGTACGTACATACCCCAACCAGAAGCCATGGATTACAAGCAGCATCCACACTGAGCTAAAGGCTAGAGTTTCCGCTTTCAAGGAGCGGGACTCTAACCCGGAAGCTTATACGAAGTCCTGCTATGCCCTCCGACGAACCATCGTACAGGCAAAGCATCAATACAGGACTAAGATCGAATCGTACTACACCAGCTTTGACCCTCGTCCGATGTGGCAGGGCTTGCAATCCATTACAGACTACAAAAGGGAAGCACAGCCGAGAGCTGCCCAGTGACACAAGCCTACCAGACGAGCTAAACTACTTCTATGCTCGCTTCGAGGCAAATAACAATGAAAAGTGCATGAGAGCACCAGCTGTTCCGGAAGACTGTGTGATTACTCTCTCCATAGCCGATGTAAGACCTTTAAACAGGTCAACATTCACAAGGGCGCAGGGCCAGACGGATTACCAGGACGTGTACTGCGAGCATGCGCTGACCAACTGGCAAGTGTCTTCACTGACATTTTCAACCTCTCCCTGTCCAAGTCTGTAACACCAACATGTTTTAAGCAGACCACTATAGTGCCTGTGCCCAAGAACACTAAGGTAACCGGCCTAAATGACTACCAACCCGTAGCACTCAGTTCTGTAGCCGTGAAGTGCTRTGAAAGGCTGGTCACGGCTCACATCAACACCATACCGCCCCGGCATATCCACAGAGTATGCAATCTCTATTGCACTCCACACTGCCCTTTCCCACCTGGACAAAAGGAACACCTATGTGAGAATGCTATTCATTGACTACAGCTCAGCGTTCAACACCATAGTGCCCTCAAAGCTCATCAATAAGCTAAGGACCCTGGGACTAAACTCCTCCCTCTGCAACTGGATCCTGGACTTCCTGACGGGCCGCCCCCAGGTGGTAAGGGTAGGTAACAACACATCCGCCACACTGATCCTCAACACGGGGGCCCCTCATGCGGAGGCGTGCTCAGTCCCCTCCTGTACTCCCTTCTCACTCATGACTGCATGGCCAGGCACGACTCCAACACCATCATTAAGTTAGCTGATGACACAACAGTGGTAGGCCTGATCACTGACAACGATGAGAGAGCCTATAGGGAGGAGGTCAGAGACCTGACCATGTGGTGCAAGGACAACAACCTCTCCCTCAACGTGATCAAGACAAAGGAGATGATTGTGGACTACAGGAAAAGGAGGACCGAGCACGCCCCCATTCTCATCAGCGGGGCTGTAGTGGAGCAGGTTGAGAGCTTCGAGTTCCTTGGCGTCCACATCACCAACAAACTAACATGGTCCAAGCACACCAAGACAGTCGTGAAGAGGGCACGACATAACCTACTCCCCCTCAGGGGACTGAGAAGATTTGGCATGGGTCCTCAGATCTTCAAAAGGTTCTACAGCTGACTGGTTGCATCACTGCCTGGTATGGCAACTGRTCGGCCTCCGACCYRWKYGCACTACAGAGGGTAGTGCGAACGGCCCAGTACATCACTGGGGCCAAGCTTCCTGCCATCCAGGACCTCTATACCAGGCCTTAAAAATTGTCAAAGACTCTAGCCACCCTAGTCATAGACTATTCTCTCTGCTATCGCACGGCAAGCGGTACCGGAGCGCCAAGTCTAGGTCCAAGACGCTTCTAAACAGCTTATACCCCCAAGCCATAAGACTCCTGAACATCTAGTCAAATGGCTACCCAGACTATTTGCATCCCCCGCATCTCTTTACACCACTGCTACTCTGTTGTCATCTATGCATAGTCACTTTAATAACTCTAACTACATGTAGATACTACCTCAACTGACCGGTGCCCCCGCACATGACTCTGTATCGGTTCACCCCTGTATATAGTCTCGCTATAGTTATTTTTCTGCTGCTCTTTAATTACTTGTTACTTTTATCTCTTATTCTCTGTATTTTTTTGAAACTGCATTGTTGGTTAGGGGCTCGTAAGTAAGAATTTCACTGTAAGGTCTACACCTGTTGTATTCGGGGCATGTGACTAATACAATTTGATTTGATTTTGCTCCACCTGCGTTTGTCAATTTGACAAAATTCTATTCTTCTCTTCTGTACCTACTGTTGTATCATTTCATTATGAGCTCCCTTACAGACTGCTGTTTCATGCCTCTGTCTGTCAACACTGCGCTGGATCACAAAACAGTATGACGTCTCCATCAGTATGAGTTGAGTCATCTCCATCGTAGGCGTACTGTAGTGTACATACGTACACATTCCATTCAGAATCCAGAAATGGGCTGTGGACAGCTGCCAATACCAGCAAGAATTCTTGCAAACCCTAAACAACGCCCACATACCTCTCTGAACTGAGCAGGCAGCACGCTCACAACTGTCCCTTCAATGTCCCTCTCTTCCTCTTGCCTCTGTTTATGCGTCTGCTCTGTCTTTAACCAGCCATATTGCTAGTTTCTGGACAAACAAACACAACTGAATAGAATAGACCCCTGTGCTGCTGTTCAGTAAACCACTGGGTCTTTGATCGTAGGTCAGATCACGAATCACATGCAATCTGGGGGAAAGGAATTCCATCCTGTAAATCTGAGTGGGAATTCCATCCTGTAAATCTGAGTGGGAATTCCATCCTGTAAATCTGAGTGGGAATTCCATCCTGTAAATCTGAGTGGGAATTCCATCCTGTAAATCTGAGTGGTTTCACACTCCACAGTGGTTTACAGTTTCTCCATCGTTATTTATTTGATGAACTTGGTAACTGCACCTCTATATCAACTAGTCAATACTGCCCAGGTAATTAGTCAATAGCCCTGGATCATACTGCCCTTTATTCACACCACTGACAGCCTATTGATCCTCAGTGGCATGGGCACCCGCAAACCAACCACGCCAACCTGTGGTTGGTAACCTCCTGTTCCCACACCTCCAGTGAACCTGCTGCATGCCAGTACATTTCTCTCACTGCCTACACTCCGCCCTCAGCCAGGCTCTGAGAATGTACCAAACAAGCCATGCGCCAGGCTGGCTGTTTCACAGAAACAAGAAATCCCAGCAGTTCTCAGAACTCTAAGAAGCTGAAAGACATGGAGAAAGACTTGGCTAGAGATGAAATTCAGAGTCTGCTCTAACAGTGGGTGATCTGTGTTGCCTCAGAGCAGGTGTTCTGTCTCGTGATCTGACATGGCATGCAGTGCTCCGAGGTGAGAGAGAGAACACTATACAGAACCCTGCCCAGCACATACACCTGCACAGCAGATGTTCCTAGCAGTACTCACACTCTGCCTACTTTCCTCATCCCTTTCTCTCTCGCTCCTCTAGCTCTACTATCCTAATATATGCTACATGACCAAAAGTATGTGGATTCGGCTATTTCAGCCACACCCTGTGCTGACAGGTGTATAAATCGAGCACATAGTCATGCAAGCACAATGCCAAGCGTCGGCTGGAGTGGTGTAAAGCTCGCCGCCTGGCAGTCCGACGGTGGAATCTGGGTTTGGTGGATGCCAGGAGAATGCTACCTGCACCAATGCATTGTGCCAACTGTAAAGTTTGGAGGAGGAATAATGGTTCGGGTTAAGCCCCTTATTTCCAGTGAAGGGAAATCTTAACACTACAGCATACAATGACATTCTACACGATTCTGTGCTTCCAACTATGTGGCAAAAGTTTGGGGAAGGTCCTTTTCCTGTTTCATCATGACAATGCCCCCATGCACAGAGCGAGGTCCATACAGAAATGGTTTGTCAAGATCAGTGTGGAAGAATTTGACTGACCTCAACCCCATCGAACACCTTTGGAATGAATTGGAATGCCGACTGCGAGCCAGGCCTAATCGCCCAACATCAGTGCCCGACCTCACTAATGCTCTTGTGGCTGAATGGAAGCAGGTCCCCGCAGCAATGTTCCAACATCAGGTGGAAAGCCTTCCCAGAAGAGTGGAGGCTGTTAGAGCAGCAAAGGGGGGACCAACACCAAATTGATGCCCATGATTTTGGAATGAGATGTTAGACGAGAAGMTGTCCACATACACTACATGATCAAAAGTATCTTCCTCCTTTAGTCCACCTATATTTAAATCTCCATAACTATTCATATGTGATTTCACTCTGTCACTAACGACAGTTATTATCCTTGTTTAAATGTATTTTTGATGTATTTAAACAGGGAAATCCCATTAAGACCAAGGCCTCTTTTACATGGGAGCCCTGCACACAATCATACAATTCAAAATATTTACAATTCCTATGGGGGGGGGGGTAGTACAATATTTACAAGCAGTTTTAAAAAATGTACTTACAAAACACGTTTATGAAAAACAATCACATTCCTCATTAAAAAAGAACCTATTGCCCATAATAAAGCGTAKACTCTTAGAAAAAAAGATGCCATCTAGAACCTAAAATGGTTCTTCGGCTGTCCCCATGGGAGATTCCTTTTTGGTTCCAGGTAGAACCCTTTTTGGCTCCAGGTAGAACCTTTTTTGGTTTAATGTAGAACACTTTCCACAAAGTGGAAACTACCTGGAACCAAAAAGGGTTCTACCTGGAACCAAAAAGGGTTATTCTATGAGGACAGCCGAAGAACCCTTCTGGAACCCTTTTTTCTAGAGTGTAGTGTGCTATGAGAAAGTGCGTCCAATGGCTTCAATACAGTGGCAGCTGCATGGCGATATCACCACAGTCTTAAGCCAGAATGTATGCCGAGCGAATGATTTGTTTTCTGCTATTTAACTCAGGCATGCCCTATTCCTATAAAGGAAGCCCATTTTAATTCTTAACTTCTTAACTAACGTTAACTCATCAACATGTTTTTTGAAAGATAGATTTTAGTCAATCCAGATACCCACATATTTATAAGCGAGGACACGATCAATGTGGGCACCGTGCAATGTACATAAATCATCAGATACATTTGTAAGCATTTGCATTAAGCGTGCAAACACAGCAGGATTGTGGGGGCATAAATTCACTGTCTCCCTCCCAGTCCTACACAACACAAATGCATTCCCAGGCACACACACACACACACACACACACACACACACACACACACACACACACACACACACACTGAGTTGCTCCTCGGGGTATTGAGCAGCTGGTGCAGCCTCAGTTGAGCGTGTGCTGGGTGAACACAAGGGAATCTCTCTGACTATGCTAAAAACAGCAGCACAGCCAATGGGCTTTGCACCAGCATGCCAACCCACAATAACACCACTAAAACACTACCTAAAGCACTCCTGCATGACTACATCGGAGCACGGTTTGAATTTGCATATTGTTTTGAATGTAGTAGCAGTGTGTGTTTGTGTATGAGTGCGGGTAAGGGAGATGGGGGGGTTGACTTTTAATGTTAGCTAGAGGAGATATTACTGGAGGCGTAGGGCCCTCTCTGGAGAGTAAGGAGAGAAGAGAAAACCCTTTCTTCCCTCTTTTCCCTTTGTGTTTCTCTATCTCCCTTTTCCCTCCCTCCTCTCAGCCTTTCTTTCCATGTGAATTAGCCGATTAAACCCCAGCTTATAAAGCAGTTTGCTGAAATAAATCTTCAATGAAGTAGATTGAGCAACCACAAAAAATATCTTATTTTCACTAATCTATGCTTCTCGGACTGCCAGCTATAGCCCAGCTAATTCCCCAGACCTTTGCTACTGGCCTCTTGTGACTGTACCGAGAGATTGAGGAGGGACGTGGTAGCTAGCTAGTAGAGAACGGCAAGGATGGGCTAGTGGACTCACTGGGCTGACAGATACCATAGGTGTTTTGTGCTGGGATTATGTAGGGTGAGGATGGAAGCGAGCGTTGGATCCCTTCTGTATGGAATCCCATTAGCCAGCCTGTCAATGGCCACTCTGTGAGATGAGCTCATGCTAAAAGCCCCATCAATCTCATCAGTGTTTCGGTGAACCAGCAGCACTCTGTGACATTAATGCCCCATAGAGGGGCAGTGGAGAAGGGAGGATCTGATCAGAGACTTTAAAATGGCTCCACCAGCACAATGTGTCCATCATGCCAGTAATGTGTCAATGGACCAAAGCTCTGTCATATAGCAGCCTCTGGGGGAGGTTAGATAAGAGTCAGTCTCTGGACAGCAGCTTATTGGGCCTTCAATAGCCAGATGGGCCAGTTGTGCTGGTCAGAGTGGTTGACCAGTTTCCTAGGCGTGGTCCTAGACTAGTATCACCACTACCTACGGTCTGTTAGTATCACTACAACCTTTACATTAAGCTGACAACAGACAGGGACTCCACCCCCATGTTGACTCTCACCATCTGATATGATTGCCCATAGTCCTCTGAGGTTATTATTCAAATATGTCATGCATGTATGGCAAGGATGAATAGTCTCTCTGTATAGATGGTCTCTCCAGAGATGAAAGGGAGATGAGAAATAGAATACAAAGAGAGAAAAGCAAGCAAGTAAGTTTGAGCGAAATGTGGTTGACTGAATAACGACCGTGTAAAGCAGTTCAAGTGAATGAAGAGCACTGCTCTAATGATTTGCTACTTATTTGCTCTCACAACAAAACTTGTGAGCGAAAAAGCCATTACTGTGGAAAAATGACATTCCTTCCATGGAGAAGATGAAGCTGTAATCAGGTAGCGCCAGGCCCTGCACGGGTATGTCTGTAACAGCGATAAGCCCTRTCTGGAAATGTGCATTTCTGTTCCCCTCAAAACATGGTTTTATCAAATAGATCCTTTGAGAAAGCTATGCTAGAGAAAGGGAGGGAGAGAGAGAACGAGAGAGAGAACGAGAGAGAGAGAGAGAGAGAGAACGAGAGAGAGAGAGAGAGCTGAGATTGAGGACCAGGGGCTAATCTGCCTTCTTATTCTCCTTTAAATAGAAATACAGGCATAACTCATGAAGATTTCACTAGCCGCATAGTATAATCTTAAAAAGAAGAAAAAACACTAGCACATGCAGTAGTATTGCAGAGGGGTACCAAATAAAATGAAACTAAATGAAACTGCATTTTGATGAGGGAACAAACATATTTCCTGTTACCATACGGTTAGTAAGTGGAACTATAGCCAGACATTTAGCCCGTTGAAAGGCTGACAGGTGTTCAGCTATTCAGGACACTAAAGAGCATCCCCCATGAGAACAGGAAGTAGCTATGTTGTCAGTCGGTGGCAGCAGAACAGAAAAACTCCTGCTGAGTGAACAAATAGAGCTCAAAGATTCTGATTGCTTTTGTCTCCTGAGCCATTCAAATTAATGATCAGAGTTTTGTCTGTAAAGCAAGGAGGCTTTTTCCAGCTAATGAGTAATTAGCAGGTGTGCTGGATCTCCTGGAGCATACAGGGATGATGGCTTCCTGTTTATACACAGATAAACATTCACTGTGCAAGCTATGGCTTTGTTATTCAACTAGGCCTTTCTTCCACATATATACTGCAGATGCTGTAGATGAGAACAGGTAGCAAACACTGAGATGGATTGGAAAAATATATCCCTATAGCAGTCTCTTTCTCTCCTGCTCATTCTATTTCTGTTTCCATTTCTCACTTTTCATCTCCATCTTTGGGTTTCTCTCTTGAAGCCTTCTTCTAGGACCACAGGGCCGACTAGATCTCATTAGCTACATTCCTCGCTCCCCTGGTCTGTGCTGAACGTAAGGCTCCCTCTGAGCTTCCCTCCCCCAGCCGCCAACCCTCAAAGCCGTACCTCTCAGTGCACCTCACAAATGGCATTTCAATTGCTCTTCCTGAAATGTACTATTCTAGAATGCCACTCTAAGCATCCACGTCATCTTTGTCCATCCAGTGTTATTGCTCCTAACCACACCCGTGTTGAACTCATCTCAGGCCCCAGCAGGGAGGTTTCTGTGCTCCCCACAATGACAGGCAGAGCAGMGCCCTGGCCCTGGTGCTGAAGCAGCAGGAATCACTCCCACAGAGAGCCATGGACAGAGAGGCAAAGCTGCACAGCCTATCTCTCTTCTGACTGACACATAGCACACTAAACCATGAGAGCTTCAGCGACCACACAGAGGGGGGTTGAACTACAGGGCACTACAGGGAATCTCCTCTCTACCCACAGCTGAGCACATACCAAAGACGGTTAACTAGAATATCCATCTATACCCACTGGCCTGTATAACATTGTGAGCCTGATGGATAATTATATAAAGTGGTAATTGAGTCATGGATTCTATCCTGTAGCAATCACAAAGCAGCTGGACTTGGCTAATAAAGAAGGATAATAATGAGAATTTCATTAAGCTCTTTTTTTTTGTTACAAAATAAAGCAGAGCTGATTATGGAACAGGATGGTCCTCTAAAACTGGGAACAATAGGAGCCATTCTCCAGATTAACATTTCCAAATGAATTATGCAAACAAACAAAACAATAAAACAACATCACATAGAAAGATTGGACTATAAACAATAGGGGAGCGACTTTTAAGAGCATTAATGGGCGATTTCCAGAATGCAGAATTGGTTTTGATCAAACTCACTGACCGTGATGGGGCATTAGGAATGGAGGGGTATAGATGGAGATAAAGAGCTAGAAACAGAGCATGGTGGGGAAGAGAGGGGAGCATCTGAGGTATAGTGTGTTTCAGCGCAGGCTGGGTGAGATAAGGGTGAGGAGTCAGCCCCAGGCCCAACTCTAGCCCCAACTGCATCCTCAGCTCCAGCCCCAGCTCCATCCCTAGCTTCATCCCCAGCTCCAGCTCCATCCCCAGCTCCAGCTCCAACTCCCTCCCCAACTGCAGCCCCAGCTCCAGCTTCAGCCCCATCCCCAGCTCCAGCCTTAGCCCCAGCTCCATCTCCTCTCAGCACAGCACTCTGCCTTTGCATTCCTGAGGGCTGGCACAGCACCAGACAGCCCCACCCACTGAGGCAGGCCAGACTGGCAACAATGAGCAGAGCCCCAGACACTCATCCCCTCACAATACAAACAACGTCATCACCATTGCCACACTGACTGACTCTCATACTTCCATCATCAGTCACAGTAAGAAATGCAGCTATCAACAGCAGAACCCTTTCTGCTAACAATTAGGCTACTTTATAAGACATAACACAGTATTTAATCATGAACACACACTACACACTGTACTACGCTATAATTTTCTGCCATGTTTGACAACTGATTTAAAAACACATCAACAGCGCCGATAACAAACAAGCATCAACAGTAGCACTGGCAAATAACTCACTTCAACACAACAGTCAACAGCCATTGGAACAAAAACACAGTGACTCCAATTGCAATAAGGTCAACATCAATAGCAGAGAGCTTTAACCAACAATGTAAGCTAACAATGAGGTTTCCACTATAAATAACTCTCCTCTCCCACCCCATCCCTCTCTCCCTTCCCTTCCCTTCCTCCCCTCCCATTTCTCTCTCCATGCCACAGCCTCACCTCTCTTCTGGATGATGATCCTGAGTAGTGGATTGGCTGAGGACAMGGCCTTGTAGAAGTTGTCATCGTTGTTGATTGGCAGCAGGTCACCATAGATGTCCGCATATCCCAGCAGCACCTCCACACCGGGGATGCGGTGAACAGTCTGCAGCAGTCGGTAGAACTCCTGAAAGCCACCGGTGCCGCTCTTCTTCAGAGCGAAACGTCTGTACTCTGCCTCAAACTAGAACACAAAGGTCAGAGAAGATTGTGTCATGAAACCAATAAAGCAAACTCATAAGGATTGGTGCAGCAACAAACCCCAGACAATTGATCCAGACTCCAATAAAAGCCTCGGCCATGACATTGCCCTTCACTAAACTATTTAAAATTCCCCTCTATTGCTTTTCATGAATGCATTCTGGTCCTCATAACATAACATAACCTAGGTATTAATTTGACTAGACACAGAACTAAACCTATAAACATAGTCCAGTATGTAACAACTAGGACCATGTTCTGAGATGTCTCACTAGGTGCGACATGGTGGAGTGTGGGTCATTGTGAGGTAGCTGTGTAGCACAGATACATAAAGATCATTTAGGGGACAACACAAGCTGTGAGATATGCTTGTCTGTCTGGAGCTGCTGCCCTACAAGGCCAGTGAATTTATCTCTGAGGTGCGTATCACATGGAAACACACACAGAAGGTTGTGTCACTCCTCTCACATAATGTGCTATCCCATCCTTGTCTGGGGCCACAGACTTCCTCAATCACAAAGACAGGGAGACAGATAGAAAACAGATTGGCAGACAGACAGATTACAGAGGGAAGGAAAAACAGGCAGGCAAGCAGAAAGAGGACGGGAAAACAGAGCTAGACAGTCTGGAGTGGACTGAAGAGTACTGGATGGTGCACCACCAGTTTAAGTTCATTGGGTGTTTTCATAATAGCATGATTGACTGGTTTGTGTGTCCAACCGTATTTACAGACTGAAACAAATAATGAGTACTTTATGAGTGATTGTAGGTCCTCACAGAAAATGAGTGGTCCAGGGACTAATCCCCTTTTCCTCTCACCACTCTACCTCTGGGGTTTACTATTGAAGAATAATAATATATTGCATCCTTTACTGGACAGAAAGGGTGACTAATTATGCCATTTCCACCCATTCACCTATAACACAGCTTCTGAGCTTCAGTCTATTTCACAAAGATCAGAGCAGAGCTGCAGGGGAAATCACCATATTTATAATGACCATCAGAGATACAATGCACACTCTCATCTCAACTCTCAACACATCATCTCTGTTTGCTCTTTATCACCCCTCCTCTGATGGTGGTATCTATGGGGACATGGAGTTCTCATTTTGTAACAATATCAAGGAATGCACTCTGGAGAACGAAGTCAAGCATTATAGCTTCAATTCCTTAGTTCTCTTCATACTTTAAAGTCAAGCATTATAGCTTCAATTCCTTAGTTCTCTTCATACTTTAATGAGCCATTTGGGTGGATACAGTAAACTATGTACGGGCTGGATGGCTTCTATCAATTATGATTAAATCAACTCTGCCTAAATATCACCTTCATTCCAAGTAATCAAGTGAAAGAGTATTTGAGTGTGAGAATATAGAAGGTGACGGTAAATGTGTAAGAAAACAAATCAATGAGTGAGTGAGTGCTGGACAAGTTAGTGTAGAAGATTCTACTGTATTCCCAACCATCCTGGGGCTCCAATGAGCAAAACATCTTTGCTGAGTCAAGAAAGTCCGTACTAGTTCGCCGAAGCCAGCCCTCTGGAGAACCGTGTAAAAGGCTGTAGAACAGGCGAGCTAACGATGGGCCTATTTGTCTTCAAACCATTTTAAGATGCAGTGCTGCAGCTGAGGCACATAATTGAAATACTAACAGAATTAGAAAGAATCCACTGTCAACAAGTTGTTAAAAATCACTGCTGAGGAGAGCCAGACAGACAGTGAGGCAGTTAGTTGCACATTACACATTACACTGCAGAGATATTACCTGTATAGATTTCCATATTAGAGTTTAACACCACAATCAGTAGCATATTGTTTGAATTTGATAAACACACATGAACTGTGCATTCAGACTAGAGGTCGAACCGATTATGATTTTTCAACGCCGATACCGATTATTGGAGGACCAAAAAAAGCCGATACCGATTAATCGACCGATTATTATATATATATTTGTAATAATGACAATTACAACAATACTGAATAAACACTTATTTTAACTTAATATAATACATCAATAAAATCTATTTAGTCTCAAATAAATAATGAAACATGTTCAATTTGGTTTAAATAATGCAAAAACAAAGTGTTGGAGAAGAAAGTAAAAGTGCAATATTTGCCATGTAAAAAAGCTAACGTTTAAGTTCCTTGCTCAGAACATATGAAAGCTGGTGGTTCCTTTTAACATGAGTCTTCAATATTCCCAGGTAAGAAGTTTTAGGTTGTAGTTATTATAGGACTATTTCTCTCTATACCATTTGTATTTCATATACCTTTGACTATTGGATGTTCTAATAGGTACTTTAGTATTGCCAGCCTTATCTCCGGAGTTGATAGGCATGAAGTCATAAACAGCGCAATGCTTGAAGCACAGCGAAGAGCTGCTGGCAAATGCAGGAAAGTGCTGTTTGAATGAATGCTTACGAGCCTGCTGCTGCCTACCACCGCTCAGTCAGACTGCTCTATCAAATCATAGACTTAATTATAATATAATAACACACAGGAATACGAGCCTTAGGTCATTAATATGGTAAAATCCAGAAACTATCATTTCGAAAACAAAACATTTATTCTTTCAGTGAAATACGGAACCGTTACGTATTTTATCTAACGGATGGCATCCCTAAGTCTAAATATTGCTGTTACATTGTACAACCTTCAATGTTATGTCATAATTCTGTACAATTCTGGCAAATTAATTACGGTCCTTGTTAGGAAGAAATGGTCTTCACACAGTTCGCAACGAGCCAGGCGGCCCAAACTGCTGCATATACCCTGACTCTGCTTGCACAGAACGCAAAAGAAGTGACACAATTTCCCTAGTTAAAAGAAATTCATGTTAGCAGGCAATATTAACTAAATATGCAGGTTTAAAAATATATACTTGTGTATTGATTTTAAGAAAGGCATTGATGTTTATGGTTAGGTACACATTGATGCAATGACAGTGCTTTTTTCGCGAATGCGCTTGTTAAATCACCCGTTTGGCGAAGTAGGCTGTGATTCAATGATAAATTAACAGGCACCGCATCGATTATATGCAACGCAGGACAAGCTAGATAAACTAGTAATAACATCAACCATGTGTAGGTAATTAGTGATTATGTTAAGATTGATTGTTTTTATAAGATAAATTTAATGCTCGGTCCTCCTTTCCTGTAGTCCACCTTACCTTGGCTCCTTGCTGCACTTGCATAACAGGTAGTCAGCCTGCCACGCAGTCTCCTCGTGGAGTGCAATGTAATCGGCCATAATCGGTGTCCAAAAATGCAGATTACTGATTGTTATGAAAACTTGAAATCGGCCCTAATTACTCGACCATTCTGCTTAATCGGTCGACCTCTAATTCAGACCATACTAGATTGTTAAAGGTCCAATGCAGCTGTTTTTATCTCAATATCAAATCATTTCCGGGTAACAATTAAGTACCTTACTGTGATTGTTTTCAATTAAAATGGTCAAATATAAACAAAAATAGCTTCTTAGCGAAGAGCAATTTCTCAAGCAAGAATTTTGCTAGGACTGTCTTCGTGTGGTCTGAGTGGGGAGGGGGAGGAGAAAACTAGCTGTTTTGGGCAGAGCGGTTTGGAACTCTTTCTTATTAGTCTATTAACTAATTTACCAGGCAGGCCAAAACTCCATCCCACCAAAACAAGCTGAAATTTCAGGCGGTCTTTTCAAACAGCTCTTACACTAAAAGGGCATTATTATAATTTTCACAATTTCACAGTATTATTCCAGCTTATAGTGTGGAAATATACATAAAACACAGGTAAATCATGTTTTTAACTGCCCTGGGCCTTTAAAGATTTTGACATCAAATCAAATGTTATTTGTCACATGCGCCGAATACAACAGGTGGTGAGCGAAATGCTTACTTTACAAGCCTTTAACCAACAATGTAGTTTTAAGAAAAATAAGTGTTCAGTAAAAAATAGATAAGTCAATTTTTTAAATAAAATAATTAATAATTAAAGACCAGCAGTAAAATAACAGTAGCGAGGCTATATACAGGGGGTACTGGTACAGAGTCAACGTGTGGGGGCACAGGTTAGTCGAGGTAATTGATGTAAAACGTACATGTAGGTAGAGTTAAAGTGACTATAAATAGATAATAAACAGAGACTAGCAGCAGCATAAAAGGGGGGGGGGGGAACAATGCAAAAGGTCAGGGTAGCCATTTGATTAGCTGATCAGGAGTCTTATGACTTGGGGGTAGAAGCTGTTAAGAAGCCTTTTGGACCTCGACTTGGTGCTCCGATACCGCTTGCCGTGCAGTAGCAGAGAGAACAGTCTATGACTAGGGTTGCTGGAGTCTTTGACAATTTTTAGGGCCTTTCTCTGACACCGCCTAGTATAGAGGTCCTGGATGGCAGAAAGCTTGGCCCCAGTGATGTACAGGGCCGTACGCACTACCCTCTGTACTGCCTTGCGGTCGGAGGCCGAGCAATTGCCGTACCAGGCAGTGATACAACCAGTCAGGATGCTCTCGATGGTGCAGCTGTAGAACCTTTTTGAGGATCTGAGGACACATGCCAAATATTTTCAGTCTCCTGAGGGGGAATAGGCTTTGTTATGCCCTCTTCATGACTGTCTTGGTGTGATTGGACCATGATAGTTTGTTGGTGATGTGGACACCAAGGAACTTGAAGCTCTCAACCTGCTCCACTACAGCCCCGTCGATGAGAATGGGGGCGTGCTCGGTCCTCCTTTCCTGTAGTCAACAATCATCTCCTTTGTCGGTGATCAGGCTTACCATTGTTGTGTCATCGGCAAACTTAATGATGGTGTTGGAGTCGTGCCTGGCCAAGTAGTCATGAGTGAACAGGGAGTACAGGAGGGGACTGAGCACGCCCCTGAGGGGGCCCTGGGTTGAGGATCAGCATAACGGATGTGTTGTTACCTACCCTTACCACCTGGGGTCAGCCCGTCAGGAAGTCCAGGATCCAGTTGCAGAAGGAGGTGTTTAGTCCCAGGGTCCTTAGCTTAGTGATGAGCTTAGAAGGCACTATGGTGTTGACTGCTGAGCTGTAGTCAATGAATAGCATTCTCACATAGGTGTTCCTTTTGTCCAGGTGGGAAAGGGCAGTGTGTAGTGCAATAGAGATTACATAATCTGTGGGGCGGTATGCAAATTTGGGTGGGTCAAGGGTGTCTGGGATAATGGTGTTGATGTGAGCCATGACCAGCCTTTCAAAGCACTTCATGGCTACAGACGTGAGGGCTACAGGTCGGTAGTCATTTAGGCAGGTTACCTTAGTGTTCTTGGGCACAAGGTCTTACTCACATCGGCTATGGAGAGCGTGATCACACAGTCATCCAAAACAGCTGATGCTCTAATGCATGCTTCAGTGTTGCTTGCCTCGAAGCGAGCATAGAAGTCATTCAGCTTGTCTGGTAGGCTCTTGTCACTGGGCAGCTTGTGGCTGTGCTTCCCTTTGTAGTCTGTAATAGTTTGCAAGCCCTGCCACATCCGACGAGCGTCGGAGCCGATGTAGTACGATTCAAACTTAGTCCTGTATTGACACTTTGCCTGTTTGATCGTTCCCCGGAAGGCATAGCAGGATTTCTTATAAGCTTCCGGGTTAGAGTCCCGCTCCTTGAAAGTCCCTGGCCACTATGAGCACCGCCTCTGAATGAGCGTTTTCCTGTTTGCTTATGGCCAGATACAGCTCATTGAGTGCGGTCTTAGTGCCAGCACCGGTTTGTGGTGGTAAATAGACAGCTACGAAGAATATAGATGAAAGCTCTCTTGGTAAATAGTGTGGTCTACAGCTTATCATGACATACTCTACCTCAGGTGAGCAAAACCTCGAGACTTCCTTAATATTAGATTTTGTGCACCAGCTGTTGTTTAAAAATATACACAGACCGCCACCCCTTGTCTTACCAGAGACGGCTGTTATATCTTGCTGATGCAGGGTAAAACACTGCCAGCTGTATGTTATTCATGTCGTCGTTCACCCACGACTCGGTGAAACATAAGATATTACAGTTTTTAATGTCCCGTTGGTAGGATATACGTGATCGTAGTTCTTCTATGTTGTTATCCAATGATTGTACGTTGGCTAATAGGACTGATGGTAAAGGCAGATTACCCACTCGCCGTTGGATCCTTACAAGGCACCCCAACCTATGTCACTGATATCTCCGTCTTTTTCTCCAGCGAATGACGGAGATGAGGGCCTTGACGGGTGTCTGAAGTAAATCCTTTTCGTCCGACTCGTTAAATAAAAAATCTTCTTCCAGTACGAGGTGAGTAATAGCTGTCCTGATATCTAGAAGCTATTTTCGCTCATAAGAGACAGTGGCAGAAACATTATGTACAAAATAAGTTACAGATAACACGAAAAAACACACACAATAGCACAATTGGTTAGGAGACCGTGAAACAGCAGCCATCTCCACCGCCGCCATTGTATAGGATCTGAGTCGTGAACAACAATAGTGAACAACAATAGTACATTTGAAAAAGTGATTATCAGAGGTATGAACCCTATTTTTCTTTACATAAACTCAGTTACCAATTTTGCTTTGTCTGAGAAAGAACTGCATGGAGGCATGAGGTTTTACTTTTCACACTAGCACATTCTTGTCTTGAAATGCAAACATGCAGTCTAAAGGAAAACTACAACCACTATTGAATTTGAGCTCTTGTGACAGCTATAATTAGATATTATTTCGCAACAACTTTATTCCTATTGAATTCCTAACTCTTTGAGTACTCTTTATCTTCGGGGGATCCATGGAGCCATTGCAAGTTGTACATTTGCAAAAACATGTGTTACCAGGACAGACAATGTGTGAAAGAAGTATTGTCCTCACTAATATTTTAATAATAAAGGACACCTTAACCAATATATCAGAGTATAATTGACAGAAGGTCAATTGGTTTTAAGGTGATACACTGATGAAGATGAGAATGATGATGATAAATGATAATAAATATATAATTTATTATCTTCAATGTTTTTCTACAGTTAGGCTCTGGTATTGTATTGGCTACTATGGCCTATGGTCTATTCAATTATGGGCAATTCTTAAACATTGGGGTTCCCGAGTGGCGCAGCAGTCTAAGACACTGCATCTCAGTGCTAGAGGCATCATTACAGACCCTGGTTTGATTCCAGGCTGTATCATAACCGGCCGTGATTGGGAGTCCCATAGGGCAGGGCACAATTGGCTATCTGGGGTTGGCTGTCATTGTAAATACGAATTTGTTCTTAACTGACTTGCCTAGTTAAATCATTTATGCCATATGGTTTGTAGGTTTCATGCATAGCCTAATTAACTAGCCAGGCCCTATATTCTAATTAACCACGTACAGTTACGCTCAATTCTGCACCAGAGCAGCGCGCTACAATGCATAACAGAAATGACAGAGCAGAGAGCGACTATGTAAACTGTCATAGCCTCCTAGCCTGCTACACATGGATAGCTTGCGAACTGTCATAGCCTCCTAGCCTGCTACACATGGATAGCATGCGAACTGTCATAGCCTCCTAGCGTGATAGGGTTTCTTTCCACTAGTTACCAAAGCCACAAAGTAAAAATTGGCTATATCGTAAAAATGTATGAAAACAAAAATGATCTTTTTAGTCTTAATTTAAGTTTAGGATTAGGTATACGATTAGGTATAAGATTGTCAGTGTGGTTAATGTTAATGTTAGGGTTAGGTTTGAAATCAGATTTTAAGTAGATACATATTAGAAATAGGCGGGGTTTATGACTTTGTGACTGTGGTAACTAATGACGACCCCATGGATAGAGACAGACACGCTCGCGCCCGGAACGTCGTGGTGACAAGCATAAATCAAGGACACGAACATCAGTGTTTCGCGCTCGGATATGATTAGTTTAGGGGGGATTCAAGAGCGCCGTTGTGACAGGTAGTGACATACGGACAATCCCATTTGTAGTCTACATCTTGATTTTGTTAGCCCTGTGTACCGCGCGTGCCTGATACGGTAGCCTACCAACCAATAAACCGCGGTCTACCGGTTCGTTCCACGGTAACCGCATTATGAATGTGAAATGAATTAGCCAGCCACTTACTTTGCTTTTGACCTCGACCACATTGTTCGTGTTTTTCAATGGGGTCCTCTGATGCCTTGACATGTTTGCGCGTTGAACCCCGGCGGATTGAACCATCCACAGGCTTTCCTCGAAACAGTTTTGAGTAGATAGTCAGTCACTTCGTTGTAAACTAATTTGCCCGCAGCAACATGGGGCTAGATAGACGCACAGGTACAGTCCTTAAACAGTCCTGGTGCTGTAATAGGAATCAGATCTGTATCTGTTCTCCTCACGATGGGCAGAGCTACACCACTGCCTCGATAACAATGACGTCAGCTAGACACGCCGCTTGAAGGCGGGGATGGGGTCGTGCGTGGTGTCAGATGAAATGTTTCGGTTGGTGTTGCCCTGGAGACCAGGAAGCATAGAGCAGCAGGTGAGACAAGACCAAAGATGGAGGATAAATTAAGATAGTCAGCGAAGCGACAGGATTTACTCGGCCCAAAATCTGTCCATGAGATAAACCCTTTTTTGTATGGTCTATGAGAGAGTGAAGTTACGTGAAGCTTATTTGATCGAAAGAAGTTTCTTAATGTTTTTTAGGCTGTTACAAATGTACTATAAAAGTTGATGCACGTGGTATTTCCAGGCAACTTTAAGAAAAACAACATACTGTATACTGCTTTCAAGTAGGATTTATGGTATTTTGCCTGTAGAAAAAATGGCAATGTTAATATGACCCTACAAACAGGCCCATTTTTTTTTTACCACATTCTTGCCTGCATACACATTTTATGTGCATACATGCCGAGGAAAAGTGTTGGTAGTGGTGTGCAGATGTGGGTGGGCATCTATTTTAATCAATCAATTGAGAATATACCCCATCAATAAGTAATCCATTATTCATTTGTTGAGGCAGGTAATACAATTGTTCAAAATAATAGAATAGTGTAACGGATGTGAAATGGCTAGCTAGTTAGCGGGTACGCGCTAGTAGCGTTTCAATCAGTTACGTCACTTGCTCTGAAACGTATTAGTAGTGTTACCCCTTGCTCTGCAAGGGCCGCGGCCTTTGTGGAGCGATGGGTAACGATGCTTCGTGGGCGACCGTTGTTGATGTGTGCAGAGGGTCCCTGGTTCGCGCCCGGGTCGGGGCGAGGGGACGCCATAAAGTTATACTGTTACAATAGCATACTTTTGGTTTAATTAGGCATATGTTATGGGCTGTGCAGCCATGACTGCACCATCCAAATGAAATCAATAGTTTGTTATTTTGTTCATTAACAAGACACATCTACCCGATCACAGTCAAAACACGTATTTTATTTTAAAAAAGTGATATTTTGAAACAGAGCCCAATCTCATGCTTTTCTTTATGCATGTTTCATCTCTTTTGTATCCTCAATCCACTTTGTTAGGGAGCATTAACAGGGTCTTACCTTCATCATGACCTTGTGTAATCATTATCACTCTGTGTATCTCTGACAAAGGAACATGGTTTTGGTATGGCATGGACACTACTAAGTTATGTAAGTGCCTCAAAAGCTTTCCAGATTAGGATACTAAGGATTAGATTGTTCATTTTCTGTTGTTAAATTCACCAACAAGATGTTTGTGATCTAACCTTCTCTGGTTCACCCCTGTATTTTTTACCATCTTTCTCTTCATTCACAGTTCAACCTGTTCAGACTGGGACAATGACAACATCCTGACTAACAGCTAAAACCTAACCAGATCTCTAGAAGCAAATGTATTTAGTGTGGAGCTCCCTCCCGGGGCCCCACAGTGTCTCAGATGATGGAGAGAGCTGGAATGCAGGAATGTGGAGAGATAATCCTGCAACCTCAGTGGATACTGCTCAACGCCTGCCAGTGCTTTGATCTTCACACCGCTGCCAAGGGGGACAAGCAATTTCCTGAGCTCTTCTCAGAGGAAGGTTCCTGTAAATGCATGTTCCATATCAGCACGCAGGTATCCAAGGAGCCTACCCACATGAACACAAATATATATAATATGGTTAATGCTGCTGATAAACAGATTCTGCTCATAAAACTCCTCCATCACCCAGGAGGAAAGGGTGCATGTCAAAGAAACCCTATACATTTGCAGTTTCACCTCTGTAGCCACACCCTTGAGAGAGTCACAGGACAACTTCCCTCAGAATTTCCACTAGTTGTTGCCTAAGAATGTAAGCTACTGTATGTGAGTCAGCCATGTCAAGTTTCTGAGCAGTAATGTTGATAAGATATATAATGCTCCCACCCCTGACTCCCTGTCCTTCTGGCGACTGCCCTGGAAAAACATTCTCATTTATCAGGAATGTAATTCACTCTATAGTGACTGAAAATACTACTAAGATAAGGTTTTCTCTGTGAAATTTTAAATTAACTGGTATCCTGAAATGCAATATTCTAAAACAAAGTGATGTATTTGTCTGAAGTCTCTAATTTGGGGAAACTACAGTAGACTACTGGGCAAATATTAGAGCGTTTCGAGTAGCATATGTCTATCGGAAGCACAAGCACGGAAGTCTAAAGCCCTGTGATAGCTGACAGGTACAGGTGACGACGTTCAAGTGATGTTTCCTCTGAGATGCCTCTATTCATATCCTGCTACCAAATAGACAATGGGGGGTGGTTTTCAGTCTCATGTTTGTTATTCCTGTTGCAGTATTCAATAGCTGCCACTCGCCCACTGTTGTGGTACTTACTACCTTTCCACGACCACCTCTCTGGTTATTCACCTTTTCACGTCCTCTTCGAAGATAACATTTATAAATTAGATTAATTTACTTAATTGCCAACAGGTCTCCTCCACACCTTTTCTCAGATAAGATTTTATAGGGGAAAAAATATGCTGTACCCTTACTGTAACTTATCTGAGCATACTATCACCACCACCACTACCTGAGCAATAATACATATTCAAACWTGTACCAATAGTACTGAAGACTTGCCTGGGTTAAAGAATTTAAGAGAGACACCAATGATAGTGCAGCAGATGTTTAAATGATTCATGAGATAGAACTGGCAGCCTTTTTTTCATTGAATGAAAGGGTATTTTTAGTACTGTAAATATACATAGGCAAGCCATCCCCCAGTAAACACAACACAGTGTACCCAAGGTGGATGATGCAGGTGGAACCTGCAGTGCAATAAATCCTGAAGAAAGTCGTGTGGAATGCTGTAGAAGATTCCTGGGGTGGTTGAGTAATGTTGTCAGACCAGCCTGTCTGCTCTGGGCCATGCATACCCTCAGTTCTATGACTCCCACACCTCAGCAGGTTACCAGGCACGACCCACTGGCTCAGAGCTGCCTGGCTACTTACCCAGCATTCCTCTGGCTTTAGTCAAAGGATTCCGGCATGGTGCAGGGCAAGTTGCTGTAGAAGTCCCACACGTCTTACTGGAGGATTCAAACATTTCTGAGTCAAGCATCAAAACAAAAAGAGACTTAACTCTGTGAGAAATGTTTCACTGTGATGGGGGACTCTAATATACTTTGAAGGAGACACTTGTGCAGAGACAGTAGTGAGAGAACCACTCAATGTTGGCCTACAATCAGCCATGTGCATTCATAGCCCTAAGGAGAAATACAAGCTTGTTTGTACACATTCTTTCTTGTAATGTGTTTTTGTCTGTTTGAAATGCCAAGCATGACGCATCATATATAAGCTTGTTTAGCCGTTTGTGTCCCTTGAAGATAAAAAGTACTTGAATGCTTGTTTTATCTATTTACTCATCCATAAATCCATAACTTTTCAGTGTGATTAATCATGACTGTGTGAGGATTCAAGATTGATTGACATAACTTAAATATATTGGACTCTGGTGAAAACAAGTATTATTCTTGAGATTTGAGTACTGTAACTGGAATGTGAAAGGTCACCATGTTCACCTGACTGAAACGCATGCTCTTTATTCTCCAGTTGAGAGGAGATACTGTTTGTGTGTGTTCGCGCATGCATATTGTATTCGTTTTTACAATGGCCTTGTGTTTCAATGAAGTCGTGAAAGTTCCTTATCTGATATCAGCACATACAATACCTTTCAGAGAGACGGAGAGATTGTGAAAGGAAAAAGCATCCATTTATGTCTTGTAGATATTATTGATCTGTCTTCTCACCAATTCTATTCATCAGTTGTCATGCTTCCCATAGTTCTGGTATTTTTAATGTCCCAAAGCCACTGGTCAAAATAAATGCAATTCCAGATCCATTTATATATGTCTCTATGTTAATTTTATTACCAGGTGATTGAAGATCAAAATAGTCTCACATTTCCTATCCACCACATATCCAATGTGTTTTGGGCAATTTTCTGTTGCAAGTGGTCTCACAGCATACCATTGCTCTGAACTATGGGTCACTCATGCCACCTTGAGGACATAATGCATTATCTCCCTTTGGTGAAGTATATATTTTTTCTTTCCACAACTAGGGTCTTCTGTGTGGTCCACTGCTTAAATTGTCCATGTATTTTGTCTTCTACTGGTCTTGCCATGAAAAATGTACTGCCCAATTCAGCTACAGATGGCAATACAAAAGCATTAGGAAAATGCTAGTCTATATGTTTTCTGAATAGTGAGTAGGCAGGCCAGCCATTGTTGGGGAAAAGGGTTGGTTCTAAGGTGCAGCCCAGGAAGAGTAAACATTAACATAGGTAAGGATGCATGAACTATGAATACTGTACTCCTTCACACATACATTATCCATATGTGATCTCTCGGTCCCATCTTCCAAGTCAGTGAGTCAACACGAAGGAGTGTTGGATGACAGTTCATTTATTGCCAAGCTGCAATGATGGGACACAGTATAGATGGATGTTCAGTCTTTAAAGGGTTATTAACAGCACTCCCATAATAATTCTCCTTATAGTTGCTGTTTAATATACAAACAAAAAGGACATCTAAATGTCTATAAAAGTTATAGGGATTGTAATAGTGGATTAAACTATTTCTAGTCATTCCTAATTTACTATAATAAAAACAAATACATAATTTTCAAATGTTCTCATGTGTACAACAGAATAAACTACAATCATCCATTTTAGTATACAAAATATATCAAATGAACCTGAAAAGTGACTTAATGTGACACTCTTGTGATGAAGAAATAGAATGCACCACACAATACTTTCTGGGCTAACAACCAGGCTAACAGGCACAGCTAACAAGCTAGCTGGTGCTCATGAGTTTATAAAAACATTTATACTTCGTACAATCGTCAACAAAATATTACCTGCAATGATGGGAAACAGTATATTGATGAATGTTCAGTCATCAAAGGGATATTAACAGCACTCCTAAAGAAGATGCATTTGAGTTACAACGGGGCAAACMTACCTTGCATAAAACCCACATGGGAGAGATTCGATTTTTATMACCTAATGACAACTTTATGACAGTTTCTATCCCTGGGCCATTCAACTTTCAAGTCACCCACAACAATTCTCTATTGACCTGCTGTGGATTACCCAGAATTCGTTCTTCTTCTTCAATTAGGTTTTATGGCGGTTGGCATCCAATATGTTGCATTACCGCCACCAACTGGACTGGTGTATAAATCCATTATACTTTGTGACATTAAAAACCCACCACCCTATTCCACTAAATTAACCAGCAGCCTAGGAGGACGGGTCAGTACACCCTGTAACTCTTCTGGTACAGTCAAGTCTGGTACACCCAAGTACTTCTCTGCAGCTGCCACCACAACATCGGTTTTCTGTGATTTACTTTCCATTCCTGCGGTATAGTTGATATCCATTGTTGTGAACGCTAAGAAGCTCATTGGCCTATCTCTCTGTGCTGGCACAGATCTACTACTCACAGGAATCCTGTCAGGATCCCTCACCCTTGACCCATCCTCCTCTACTTTCTTCACTGCTTCAGCATAAGACACCCTTCTGCATTACTCTGACCGTGGCCACCTCAACCTGCCTCTCTCGCACCGGACACTTCCGATTCCCAGCAACATGGGCACCCCTAAAGTTGACACCCATAACTTTTCCCGCCAAAACTACACATTCATCTATCCCATGCCCTCCTACACACTTCCCACATCTTGGAATCTTCCTCCTACACACTGCTGCAACATGATCATAAACGTAACACCTGAAACACCACAGTGGGTTCGGCACAAAAGCTCTAACAGGATAACTGATATATCCTAACATAACTTCATTGGGTAAAGACTGTTTCAAAACTCAAAAGGACAGACTGTGTCACTTCTGTTTCATCACGCTCCCCACTGGGTCTGTGTTGCACCAAATGGCGGGCGTCACAAACACCAGTAATTTTTTTTTTAATTAAGGGGGTAAAAAAAATGCGATAAAAACACCATGAATCTTCAACTTCAATTGCT
This sequence comes from Salvelinus sp. IW2-2015, assembly GCF_002910315.2. Taxonomy (NCBI): domain Eukaryota; kingdom Metazoa; phylum Chordata; class Actinopteri; order Salmoniformes; family Salmonidae; genus Salvelinus; species Salvelinus sp. IW2-2015. Next base: position 21,298,750 of record NC_036866.1, on the reverse strand, counting down.
CCACTGCCACACTTAACGCCTCTCCAGAAATCACTCCTTTCAATGATGCCCTGTTCCTATGAGCAAAGCAAGAAACAGATCTTGACCCGAGTTGCGTGGCACGGAGCGCCCGCTCCCTCTAGGTGGAAGAACTACAAAAAAACATCACAAGTCCCTTCAGGTTATTTTCACTGATTTAACAGTACCCAACATATTTTTCACCCAACTTGATACCACATACAGATCAGCCAAAAGGTCTGGAACCACTTTCTCCCAAAATCTCACTCCCACTGGGCCAAACTCATCTTTATCGGCCCCCGAGTGGCGCAGCGGGCTATTCTACAAGAAATCTGCCTCCAGATATAAAGCTTCTCCCAAGTGGGTGTGACACCTACTCCCGTTGCCTGCTGCACTGCTGCTTGGACTCCACCTGGCGATCTGTTCACCGTCTTCCCTGGTTGTCTCCCCCTGTCTGGTACACGTACCCCCCCCCCCCGAGCTTTCACTCGCCTCCATCACACATGCACTGTTGGGGCGAGTGACTCTGATCTTACAATGGCTAGTCCCAAGTTGTTATAATTTAATTTTTTTCTTGTGCATTTTGCTATTTTGCTATTTGCCTCATGACTCCTGCATGCTTTGTTGACTACGAACTTTCTTTACCCAACCGTGGGACAGACTGTGTTTGTTCCCACACTTGGGGTTCTGACTCTCTATTGGTTACACAGACTTTTGGACTCCCGTCCCATTCTAACCACCTCTCGCCGGCTTTTATATTCATGTTACCTAATTAAATTGCTGTACAATATGATCTTGTTGCCATCTGATGCGCATTCAGATGTCATAAATCAGCACTGCAGAGTTCTCCCTGTCTTATGCCGTTCCTTGATTGTATTACTGTTGATGATATCTGGAAATGTGCATGTACACACTGTCCCATCTACTGTTGCTAGCCCCAATTATGACTTGTGCTCTGATATCTGCTTCACTGATTTATGCTCTCGTAAAAGCCTGGGTTTTCTGTATGTTAACACTAGAAGCTTTTTACCTAAAATGGATCAATTGAAAGTGTTGGTTCACAGCTTCAGTTGTGTTGGTCATTACTGAGACGTGGTTAAGGAAAAGTGTTTTGAATACTGATGTTAATCTTTCTGATTATAACTTTTTTCAGCAAGACAGATCTCCCAAAGGTGGGGAAGTGGCAATCTTTACCAAGGATCACCTTCAGTGCTCGGTTGTCTCCACCAAGTCTGTCCCCAAACAATTTGATTTGCTGGTTTTAAGTATTAAACTTTCAAATAGCTCTTTGTTGACTGTTGCTGGGTGCTATCGTACTCCATCAGCACCGGCCTGTACCCTACCTGCCCTAAGCTCTCTCCTTACACTAACACACTTGCTAGGTGACCTAAACTGGGACATGCTTAAACCACCTGACCAAGTCCTAAAGCAATGGGACTCCCTAAATCTTTACCAGATTATTACCAATCCCACAAGGTATGACTCCAAACACCCAGAAAAGGCTACTCTTCTTGATGTTATCCTCACAAATAATCCTGATAGGTATCAGTCTGGTGTTTTCTGTAATGACCTTAGTGATCACTGTTTTACATCCTGTGTTTGTAATGGCTGCTCAGTGAAACAACCTGTCCTGATTTGTCATAGACGCTTGCGAAAAAACTTTAATGAGCAAGCTTTCCTTCATGAACTGGCTTCTGTAAAATGGTATAGATTCAGCTTGATCCCCTCTGTCGAAGACGCTTTCACCTTTTAAAAAATATTTTCAGTGGTATTGTTAACAAACACGCCCCCATAAAGAAAATGAGAATTAAAAACATGTTCAGCCCCTGGTTCAACCGTGATCTTGCAGAGTTACTCCACCTCAAGAATTTGCATTTGGCGAAAGGCTCGGCACACGCATACTCAGGCTGATTGGCTCTCCTTCAGGCATGTGAGAAATAAGTACACTCAGGCTATCCGGAAGGCCAAAGTTAGTTACTTTAAGGAGCAGTTCTCTCTCTATGGGTCTAACCCCAAGAAGTTCTGGAAAACGGATAAAGACCAGGAGAATAAACTCTCCTCCTCACAACTGCCCAAGTCCTTTAAAGTTGATGATGTGGTTGTTACTGACAAGAAGCACATGGGTGATCTCTTTAATCACCACTTCATTAAGTCGGGATTCCTATTTGACTCAGCCATGCCTCCTTGCCCATCCAACATTTCTTCATCTCCCACCCCTTCTAATGCAACTATCCCCAATGCTTATCCCTCTTTTCCCCCTGCCCCTCTACAAAGTTTCTCCTTGCAGGCAATCACTGAGTCCAAGATGCTAAAGGAGCTCCTGAAACTTGACCCCAAAAAACCATCTGGGTCAGATGGTTTAGACCCTTTCTTCTTTAAAACGTTGCTGCCCCTGTCATCGCCAAACCTATCTCCGACCTTTTTAACCTGTCTCTGGGGAGGTTTCCATTGCTTGAAAGGCAGCCACGGTTCTTCCTTTATTTAAAGGGGGAGATCAAGCTGATCCTAACTGTTATAGGCCTATTTCTATTTTGCCCTGTTTATCAAAAGTGTTGGAAAAACTGGTCAATAATCAACTGACTGGCTTTCTTGATGTCTGTAGTACTCTCTCTGGTATGCAATCTGGTTTCCGCTCAGGTTATGGATGTGTCACTGCAACCTTAAAGGCCCTCAATGATGTTACCATTGCCCTTGATTCTAAGCAATGTTGTGCTGCTATTTTTATTGACTTGGCCAAAGCTTCTGATATGGTAGACCATTCCATTCTTGTGGGCCGGCTAAGGTGTATTGTTGTCTCTGAGGGGTCTTTGGCCTACCTCTCTCAAAGAGTGCAGTGTATAAAGTCAGAAAATCTGCTGTCTCAGCTGCTGCCTGTCACCAAGCGAGTACACCAAGGCTCAATCCTAGMCCCCACGCTCTTCTCAATTTACATCAACAACATAGCTCAGGCAGTAGGAAGCTCTCTCATCCATTTATATGCAGATGATACAGTCTTATACTCAGCTGGCCCCTTCTCGGATTTTGTGTTAAATGCTCTACAACAAGCTTTCTCTACCCTTAACCTTGTTCTGAACACCTCCAAAACAAAGGTCATGTGGTTTGGTAAGAAGAATGCCCCTCTCCCCACAGGTGTGATTACTACCTCTGAGGGTTTAAAGCTTGAGGTAGTCACCTCATACAAGTACTTGGGAGTATGGCTAGACAGTACACTATCCTGCTCTCAGTGCACACATCACTGCACTCTATGCTCCTCTGTAAACTGGTAATCTCTGTGTACCCGTCACAAGACACACTGGTTGATGCTTATTTATAAAACCCTCTTAGGCCTCAATCCCCCCTATCTGAGATATCTACTGCAGCCCTCATCCTCCGCATACAACACCCGTTCTACCAGTCCCATTCTGTTAAAGGTCCCCAAAGCACACACATCCCTGGGTTGCTCGTCTTTTCAGTTCGCTGCAGCTAGCGACTGGAACGAGCTGCAACAAACACTCAAACTGGACAGTTTTATCAATCTCTTCATTCAAAGACTCAATCATGGACACTCTTACTGACAGTTGTGGATGCTTTGTGTGATGTATTGTTGTCTCTACCTTCTTGCCCTTTGTGCTGTTGTCTGTGCCCAATAATGTTTGTACCATGTTATGTTGCTACCACGCTGTGTTGTCATGTGTTGCTGCCTTGCTATGCTGTTTTCTTAGGTTTCTCTTTATGTAGTGTTGTGTTGTCTCTCTTGTCGTGATGTGTGTTTTGTCCTATATTATATATGTATTTTTATTATTATTTTTAAATCCCAGCCCCCGTCCCCCCAGGAGGCCTTTTGCCTTTTGGTAGGCCGTCATTGTAAATAAGAATTTGTTCTTAATTGACTTCCCTAGTTAAATAAAGGTTAAATAAAAAAATTAAAGCAGTCTAAGGCACCGCATCGCAGCGCTAGAGGTGTCACTACAGATCCAGGTTCAATCCCAGGCTGTCTCGCAGCCGACCAGGAGACCCATGAGGAGGCGCACAATTGGCCCAGCGTCGTCCGAGTTAGTGGAGGGTTTGGCCGTCTGTGATGTCCTTGTCCCATCGCGCTCTAGCGACTCCTTGTGGCGGCCGGGCGCATGCACGCTGCCTTCAGCTGCCAGCTGTACGGTGTTTCCTCCGACACATTGGTGCGGCTYGCTTCCGGGTTAAGCGAGCAGTGTGTCAAGAAGCAGTGCGGCTTGGTGGGTCGTGTTTSGGAGGACGCATGGCTCTCGATCTTCGCCTATCCCATGTCCGTACGGGAGTTGCAGCGATGGGACAAGACTGTAACTACCAATTGGGGAGAAAAAGGGGAAAAAGTCCCCACCCCCCCAAAAAAATATATATAAATAAATAATCTTTATCATAACCAGTGGTGTAAAGTATGTAAGAAACAAATATTGAAAGTACTACTTAAGTGTTTTTTGGGGGTATCTGTACTTTACTATTTATATTTTTGACAACTTTTACTTCAATACATTCCTAAAGAAAATTATGTACTTTTTACTACATACATTTTCCATGACACCCGAAAGTACTTGTTACATTTTGAATGCTTAACAGAACAGGGAAATTGTCGAATTCACGCACTTATCAAGATGGCGTAGCAGTCCGATGTCTGTTTTGTCTTGTTCCGTCCTGTCCCTTGTATATATTGTTTTCTTCGTATATATTTTTTATCTCAATTTCCATCTACGGACTGGACATACTCTCCTGCATCCCGCCTTACCCAAAGTGGTACGGATCTGATATTTTTCATAACCGGAACCCCCATCAGGAGCTAGRCAGCTAACTAGCTACTAGCTAGTAGTCAGTTAGCCACTGCTAGCGGTCATCACCGTTACTCGGACATCAGCCAGCCTCAGCCCGGTCAATTCCTGCCAGTATGCACAGCGCGATATCAACCTGGAGCATATCAGACTTCTTTTTCTCTACTACATCTCCGGATTCCTTCCGCAAGCTCTGAACCTTTACACCGGATCATCGCAGCCAGCTAGCTGCTATCCGAGTGGCTACTCCTGGCTAACGTCTCTGTCCCGAAGGAAGCACCAGTTAGCCTGGAACTAGCCTGGAGCTAGGCCCATCTCCCGGCTAGCCGGAGAGGTCCAGCAGCCAATTCTTGGACTATAATACCTCTTTTGCCAATTGGCCTGGACCCTTTACTGTCGACACGGAGCCCCGCCAATCCATCACGACTGGTCTGCCGACGTAACCGTCTGAGGTGGTTTCAACAGGCTCGTCGGTTGCGATGTCCCCGGAAGCCCATCTGCTAGCACCGGCCCGCTAGCTGTATCGCCGTGTCTCCAGCTCGCCTAGCGTAGTAGCACCTACTGAATTTGCTCCCTGACTAATCAGTTGCTACTCACTGGACCCTATGTTCACTCGGCTACACATGCCTCTCCCTAATGTCAATATGCCTTGTCTATTGCTGTTTCGGTTAGTGATGATTGTCTTATTTCACTGTAGAGCCTCCAGCCCTGCCCAAAATGCCTTAGCTAGCCCTTTTGTTCCACCCCCCACACATGCAGTGACCTCACCTGGCTTAACTGGTGCCTCTAGAGACAAAACCTCTCTCATCGTCATTCGTTGCCTAGGTTTAACTCCACTGTACTCACATCCTACCATACCCTTTATCCTACCATACCCACATCCTACCATTCTTCCGCACCCAGAAATCTGCTCCTTTTACTCTCTGTTCTGAACGCACTAGACAACCAGTTCTTATAGCCTTTAGCTATAAGGATAAGAGCCTTATAGCCCTTATCCTACTCCTCCTCTGTTCCTCTGGTGATGTAGAGGTTAACCCAGGCCCTGCAGCCCACAGCACCACTCCCATTCCACAGGTGCTCTCATTTGTTGACTTCTGTAACCGTAAAAGCCTTGGTTTCATGCATGTTAACATTAGAAGCCTCCTCCCAAAGTTTGTTTCATTCACTGCTTTAGCACACTCCGCCAACCCAGATGTCCTAGCCGTGTCTGAATCCTGGCTTAGGAAGGCCACCAAAAATCCTGAAATGTCCATCTCTAACTATAAAAATTTTCGACAAGATAGAACTGCCAAAGGGGGGTGGAGTTGCAATCTACTGCAGAGATAGCCTGCAGAGTTCTGTCATACTATCCAGGTCTGTGCCACAAACAATTCGAGCTTCTACTTTCAAAAGTCCATCTTTCCAGAAACAAATCTCTCACTGTTGCCGCTTGTTACAGACCCCCTTCAGCCCTCAGCTGTGCCCTGGACACCATATGTAAATTGATTGCCCCCATCTATCTTCAGTTTGTACTGTTAGGTGACCTAAACTGGGACATGCTTAACACCCAGGCCGTCCTACAATCTAAACTAGATGCCCTCAATCCCACACAAATTATCAAGGAACCTACCAGGTACAACCCTAAATCCGTAACCATGGCCACCCTCTTAGATATCATCCTGACCAACTTGCCCTCTAAATACACCTCTGCTGTCTTCAACCAGGATCTCAGCGATCACTGCCTCATTGCCTGCGTGCGTAATGGGTCCGCGGTCAAACGACCACCCCTCATCACTGTCAAACGCTCCTTAAAACACTTCAGCGAGCAGGCCTTCCTAATCGACCTGGCCTGGGTATCCTGGAAGGATATTGACCTCATCGCGTCAGTAGAGGATGCCTGGTTGCTCTTTAAAAGTGCTTTCCTCACCATAAGTGAGTCCGCCAGATCAGAGGCAGTAGGGATGACCAGGGTGTTCTCTTGATTTAATTTAATTTATTTATCTCACCTTTATTTAACCAGGTAGGCCAGTTGAGAACAAGTTCTCATTTACAACTGCGACCTGGCCAAGATAAAGCAAAGCCTTGCGGCAAAAACAACAACACAGAGTTACACATAAACGTATAGTCAATAACACAATAGAAAAATCTATGTACAGTGTGTGCAAATGTAGAAGAGTAGGGAGGCAATAAATAAGCCATAGAGGCGAAATAATTACAAGTTGGCATTAACACTGGAGTGATAGATGTGCGGATGATGATGTGCAAGTAGAAATACTGGAGTGCAAAAGAGCAAGAGGATAAATAACAATATGGGGATGAGGTAGTTGGGTGTGCTATTTACAGATTGGCTGTGTACAGGTACAGTGATCGGTAAGCTGCTCTGAAAGCTGATGCTTAAATGTAATGGCAAAATGTAGATTTCCACCTAATTAGACATACACAAAAGTAATTGCTATTCATGTGTAATTACATGATTCTGACAAAACTTGGTATATTTGGAAAGAAGACATCTGGGAAATTATGAGGAAATAATCAGAAGATAGATAGGAGTTACATAGTTCAAAATATACAAGATCAAGCACACACACAACATAACCGTTAAAAAAAWATATATATTTTGAAAGTAATCTTTTATTGACAAGCCATAAATTAATTATTGATGACTAGAGTTGGAAACACATCAGATGGCTTCCACAACATGTGAACGATATCAGAAAAAAATAGGATTGATGGACCTAACAACTAGAAATGGGCAGATGTTTTAGTAAGTGGTGTCAGGTGTGGTCACAGGACGTTTCCAAGTGTCTCTAAACGTCTCCAAAGTGGCATGTGTCTATAAATTAGATAATTTCAGTGCTATTACATATTTGCAATCCCTAAATGCTATTTGTTCAGTATACAAACTATTTCTACCATATCAACCTCACTCAAACATTGTGGTGGTGTTATGGGGTAGCCACGGTACATTTAAGTGTCCTTTCAACCTCTCCAAAGTGTCCAAATGTGGTAATTGCACTGTTTTTGCATACTGGATATGCCTAAAACTTATTGTTCACTATAAAAACAAAATTTCTACAACACCAATCTCTCTCAAACATGGTGGTGGTGTCGGGGGACATACAAGTGTTTTTTCAACCTAGTCACTATGTGGACATTCGATTCCATTAAGTCATAGATCATCAGATGACATTGACAATAGATTAAATGTGTTTCTACCAACCTAAGGATTCATTTGATACCCCCCATGTAGCTCAAACACAGACCAAATTGAACCTTACCTTGTAAGATGTTGAGTACCGCAGCGGTCTAAGGCACTGCATCTCAGTGCAAGAGGCGTCACCACAGTCCCTGGTTCGAATCCAGGCTGATTCACATCTGGCTGTGATTGGGAGTCCCATAGGGCAGCGCACAATTGGCCCAGCGTCATCCGGGTTTGGCCGAGGTAGACCGCCATTGTAAATAAGAATGTGTTCTTAACTGACTTGCCTAGTCAAGGTTAAATAAATAAAACATAAAAAATGTTTGGTGAAAACATTTCAAATAAAAATGTTGACTCTCGGGGCTGGTGATAATGGTAGGTCACAGGCAGACAAATAAGATATCCTCATGATCTGTGGCGTCCCGGCTTTGGGTGTGTATCAATGTCTATTTTGTATATGCTTCACAACGCTAACCGGAATGTAGGTAGAGGTCATCGGCTTGGCCTGCCCTTATAAATTGGTATATGCCCATATATGTTTGTAAGTCACTCCAAAGATTTGAAGGCACTGATCAATAGCCAAGATACTCAACATTCCACAGATACCCTGCTTTTGCATAAAGGGGCTAGCGTTCTCATACCAGACTGAATTGAATAAAAATAGGGTCCCCAAATAATCAAATAGGGTCCCCAAATATGGGGACTTTACATTTAAGAGGATTATTAAAGAACAGTTGTTTACTTTGGTATTTATTAGACAAGAAGATACAACATGGTACCAGGAGTGACAGAACTCGCCGTTGACACATCCATCATCGAGTTTTGGTAAAAAATGCTGAACGGCACCAAGACGCTTCACGTTAACTAGCTAACATTAGCTAACTAGCAACTGGGCTAACGAGATTGAGGTAAAAATAACCACGCCTGAGCTAACGGKGCATGCAGTGCATGTAGCTAGTCGTTTTGCAGTGCTAGTTGGCTAACGACATGGAACAGCTAAAGCCTCCAACATAATTGAAACTTAACGGCAACGTTGAAGAGCAATGGAAGCGGTTCAAGCAGCGTTTCACCATCTATCTGACGGTGGTAGGAGCGGCTGAAAAAGACGACACACAGAAGGTTGTGCTGTTTTTCACAGTACAGACGCCATTGATATCTACAACACCTTTCAGCTAATGGATGAGGAACAAGCAGATTATGAACTGGTACTAGCCACCAGACAATTGAGAGCTATGTTTTCAACAGTAGATGTCAGAATGAAACAGAGACTGTTGAGGAATTTATTATGGACTTGAAACTGAAATGTCAGTCGTGTAATTTTGGTCAAATTGCAGATTCGCTGATATGAGAGAATTGTCATGGGGGTGTGAGACAAGGGGCTGAGAGAAAAGTTATTTGGTGAGAATTAATTGACACCAGAAAGAGCAATACAAATGCGACAAGCAAGAGAGGTGACACCTAGTCGAATATGGTGCGTTCTAACATTCATTTGCATATTTCCGTTGGGGAACGCCTACTCTGTGAAGTGCGTTGTGCAATAACTCAATCCACCTTTGCACGCCTTCTAAACAACGGCATTTTAAAAAAAACTTTGGCAAAGGGTAAAGTCTCCAAAACTTAGTCCACTGTTCGTAAGAAATTGTAGTTTTGGGAACAGAAAACTGTATTTAGATCAAATGTTAAATCGATGAGTAAATTAGCAGAATGTAGTTCCATCTTCTCCCACTGCCGGCCACTGGGCTTTCTCTCACTACCATATTTGGTAGGGAGTGGAAACGCCAACCAGATGCTTCACATTTGTGACCCGATTCAGGAAACTAGGCGTATGTCGCAAGTCACGACTTCACAGGAGAGCCGTTTGATCGTAAAAAAATATTTMTTTTCAAAATGCATTTTTGGCAGAAATACCTTCTTGAACATGTGAACTTTCATGTGCCTTAATAACAAACTTGTATGCCATCTGTAAATATGAATAAAATTGTTAAATTGCGAGCCCTGTTGGTTAAGCCACAGAAAAAGTCAGCAACCTTCCCACTAGCCATGACTGGCTGAGATAATGAGTGGGCTGGACATGCCGAGAGAGGAGTTCGGATTGGTCTGCCATAGAAGCTTGTCAGTCTGTGTTGGTAATCCTGTCGAACGCATTTAAAAAATATATATTGGGTAGTAGAGCTGCATAAGTGTGGCTCTCCTCTTTCTGGAGGATCAAGTTTTGAAATCAGTGGAATTAGAGTATGATAGCTAAAGAGATGGAGGAAACACCTGTCTCCGGATTACATCTTCAAACTAAGGGCAACCGTGGCATGGCATTTCTGACAGGGACACGCGTCCATGCACGATGATGTATACAGCCTGGTAAGATAGTCTAGCGTCAATTAGCTGCGTTTTCAGATATRACACATTTTCTAATTTTGACAGAAAGTGGTTTCATTTCAAGCTAAAGTGTACTGTTAGCTATCTAGCTCACGTTAGCTGGCTGGCTCCCTAGCTGATGTTATTATTCGCTTCCCAGAGCCGTTTGCTGTTAGCTAGCTAAGATTGAGTTGGTTAGCTCCCAGAACTGTGGCATTGTTGATCATCATTGATGTTTAACTAGCTAACGCTAGCTGGCTAGCTTGTTAGATAACGTCATGTGACGTGTGTGAACTTACACTTTGTTCACCTAGCTAGGTACATTGTTTACCTATCTAGCAAGCTATATGTCTAAGCTAAAGTGTACTGTTAGCTATCTAGCTAATGTTAGCTGGCTGGCTCCCTAGCTGATGTTATTTTTCATTTCCCAGAGCCATGTGTTGTTCAACTTAGAGCCTAATGTTAGCTAGCTAACATTGAACATGGTTGGTTAGCTCCCAGCACTGTGGCATTGTTGGCACTGTTTATTGTTTAACTAGCTAACGTTGGCTGGCTGGCTCGCTCGCTAGCTAACATTACGTGACGTGTGTACAACAACTGTTGAATATGACCGGTGTCAGTAAACGTGTCAAGTGTGCGCTTTGAGAGCGAAACGAGATGGGTGGGGCTAAAGCTTAGGGTGAGGTTGTGAACGATGCTGAATGGATGTAGATAGACAAAGAAGAGCTCTTCACTAGATGGCAAAACATTCAAAGGCGATTTTCTCAAAAGTGAATTTACAAGTTGATCAACTTTCAAAGAATAATTACTTTCCCATTGTTCCTCAGATGCAGTGTATGATATACCATTTTGTAGCTCTGAGTCTCTACTTTTATATAATGTAAAAAACACAATTTCAGTCGTGCCCACATGACCAGACGAAAAGGAAAAGGGGGATACAACTGAATGCATTCAACTGAAATGTGTCTTCTGCATTTAACCCAACCCCTCTGAATCAGAGAGGTGCGGGAGGACAGGACTGCTTCCTACAAGACTAATGGAACTAACATTGTGTTCAAACATTACACTGGAGCTCAGGTCAACATCATTCCAGAGACTGAATTGTTACGGTTACGGGTAAAACCAACACAAAACAAAGGATAAGACTGAAAGCTTACAGTGGTAAAGCAATTACCACTTCAGGGACATGCACATTGGTGCTGGAGATAGATGATACATCTCACAAGGTTCAGTTTGTCATAGTAAAGGGAGAAAAAACACACATCATTGGGTTAAAGTCATGTAACTTACTGGGTCTAGTGAAACGGGTTCATACAGTGAATGGTGAAATGACTAATGTTGAGGATGCATATGCTGATGTTTATCAGGGAATAGGAAAACTCAAGGTGCAGCACAAAATGGAGTTAGAGCAGCCATATAGACCAGCGATCCAAGCACCTAGAAAGGTCCCATTACCACTAAGTGGCAAGCTAAAAGCAGAGCTACTGTAGACCAATGATCCATGCACCGAGAAAGGTAACATTATCACTAAGAGACCAGCTAAAAGCAAAGCTACTGTAGACCAGTGATCCATGCACCTAGAAAGGTCCCATTATCACTAAGAGACCAGCTAAAAGCAGAGCTACTGTAGACCAGTGATCCATGCACCTAGAAAGGTCCCATTATCACTAAGAGACCAGCTAAAAGCAGAACTACTGTAGACCAGTGATCCATGCACCYAGAAAGGTACCATTATCACTAAGAGACCAGCTAAAAGCAGAGCTACTGAGGCTAGAGGCCTTAGATATCCTAGACAAAGTAGAAGAGCTGACTGAGTGGGTCCACTCGCTAGTAATAGTTGAGAAGAAAGATGACTCGCTCAGACTGTGTATGGATCCAAAAGAGCTAAACAAGTCTGTAAAAAGAGAACGCTTTTAGCTGCCTACCAGAGGGGAGATATTCAGGGACATATCAGGGGCTAAATACTTCTCAAAGCTAGACGCCTCCTCAGGGTTTTGGCAGATCAGTCTAGACAAGGAGAGTACAAGGCTTTGTACTTTCAATACTCCTTTCGGTAGGTACTCATTGAGAAGGTCCCATTTGGTTTCACTTTAGCACCAGAAGTCTTGCATAGAACAGTCCAACTGATATTTGAGAGTGTGCCAGGCACAAAAGTGTACATTGATGATGTCCTAATAATCAGAAAGCAGAACTTGATCTAGCTAGAGTTACTGGGCTAAAGCTAAACGCAGACAATTGTGAATTGAGAAAGACAGAAATAACCTTCCTGGGTGAAAAACTAACATGTGAAGGTGTTCAGATAGACCAGAGCAAAGTGACAGCCATCAAGAACATGCCACCGATCAAGAGTGTGTACAAAGGTTCTTAGGTATGATTAACTATGTGGGCAAATTAGTACCTAATCTGGCAACTCACACGAGTTAGATGAGAAGTGTGCTGTGTAAAACTATAGAGTGGTGGTGGAACAGTAATGACCAGAAAGAGTTTGAGGAGCTCAAGGCATTAATCATGCATGCTCTAGTACTGAGGTTCAACAATGAAAAGCACAAAACCAAAATCTCAGCAGATGCCTCTAATGCAGGTTTAGGTGCAGTGTTGTTACAGCAGTATGGCACTAGATGACGTCCAGTTGCATATGCCTCCAGGGCTCTGACAACTTCTGAGTGGAACTATGCTCAGATTGAGAAAGAGGCATTGGCACTGTCATATGCATGTGAGAAATGCCATGTGTTTATCTATGGTAAAACAGTGTGGGCCGAAACAGATCATAAACCTGCAAAGAAGGGTCTTACATACGCACCACCAAGGGTACAGAGACTGTTTCAAAACCTTTAGAAATATGACTTGCAAATTGAGTACAGGCCAGGGAAAGAATTGTTAGTGGCAGACACATTGTCCAGAGCTTTTGACAGCTCAGAACCAAACCAGATATATGAGCAGGACGAGACCATACATGTAAACCTTATTACAAAGAGTTGCCCAGTCTCAGAGGAAATGTGGACAGTTATTTCATGTGCTACTGCAGAAGATGAGTGTTAGCAAAAGGTGATTCAAGCCATAACATGTGGGTGGTCTGTACAAGCTATACCATACCCTTATGGTCAATACAGGGATGAGCTATCTGTACTTGATGGAATTCTGTTATAGGGTTCAAAAATTGTAATACCAAGTGTGTTACAGAAAAACATGCTGATCAAAATACAGTACCAGTCAAAAGTTTGGACTCCTACTCTTTCCAGGGTTTTTCTTTACTTTTACTATTTTCTACATTGTATAATTTTTTTTGCGATATTCCTGCCTCGAGAAATGTGTAATTTAACAGAGGGTGCACCACATTTATCCTATTTGTCAGCCTCTTCAGTCCAGGGTGCGTTGCATGGTGCCGTTGCGAATGCAGACTCCTAATTTGATAGTGCAGTTTGTTTAGGGGATTTTACAGCTAACTAGCTACTTTAAAGGCTGATATTGACTTTGGTATTATTGTGTTTAGCTATGTTTGCTGTAGCTTGCCAGCAGCACATAGAGAGAGCATTGCATTGGGGGTTTTGTAGATGACTTGAGCAGCAACAGACTTCCACAACGATTTTCATATTACAATGACACAAAATATTGCTCTCACATATTATAAAATCAAATCAAATCACATTTTATTGGTCACATACACATGGTTAGCAGATGTTAATGCGAGTGTATGGAAATGCTTGTGCTTCTAGATCCGACCATGCAGTAATATCTAACAAGTAATCTAACAATTTCACAACAACTACCTTATACACACAAGTGTAAGGAATGAATAAGAATATGTACATATAAATATATGGATGAGCGATGGCCGAACGGCATAGGCAAGATGCAGTAGATGGTATAGAGTACAGTACATACATATGAGATGAGCAAAGTAGGGTATGTAAACATTATATAAAGTGGCATTGTTTAAAGTGACTAGTGATACATTTATTACATCCAATTTTTTATTATTAAAGTGACTAGAGATTTGAGTCAGTATGTTGGCAGCAGCCACTCAATGTTAGTGATGGCTGTTTAGCAGTCTGATGGTCTTGAGATAGAAGTTGATTTCAGTCTCTCGGTCCCAGCTTTGATGCACCTGTACTGACCTCGCCTTCTGGATGATAGCAGGGTGAACAGGCAGTGGCTCGGGTGGTTGTTGTCCTTGATGATCTTTTTGGCCTTCCTGTGACATCGGGTGGTGTAGGTGTCTTGGAGGGCAGGTAGTTTGCCCCCGGTGATGCGTTGTGCAGACCTCACTACCCTCTGGAGAGCCTTGCGGTTGGGGCGGAGCAGTTGCCGTACCAGGCGGTGATACAGCCCGACAGGATGCTCTCGATTGTGCATCTGTAAAAGTTTGTGAGTGTTTTTGGTGACAAGCCAAATTTCTTCAGCCTCCTGAAGTTGAAGAAGCGCTACTGCGCCTTCTTCACCATGCTGTCTGTGTGGGTGGACCATTTCAGTTTGTCCGTGATGTGTATGCAGAGGAACTTAAAACGTTCCACCTTCTCCATTACTGTCCCGTCGATGTGGATAGGGGGGTGCTCCCTCAGCTGTTTCCTGAAGTCCACGATCATCTCCTTTGTTTTGTTGACGTTGAGTGTGAGGTTATTTTCCTGACACCACACTCCGAGGGCCCTCACCTCCTCCCTGTAGGCCGTCTCGTCGTTGTTGGTAATCAAGCCTACCACTGTAGTGTCGTCTGCAAACTTGATGATTGAGTTGGAGGCGTGCATGGCCACGCAGTCATGGGGAGTACAGGGAGTACAGGAGAGGGCTGAGAACGCACCCTTGTGGGGCCCCAGTGTTGAGGATCAGCGGGGTGGAGATGTTGTTTCCTACCCTCACCACCTGGGGGCGGCCCGTCAGAAGGTCCAGGACCCAGCTGCACAGGGCGGGGTCGAGACCCAGGGTCTCGAGCTTAATGACGAGTTTGGAGGGTACTATGGTGTTAAATGCTGAGCTGTAGTCGATGAACAGCATTCTTACATAGATATTCCTCTTGTCCAGATGGGTTAGGGCAGTGTGCAGTGTGATTGCGATTGCGTCGTCTGTGGACCTATTGGGATGGTAAGCAAATTGGAGTGGCTCTAGGGTGTCAGGTAGGGTGGAGGGGATATGATCCTTGACTAGTCTCTCAAAGCACTTCATGATGACGGAAGTGAGTGCTACGGGACGATAGTCGTTTAGCTCAGTTACCTTAGCTTTCTTGGGAACAGGAACAATGGTGGCCCTCTTGAAGCATGTGGGAACAGCAGACTGGGATAGGGATTGATTGAATATGTCCATAAACACTCCAGCCAGCTGGTCTGCGCATGCTCTGAGGACGTGGGTAGGGATGCCGTCTGGGCCGGCAGCCTTGCGAGGGTTAACATGTTTAAATGTTTTACTCACGTTGGCTGCGGTGAAGGAGAGTCCGCAGGTTTTGGTAGCGGATCGTGTCGGTGGCACTGTATTATCTTCAATGCGAGCGAAGAAGTTGTTTAGTTTGTCTGGGAGCAGGACATCGGTGTCCGCAACGGGGCTGGTTTTCTTTTTGTAGTCCGTGATTGACTGTAGACCCTGCCACATTCCTCTCGTGTCTGAGCCGTTGAATTGCGACTCTACTTTTTCTCTATACTGACGCTTAGCTTGTTTGACTGCCTTGCGCAGGGAATAGCTACAATGTTTGTATTCGGTCATGTTTCCGGTCGCCTTGCCCTGATTAAAAGCAGTGGTTCATGCTTTCAGTTTTCCACGAATGCTGCCATCAATCCACGGTTTCTGGTTGGGGAAGGTTTTAATAGTCGTTGTTGGTACAACATCACCGATGTACTTGTTAATTAACTCACTCACCGAATCAGCGTATACATCAATGTTGTTGTTCGACGATATCCGGAACATATCCCAGTCCACGTGATCGAAGCAATCTTGAAGCGTGGAATCAGATTGGTCCGACCAGTGTTGAACAGACCTGAGCACAGGCGTTTCCTGTTTTAGTTTCTGTCTATAGGCTGGGAGCAACAAAATGGAGTCGTGGTCAGATTTGCCAAAAGGAGTGCGAGGGATGGCTTTGTATGCGTCGCGGAAGTTAGAGTAACAATGATCCAGAATTTTCCCAGCCCATGTCGCGCATTCGATATGCTGATACAATTTAGGGAGCCTTGTTTTCAGATTAGCTTTGTTAAAATCCCCAGCTACAATAAATGCAGCCTCAGGATATGTCGTTTCCAGTTTACATAGAGTCCAATGAAGTTCTTTCAGGGCCGTCGAGGTGTCTGCTTGGGTGGGATGTACACCACTGTAATTATAATCGAAGAGAATTCTCTTGGTAGATAATGCGGTCGGCATTTGATTGTAAGGAATTCTAGGTCAGGTGAACAAAAGGACTTGAGTTCCTGTATGTTGTTATGATCACACCACGCCTCGTTAATCATAAGGCATACACCCCCGCCCTTCTTCTTACCAGAGAGATATTTGTTTCTGTCGGCGCGATGCGTGAAGAAACCAGGTGGCTGTACGGACTCTGATAACGTATCCCGAGTGAGCCTTGTTTCCGTGAAACAGAGAATGTTACAATCTCTGATGTCTCTCTGAAAGGCAACCCTTGCTCGGATTTCTTCTACCTTGTTGTCAAGAGACTGGACATTGGCTAGTAGTATACTCGGGAGCGGTGGGCGACGTGCCTGTCTACGGAGCCTGACCTAGAAGACCGCTCCGTCTGCCCCTTCTGCGGCGCCGTTGTTTTGGGTCSCCTGCTGGGATCCGATCCATTGTCCTGGGTGGTGGACCAAACAGAGGATTCGCTTCGGGAAAGTTGTATTCCTGGTCGTAATGTTGGTAAGTTGACGTTGCTCTTATATCCAATAGTTTCTCCCGGCTGTATGTAATGACACTTAAGATTTCCTGGGGTAACAGTGTAAGAAATAATACATAAAAAAACAAAATACTGCATAGTTTCCTAAGAACGCGAAGCGAGGCGGCCATCTCTGTCGGTGCCAGAAGTAGTGAGTGTTAATATTAGTGTTAATTAACACTACAAATTATGCGAATTAGTGGTTTTGAGTGAATTTGTCCTTTAAGTAACTAAGTAGAAATACTTTGAAGTTCTACTTAAGAAGTTTTGGGGGGAATCTATACTGTACTATTTATATCATTGACAACTTTTACTCCACTACATTCCTAAAGAAAATATATAGGGGAGAGTGGAGTAAGTTCATCCATTTTTTACATTCAGCATCACTCCATCAAGGGAAATATAGTATACTCTCTAACAAAGATACAGTATCTACATATATTTCAGGATGTTGTGTATCGCTGGAAATAATCAGAATTAATGTAAACATTACAGTTTTGAAAACATAGCTTGTCCAAAGAAAAAGTGGTCTCTTGGCACGAGCTGCGGGACAGGGTTAGTTAAGTCACCTACACATTTCTGTACTCAATGAAATATTCTCACTACCTTTTAAAAACGATTTTAAACATATTTTAGCACAGGCTTAACACCTAACTGGCCCTGTTGTTACCTCATATCCCAGCGATAATGCCTTGCATTACGCCTTGGCAGAAAACAACTTGCCATTGACAAACAAGACAAACATTTTGACTATATTAGCTCACACAGCTACAAGGAGGCACTTTCATGCTAGTTTTAGGACATCATATTGAAGCTTATAGAGACCCCAACTCATGTAACAATCTTAAAATGATCCACTTTGGTTTAAATACAAGCATCATGAAACCTCTAAACACAATAAATTAATTTGACTTGGTGAAAATCTGTTTTGGACCTAACTAGCTCCCCACTTTTTCCATGTGGTTTCATCCTTCACAGACTCCATGAAATGATGACCTCTTCCTAAATATTTGATCAAATTATTCATTTTGGTAAACAAGGATGGCTCAATTTAGCCCAACTTACCCCACTCTCCCTATTTTTTAATACCATACATTTTCCCTGACATCCAAAAGTACTCATTACATTTCAAATGCTTAGCAGGACAGGAAAATTGTACAATTCAAACACTTTTTAAGAGAACAATGAGTCATTCCTACTGCCTCTGATCTGGTGGTGTCACGCCCTGACCATAGTTTGCGTTGTATGTTTCTATGTTTTGTTTGGTCAGGGTGTGATCTGAGTGGGCATTCTATGTTGTATGTCTAGTTTGTCTGTTTCTATGTGTTTGGCCTGATATGGTTCTCAATCAGAGGCAGGTGTTAGTCGTTGTCTCTGATTGGGAACCATATTTAGGTAGCCTGTTTTGTATTGTGGGTTGTGGGTGATTGTTCCTGTTTGTGTGTTCCTGTGTTTAGTGTTCACTATTTCGGGACTGTTGCGTCTTCGTTTATTTTGTCAGTTTATTGTTTTTGTTCTTTATTTGAAAGTATTCTAATAAATATTAATACTCACCACGCTGCATCTTGGTCAGACATTTCTTACTCCTCGTCAGAGGAGGACGAAGAATTCCGTGACAGGTGGACTCACTAAAGACAAATACTGCATTTGTAAAATATGTCTGAGTGTTGGAGTGTGCCCTTGGCTATCCATAAATAAATAAAAAATGAAAGAAAATTGTGACGTCTGGTTCCTCCTTTAAAAGTTGTGTCATACTGCGGCACACCTTGCGTGCTGCTGCAGTATTCTGTGGCACGTCATTTAATTCTCAGCCAATTTTTCTGTTACTGCAAGTTATTGCTAGTTTGACCACCAGAGGGCATCTGGAAGTATTTGATAGTATTGAGAAGCATTTGATAGTATTCAGTATTGGCATTACCAGATAATGTAAAACCTTTTTGTAATAACATAGTATATGGGATTTWAAAAAAATAAGAAATTTGGCTTAATTAATTTGATTAATATTATGGTGTTTCTATTCAGAGAAAAACGAAAAACAAAACCCTCAGGGTTTCTATGGTGCTGTACAACGTGACGTTGGGAGTAGGCTACAGGATCGGAGGATTCTAAATTGTTTGCCTTCATTACACAACTTTGTTCCAATATTTCTGTAAATCAGTGTAACGGGTGCATGTTGGTGGCGGGGAAGTCAGGCGCAGGAGAACGAACTTGGTAAAAACGGAGTTGTTTAATAAATGCTGATAAAACTCCCAAAAAATCAAAATGTACAAAATAACAAAACTGTGTACAAAACCCGTCGCACACCAACATAATACATGCACATCACCTACAATCAAACAATTTCCAACAAGGACATGAGGGGAAACAGAGGGTTAAATACACAACATGTAATTGATGGGATTGTAACCAGGTGTGAAGGAAGACAAGACAAAACCAATGGAAAATGAAAAAGGGATCAGTGATGGCTAGAAGGCCGGTGACGGCGACCACCGATCACCGCCCGAACAAGGAGAGGGACCGAACAAGGAGAGGGACCGAACAAGGAGAGGGACCGAACAAGGAGAGGGACCAACTTCGGCGGAAGTCGTGACAATCAGTGATATTTATTCCCATAGTAATTTGTTATGGATCCATAACTAAATCAACATCTGCATTTTGAAAGAGTATTTTTTGTCATTATTTTACTAACAAAATGTGTTTATTTGTTTATTAGGCTACTGTGCAGTCTACAATACATACTGTAGTAAACATGAGAAAGTGCCTAATTCCTTACATAAGGGAAAGCAGGCCATGTCTGTACTACAGAATGCGGGGCAAGTGGGAGACCGGGGTTCAAATCCCCGTTGGGGCGGAAGGAGTAGGCTGTCCTTGTAAATTAGAATGTGTTCTTAACTGATTCCATATGTGTTATTTCATAGTTGTGATGTCTTCACTATTATTCTACAATGTAGAAAATAGTAAAAATAAAGAAAAATCCTGGAATGAGTAGGTGTGTTCAAACTTTTGACTGGTACTTGCTTAATTAATTAGAGTAATATTATGGTGTTTCTATTCCATGAAAAATGAAAAAACATCTGGGTTTCTGTTAGAATGGAACGGAAAATATGGTGCTGTACAACGTGGCGGTAGGCAGTACAGTACTGAGCTATTTAGCTAAAGAATCCCTGTGTTGTGTGGAGAACCCCGACGAGGAGGTAGGAGTAGGCTGTCTTTGTTCTTAACTGATTCCATATGTGTTATTTCATAGTTGAGATGTCTTCACAACATAGTTTTGATGTCTACTACAGTATGCTGGGCAAGTGTGAGACGGGTTCAAATCCCGTTCGTTTTCATTTAACTTCTTGTCAATATGGGGGCGCTGTTTCCACTTTGGAAAAAATCGTGCCCAAATTAAACTGCCTCGTACTCTATTCTAGATCGTACAATATGCATATTATTATTACTATTGGATAGAAAACACTCTCAAGTTTCTAAAACTGTTTGAATTATATCTGTGAGTAAAACAGAACTCATTTTGCAGCAAACTTCCAGACAGGAAGTGAAGAATCTGAAAACGATGCTCTGTTCCAGGGCCTGCCTATTGTATTGCCTTATATTTATGGATATGCATGCACTGCATACGCCTTCCACTAGATGTCAACAGGCAGTGGAAGGTGGAATGGGGTGTCTAGCTTGATCTGAGGTCGAACAAGAGCTCTTGGAATGACGTGTCCAGAATTTCCTTTCTCTACCTAGGCGCGGGAAGCACCTCCCTATTGTCTTATGATAAGCGTTCGGTATACACGGCTAATATCTCCGGCTTTGTTTTTATTTGATACATATTAGAAAAACATCATAAAGTAGGTTTTTTCAACCAAGTTTCATCAGTTTATTCAACGTTTTCCGTTCTCTGCGTCGAGAGAAATTGGGAACGTCATCAACATTGGCTAGCCTTGTGGAGCGAATTCGACAGGAGTGAAGGACATTCTAAAACGATTTATTCTGGATCTAGGACTCCTTGTACAAGATTCTGATGGAAGCTCAGCAAAAGTAATAACAATTTATGATGTTATTTCGTATTTCTGTGGAAAATGTTTAGTCCTATTATCCGCCCTTTTTGCGGGCGCTGTCTCGCTATAACGTAAGCTGTTTGTTATGGTAAAGTTATTTTWWAAAATCTAACCGGCGGTTGCATTAAGAACTAGTGTATCTTTCATTTGCTGTCCAACATGTATTTTTTAGTAAAGTTTATGATGAGTTCTTTGGTCAGATTAGGTGAGTGTCCAAAATATCTCCGGACAATTTGGTGAATCGATGCTACATATTCACAATGTATAACCACGGTTTGCAGCTCTAAATATGCACATTTTCGAACAAAACATAAGTGTATTGTATAACCTGATGTTATAAGACTGTCATCTGATGAAGTTGGTCAAGGTTAGTGATTAATTTTATATCTTTTGCTGGGTTTTTTGCGATCGCTACCTTTTGCTGCTAATAAATGCATTTGTGTGTTTGGCTATTGTGGTAAGCTAATATAATGCTATATTGTGTTTTCGCTGTAAAACACTTAAAAAAATCGGAAATATTGGCTGGATTCACAAGATGTTTATCTTTCATTTGCTGTACACCATGTATTTTTTCATAAATGTTTTATGATGAGTATTTAGGTATTTCACGTTGCTCTCTGTAATTATTCTGGCTGCTTTGGTGATATTTTTGATGGTAGCTGCAATGTAACACTATGATTTATACCTCAAATATGCACATTTTCGAACAAAACATAAATTTATTGTATAACATTACATTTACATTTACATTTAAGTCATTTAGCAGACGCTCTATCCAGAGCGACTTACAAATTGGTGCATTCACTTATGATATCCAGTGGAACAACCACTTTACAATAGTGCATCTAACTCTTTTAAGGGGGGGGGTTAGAGGGATTACTTTATCTATCCTAGGTATTCCTTAAAGAGGTGGGGTTTAGGTGTCTCCGGAAGGTGGTGTTGACCTCGCTGACCTGGCGTCGTGAGGGAGTTTGTTCCACCATTGGGGTGCCAGAGCAGCGAACAGTTTTGACTGGGCTGAGCGGGAACTGTACTTCCTCAGAGGTAGGGAGGCGAGCAGGCCAGAGGTGGATGAACGCAGTGCCCTTGGTTGGGTGTAGGGCCTGATCAGAGCCTGAAGGTACGGAGGTGCCGTTCCCCTCACAGCTCCGTAGGCAAGCACCATGGTCTTGTAGCGGATGCGAGCTTCAACTGGAAGCCAGTGGAGAGAGCGGAGGAGCGGGGTGACGTGAGAGAACTTGGAAGGTTGAACACCAGACGGGCTTGCGGGTTCTGGATGAGTTGTAGGGGTTTATGGCGCAGGCAGGGAGCCCAGCCAACAGCGAGTTGCAGTAATCCAGACGGGAGATGACAAGTGCCTGGATTAGGACCTGCGCGCTTCCTGTGTGAGGCAGGGTCGTACTCTGCGAATGTTGTAGAGCATGAACCTACAGGAACGGTCACCGCTTGATGTTAGTTGAGAACGACAGGGTGTTGTCCAGGATCACGCCAAGGTTCTTAGCACTCTGGGAGGAGGACACAATGGAGTTGTCAACCGTGATGGCGAGATCATGGAACGGGCAGTCCTTCCCCGGGAGGAAGAGCAGCTCTGTCTTGCCGAGGTTCAGCTTGAGGTGGTGATCCGTACTCCACACTGATATGTCTGCCAGACATGCAGAGATGCGATCACCACCTGGTTATCAGAAGGGGGAAAGGAGAAGATTAATTGTGTGTCGTCTGCATAGCAATGATAGGAGAGACCATGTGAGGATATGACAGAGCCGAGTGACTTGGTGTATAGCGAGAATAGGAGAGGGCCTAGAACAGAGCCCTGGGGACACCAGTGGTGAGAGCACGTGGTGCGGAGACAGATTCTCGCCACGCCACCTGGTAGGAGCGACCTGTCAGGTAGGACGCAATCCAAGCGTGGGCCGCGCCGGAGATGCCCAGCTCGGAGAGGGTGGAGAGAGGATCTGATGGTTCACAGTATCAAAGGCAGCCGATAGGTCTAGAAGGATGAGAGCAGAGGAGAGAGAGTTAGCTTTAGCAGTGCGGAGCGCCTCCGTGACACAGAGAAGAGCAGTCTCAGTTGAATGACTAGTCTTGAACCTGACTGATTTGGATCAAGAAGGTCATTCTGAGAGAGATAGCAGGAGAGCTGGCCAAGGACGGCACGTTCAGAGTTTTGGAGAGAAAAGAAAGAAGGGATACTGGTCTGTAGTTGTTGACATCGGAGGGATCGAGTGTAGGTTTTTCAGAAGGGGTGCAACTCTCGCTCTCTTGAAGACGGAAGGGACGTAGCCAGCGGTCAAGGA
The DNA here is from genome assembly GCF_002910315.2 of Salvelinus sp. IW2-2015. NCBI lineage: Eukaryota > Metazoa > Chordata > Actinopteri > Salmoniformes > Salmonidae > Salvelinus > Salvelinus sp. IW2-2015. The sequence continues at coordinate 21,275,261 of NC_036866.1, read as the reverse complement.
TGAGTTGATGAGCGAGGTGAGGTAAGGGAGAAGGTCTCCGGAAATGATCTGGAGAAGAGAGGAGGGGATAGGGTCAAGCGGGCAGGTTGTTGGGTGGCCGGCCGTCACAAGACGCAAGATTTCATCTGGAGAGAGAGGGGAGAAAGAGGTCAAAGCACAGGGTAGGGCAGTGTGAGCAGAACCAGCGGTGTCGTTTGACTTAGCAAACGAGGATCGGATGTCGTCGACCTTCTTTTCAAAATGGTTGACGAAGTCATCCGCAGAGAGGGGAGGGGGGGAGGGGGAGGAGGTTCAGGAGGGAGGAGAAGGTGGCAAAGAGCTTCCTAGGGTTAGAGGCAGATGCTTGGAATTTAGAGTGGCAGAAAGTGGCTTTAGCAGCAGAGACAGAAGAGGAGAATGTAGAGAGGAGGGAGTGAAAGGATGCCAGGTCCGCAGGGAGGCGAGTTTTCCTCCATTTCCGCTCGCTGCCGGAGCCCGGTTTCTGTGAGCTCGCAATGAGTCGTCGAGCCACGAGAGCAGGAGGGGAGACCGAGCCGGCTGGAGGATAGGGGACATAGAGAGTCAAAGGATGCAGAAAGGGAGGAGAGGAGGGTTGAGGAGGCAGAATCAGGAGATAGGTTGGAGAAGGTTTGAGCAGAGGGAAGAGATGATAGGATGGAAGAGGAGAGAGTAGTGGGGAGAGAGAGCGAAGGTTGGGACGGCGCGATACCATCCGAGTGGGGGAGTGTGGGAAGTGTTGGATGAGAGCGAGAGGGAGAAGGATACAAGGTAGTGGTCGGAGACTTGGAGGGGAGTTGCAATGAGATTAGTGGAAGAACAGCATCTAGTAAAGATGAGGTCAAGCGTATTGCCTTCCTTGTGAGTAGGGGGGAAGGTGAGAGGGTGAGGTCAAAAGAGGAGAGGAGTGGAAAGAAGGAGGCAGAGAGGAATGAGTCAAAGGTAGACGTGGGGAGGTTAAAGTCACCCAGAACTGTGAGAGGTGAGCCATCCTCGGAAAGGAACTTATCAAGGCGTCAAGCTCATTGATGAACTCTCAAGGGAACCTGGAGGGCGATAAATGATAAGGATGTTAAGCTTGAAAGGGCTGGTAACTGTGACAGCATGGAATTCAAAGGAGGCGATAGACAGATGGGTCAGGGGAGAAAGAGAGAATGTCCACTTGGGAGAGATGAGGATCCCAGTGCCACCACCCGCTGACCAGAGCTCTCGGGGTGTGCGAGAACACGTGGGCAGACGAGGAGAGAGCAGTAGGAGTAGCAGTGTTATCTTGTGTAATCCATGTTTCCGTCAGTGCCAAGAGTCGAGGGACTGGAGGGAAGCATAGGCTGAGATGAACTCTGCCTTGTTGGCCGCAGATCGGCAGTTCCAGAGGCTGCCGGAGACCTGGAACTCCACGTGGGTCGTGCGCGCTGGGACACCAGGTTAGAGTGGCAGCGGGCCACGCGGTGTGAAGCGTTTGTATGGTCTGTGCAGAGAGGAGAGAAGAGGGATAGACAGACACATAGTTGACAGGCTACAGAAGAGGCTACGCTACTGCAAAGGAGATTGGAATGACAAGTGGACTACACGTCTCGAATGTTCAGAAAGTTAAGCTTACGTTGCAAAAAATCTTATTGACTAAAATGATAGTTGGCTAGCTGGCTAGCTAGCAGTGTTGCTAGCAGTGTTGACTAGGTAGGAGAACGGCGGCGCTAGCTAATGGCGGCGCTCGCTAACCTCGATAATTACTCGATAATTACTCMAAACTACACAATTATCTTAGATACAAAGACAGCAAAGACAACTATGTAGCTAGCTAACACTACACTAATCAAGTCGTTCCGTTGTAATGTAATAGTTCCTACAGTGCTGCTATTCGGTAGAAGTTAGCTAGCTGGCTAGCTAGCAGCTAGCAGTGTTGACTACGTTAGAAGGACAAAAAAATTGCTGGCTAGCTAACCTCGATAATTACTCTAAACTACACAATTATCTTTGATACAAAGACGGCTATGTAGCTAGCTAAGAAAAAATTGCTAAGATCAAACAAATCAAACCATTGTACTGTAATGAAATGAAATGTAATACTACTTGTGGAGCGAAGTGAAATGCGACTACTCGCAACTACTCGCTCCAACCCGGAAGTGGGTTGGAGCATGTTATAAGACTGTCATCTGATGAATTTGTTTCTTGGTTAGTGACTAATTATATCTCTATTTGGTCGGTTTTGTGATAGTTACCTATGCAGTAGAAAAATTGTGAAAATATGCGGTTGAGTCTTTTGCTATTGTGGTTAGCTAATAGAAATACATATTGTGTTTTCGCTGTAAAACATTTTAAAAATCGGAAATGATGGCTGGATTCACAAGATGTTTATCTTTCATTTGCTGTATTGGACTTGTGATTTCATGAAAATTATATTATATGATATCCCTGTCGCGTTAGGCTAGGCTATGCTAGTCAGCTTTTTTGATGAGGATGCTCCCGGATCCGGGATGGGTAGCAATGAAAGGTTTAATTAACCAAGAGTAAGCGAGAAAAAGGCAAATCTTGAACATGGGGTGAGACATTCTCACTAATTTGTAAATAGAGCCAGTACAACGTGACTGTCGGGAGTAGGCTACAGGATTGGAGGATTCTAAATTGTTTGCCTTCATTAGACATTACTCAACACTAGTGAGACTCATTTCGCCTATGGTAGGCCTACATTATTTTGAAATATATTTTTTTCAATGACTTGACTCTGCCAATAATTATATTTACAGGAGGGGCATTTTCCGTTAGATATTCTCACAGACCCCAAGGGGCTTTTATATAATCTAAATTATTTAATAATAATAATCACTTTGTTTAAAAAGTAACGATATTTTGGAGATCTCGTTTTCATTTAACCGAGAGTGAGCGAGAAAAAGGCAAAAAACCAACCAAATCACTTGCTTCCACACGTATCTAAAAAATATCATGGCATATTTGAACAAGTAATTCGTTGTGGATCCATAACTAAATAAACATCAGCATTTTGAAATATTATTTTTATAATTATTTTATAAACAAAACATAGCATACAGTACAAACTGTAGTAAACATGGGAAAGTGCCTAATTCCTTACATAAGGGAGAGCAGGCCATGTTAAGACTTTCTCGGTGAACTCAAGTACTCATTAACTCTGTCTTTAATTATTTTTCGGGTTGCATCAGTTATGGACGGAAACTTCTGAGACACAGTATTAATGATGAACACCCGGAGGTTCACTGTTAAGCCACATTTGCCTCGGGATCCAACCAAGTTTGTATTCTGTGCCCACTTGTGGTATCTCTCTTCGGTTACACATCTCCGCCTGACTCTCCATGTCACGAATRCCGCTTCCTGAGTCTGTTTTTGCCTGTGTTCTGTCCTGGAGTGTTTTTTCCGGTATCCTGGAACGCACCCAGTCTGGTTGCCGGGCGACGTAGCTAGTTGGAGGATCTCTGAGTACCCGCACCTGTATCCCATCAGCTATCTGCACACCTGGTCCTGATCATCACCCCTCCACTTCATAAGCGCTGACCTGACATCCATTCCCTGCCGGATCGTTAGCCATGAACAGTATGTTGTGCCAGCGTATCAGCCTCCAGTTTGATAGAGTTTGTTTTCATGTTTTGTACGTCTTGCTTGCCTTGAACTTACCTCCGTTTTTTCTGTCTACAGTCATTCACCCGGAACACTCATCCCATCCCTACCTGGTCGTCGGTGACTTCAGTTACTTCCTTGGATCTGCTTACTCAATTCCATCAACTCACCTCCGCTGCCCGCTCCGCTACTTGGAGTTTTCTATCACTACATTTAAACTTGTAAATAAATACTCACCTTCGTCTTACTCTCCTTGTCCTGGTCTGCTTCTGGGTTCTACTTTAGAGAACCGTGACACTCCACTAATGAGGAGTGACTCTCCACCAATACCACCTGGCTCTGGACCAATGCATCAGCTGTCGCCCGTATCTCTGCCCTCAGAGAATGTTTCTCTTTCTGATGGTCTGCCTTTAATGACTCGATCTCGGTCTTTAAAGTTTGAATCTCACCCATGAGCACCTTCATCAGATGAGCAGAATGGTACCGCCCTGAGCCCCCATCGATTACAGTGGCCTATGATAGAAACGGTAGATCAATTAAGAATTAAAATTGACTCCAACACACAAATGCTGCGTACACATTTTAAGAATCTAGCTTAACTAACCGCTTTCTTGGCAACCATGCGTTTTTTTCAGTGCGACACGTTGTCCAGCGCTTTGTCCACTGATCTCTACGGATGGTTGTCCGCATGGTTGAAGCTCTGCAAAAACACATTCACGTTTTTAATACACAATTATCGATTTTATTATACAGTACACCTACACATTGATAGGCTATATACCTTCTCTCTTTTTTTGTAAATAAAATGCTCTGAAACCAAAATACCTTTAGTTTTGGTGATCCTCTCAGCTCCGGCTTATTTTCAAGTCCTCTGGTGGTTACAGTCCTAACCCTGGAACGGGTAGCACCATAGAAAGAAGCTGGTGGTTACAGTCCTAACCCTGGAACGGGTAGCACCATAGAAAGAAGCTGGTGGTTACAGTCCTAACCCTGGAACGGCTAGCACCATAGAAAGAAGCTGGTGGTTACAGTCCTAACCCTGGAACGTGTAGCACCATAGAAAGTGCACTGAGCACTGAGCACTTGGTGCACTGAGCACCATAGAAAGTGCACTGAGACTGCACTTGTGAAGGTGGTAAATGACCTTTTAATGGCGTCAGACCGATGCTCTGCTTCTGTCCTCGTGCTCCTAGACCTTAGTGCTGCCTTTGATACCATCGATCACCACATTCTTTTGGAGAGATTGGAAACCCAAATTGGTCTACATGGACAAGTTCTGGCCTGGTTTAGATCTTATCTGTCGGAAAGATATCAGTTTGTCTCTGTGAATGGTTTGTCCTCTGACAAATCAACTGTACATTTCGGTGTTCCTCAAGGTTCCGTTTTAGGACCACTATTGTTTTTCCTTAATATTTTACCTCTTGGGGATGTCATTCGAAACATAATGTTAACTTTCAACTGCTATGCGGATGACACACAGCTGTCCATTTCAATGAAAACATGGTGAAGCCCCAAAATTGCCCTCGCTAGAAGCCTGTGTTTCAGACATAGAGGAAGTGGATGGCTGAAAACTTTATACTTTTAAACTCAAAACAGACAAAACAGAGATGCTTGTTCTAGATCCCAAGAAACAAAGAGAATCTTCTGTTGAATCTGACAATTAATCTTGATGGTTGTAAAGTCGTCTCAAATAAAACTGTGAAGGACTCGGCGTTACTCTGGACCTGATCTCTCTTTTGAAGACATATCAACACTGTTCAAGGACAGCTTTTTTTCCATCTACGTAACATTGCAAAAATCAGAAACTTCTGTCCAAAATTATGCAGAAAATTTCATCCCATGCTTTTGTTAGCTTCTAGGTTACTTGCAATGCTCTAGCTTTCCGGCTACCCAGATAAAGCACTAAATAAACTTCAGTTAGTGCTAAAATACGGCTGCTAGAATCCTGACTAGAACCAAGAAAATTTGATCATATTATCTCCAGTGCTAGCCTCCCTACACTGGCTTCCTGTTAAGGCCAAGGCCTGATTTCAAGGTTTTACTGCTAACCTACAAAGCATTACATGGGCTTGCTCCTACCTATCTTTCCGATTTGGTCCTGCCGTACATACCTACACGTACGCTACGGTCACAAGACGCAGGCCTCCTAATTGTCCCTAGAATTTCTAACTAAGCAAACAGCTGGAGGCAGGGCTTTCTCCTATAGATCTCCCATTTTTATGGAATGGTCTGCCCTACCCATGTGAGAGACGCAGACTCGGTATCAACTTTTAAGTCATTTACTGAAGACTCATCTCTTCAGTGGGTCATATGATTGAGTGTAGTCTGGCCCAGGAGTGTGAAGGTGAACGGAAAGGCCCTGGAGCAAGAACGCGCCCTTGCTGTCTCTGCCTGGCCGGTTCCCCTCTTTCCACTGGGATTCTCTGCCTCTAACCCTATTACAGGGGCTGAGTCACTGGCTTACTGGTGCTCTTTCATGCCGTCCTAGGAGGGGTGCGTCACTTGAGTGGGTTGAGTCACTGATGTGATCTTCCTGTCTGGGTTGGCGCCCCCCCTTGGGTTATGCAATGGCGAAGATCTTTGTGGGCTATACTCGGCCTTGTCTCAGGATGGTAAGTTGGTGGTTGAACATATCCCTCTAGTGGTGCGGGGGCTGTGCTTTGGCAAAGTGGGTGGGGTTATATCCTTCCTGTTTGGCCCTGTCCGGGGGTATCATCGGATGGGGACACAGTGTCTCCTGACCCCTCCTGTCTCAGCCTCACTCTACATATTGAGTTGTCTATTACGGTCAACAACTACACTGAACAAAAATATAAACGTTACATTTTACTGAGCCACAGTTCATAGAAGGAAATAAGCAAATCTAAATCAATTCATTAGGCCCTAATCTATGGATTTCACATGACTGGAAATACAGATATGTATTTGTTGGTCACAGATACCTTTTTTAAAAAGATAGGGGTGTGGATCAGAAAACCAGTCAGTATCTGGTGTGACCAGCACTTGCCTCATGCAGCAAGACACATCTTCCCATAGAGTTGATCAGGCTGTTGATTGTGACCTGTGGAATGTTATCCCACTCCTCTTCAATGTCTGTGCGAAGTTGCTTGATATTGGCGAAAACCGGAACACGCTGTTATACACGTTGATCTAAAGCATCCCAAACATGCTCAGTGGGTGACATGTCTGGTGAGTATGCAGGCCATGGAAGAAATGGGACATTTTCAGCTTCCAGGAATTGTGTACAGATCCTTGCGACATGGGACCTTACATTATATGCTAAAACATGAGGTGATGGCGGCGGATGAATGGCACAACAATGGGCCTCAAGATCTAATCACGGTATCTCTGTGCATTCAAATTGTCATCGATAAAATGCAATGGTGTTTGTTGTCAGTTTCTTATGTCAGCCCGTAACATAACCCCACTGCCACCATGGAGCACTCTATTCACAACGTTGACGTCAGCAAACAGCTCGCCCACACAACGTCTGCCATCTGCCCCTTACAGTTGAAACCGGGATTCATCCATGAAGAGCACACTTTTCCAGCATGCCAGTGGCAAACAAAGGTGAGCATTTGCCCATAGAAGTTGGTTACAATGCCAAACTGCAGTCCGGTCAAGACCCTGGTGAGGACGAAAGAGCACAAAGATGAGCTTCCCTGAAACGGTTTCTGACAGATTGTGCAGAAAGTATTCGATTGTACAAACCAACAGTTTCAGCAGCTGTCCGGGTGGCTGGTCTCAGACCATCCCACAYGTGAATAAGCCAGATGTGGAGGTGGCGTAGTTACACGTGGTCTGCGGTTATGAGACCCGGTTGGACGTACTACCAAATTCTCTAAAACAACGTTGGAGGTGGCTTATGGTAGAAACATTTTCATTCAATTATCTGGCAACAGCTGTTGTGGACATTCCTGCAGTCAGCATGCCAATTGCATGCTCCCTCAAAATTTGAGACATCTGTGGCATTGTGTTGTGTGACGAAACACATTTTGGAGCTGCCTTTTAATGTCCCTAGCACAAGGTTTACCTGTGTAATGATCATGCTGTTTAATCAGCTTCTTGATATGCCACACCTGTCAGGTGGATGGATTATCTTGGCAAAGGAGAAATGCTCACTAACAGGGATGTAAACAAATTTGTGCACAACATTTGAGAGAAATTAGCTTTTTGTGAGTATGGAACATTTCTGCGATCTTTTATTTCAGGTAATGAAACATGGGACCAACACTTTACATGTTGCATTTATACTTTTGTTCAGTATACTTTCCATGCTGAGTAACGAAGATGTGGATAAAATGTTTGTCCTGTTGTCCACTATGCGGTGCTAAACATGCTGACACACGGTCTGGTAGAGTACTTCAAGCGATGGTATTCTGGTCATGGCCATCCACCCTGGCTGGGTGAAAACTGGCATGGGAGGCCCACATATGAGTAACGGGGGTGGGGAGAAAATTACCTGGTTTCATGGATTATATCGAGTGCTATTTGCATGTTTATGTAAAATAAAACTATTGCTTAAAAGCCCACAATTCCGTTCTGCACAATGCACTCTACATTACTCTGAAGTAGCAAAACTCATATGATAATTACATATTTGTTTATAAGTGTAGATTAAGGTAGGACTAGATTCATAGGAGATTGGCATAGATCTGGTAACTGTCTGTCTGTCTGTAGTGTGTTTCTGTTCGACAGGTGCCGATGAGGACTGAGGACAGTGCCAAAGTCATGCTGAATGTGATGTCAACCCTCACAGAGAAGCACAATGGCAGCCTTCTGGACTGGGAAGGGAATGGTATCCCATGGTGATGATGTTCCAGGCCAACGGTTCAGTCTCTGGGACCAATAGACTTCTGAGATCAGGGTTCTATGAAAGACTCTCTTAGTACAACAGTACTGAATACTGTTTTGTCTTCTTAAAAGGGAAATCTGGGATTCGAAAAACAACAAAGCGGCACCCCGCTACTTGTTTTGGTAAATAGCTGAAGGATGGGGCTGGAGAAATGAAACCACTCTCAAATTCAGGCTCAAATCTCAAATCTCTTGACAAGGTCACTAGTTGTTGTACTCTCTACCGCACCTACTGACTCTAACTCCGAATGCTCGACTATGAAAAGCCAACTGACATTTACTCCTGAGGTGCTGACCTGTTGCAACCTCTACAACCACTGTGATTATTATTATTATTTGACCCTGCTGGTCATCTATGAACATTTGAACATCTTGGCCATGTACTGTTATAATCTCAACCTGGCACAGCCAGAAGAGGACTGGCCACCCCTCAGAGCCTGGTTCCTCTCTAGGTTTCTTCCTAGGTTCCTGCCTTTCTAGGGAGTTTCTTAGCCACCGTGCTTCTACATCTGCATTGCTTGCTGTTTGGGGTTTTAGGCTGGGTTTCTGTATAGCACTTTGTGACATCGGCTGATGTAAAAAGGGCTTTATAAATACATTTGATTCATTGACTTAGGTCGCTATAGTATTTTTACAAGGGGGTAAATAATTTTTATTCGCTCACCTGCCTCACTTTTCCAAAAATGAAATCCATTAAACTTTAAATAGAATGTGGATGGCATAATGGAAACAATCTGCATAATATTTTCACTGTAGGATGTCATCAAATGTTTCATTCTGATTAAATTGCTGGTAATTTCTTAACTTAATAATCTGGCAGCAACTCTCATGGATAATTTATCATCATCTAATAACAGCTTATCATTATTATGGACACAAAACAAAATGTGTCAACAGCATATATTGTATTATCTGGTCACACAATAACTTATGCCTTTACTTTGTCCGACTTCCCCAAAAGACAGCTCTAGTTATGACTATATAAGAAAGGTTAAACCAATGGGCAAAATGAGCCATCCTAAAGTTGAACATAATGGAAATAGATGTGTGTTTTCATGCAGCTGTCCCTGTGATGGGCCTCATGCTATCACAGCAGATTAGTGGCAGAATGGAATGGAAAACAGAGTAAAATACGGAAGGATGAGTGAAAGACAGATGATGGGAACATAAAAAGGATAATGCAGATGGATTCTTATTATAGCTTGTGTAAATTAATCTGGTGTAGATATGTATAGATTGCATTTAGATTACTGTTACAGTGCTGTCTGGGTTGTTAATTGGATTCTTTCTTTATTTCTTTATTTCTTTCTTTTAAATTTTTGGTTTATGTGTGTATTGTTTTGTTTTACTGCATTGTTGGAGCTAGAAATACAAGCATTTCTCTGCACTTGCAATAACTTCTGCAAATCTGTGTACGTGACCACTTTTAACTTTTTGTATTATGTGTGTATTGTTTTGRATTGCTAGGTATTACTGCATTGTTGGAGCTAGAAACACAAGCATTTTACTGCACCTGTGATAACACCTACAAATCTGTGTACGTGGCCAAAAAACTTTGATTTGGATCACAGGTTTCCGATTTTACACCCCTCTATCTCCCCACTCTTACTGAAGGCCAACCTGATCTCCGGGGGCCAGGCGGATGTGCGTGCTGGGGGTCATGACAGGGGAGAAAGCGCTAGTGTTAGAGCAAACAGGAAGTGTGGACTGGTAAAACTGCTGACTAAAGCTTAAAGGCAGATCAAATCCAAGGGGTAGGGGCTGATGGCTTATAAGCACTAACGTTTTAAGGGCTTTGCAATATTGCACTCAATAGCAAACATTAAGAAACCACAACATTAAATCAGTTTCTTCCACATCACCACTATAGTCATAACCAAGTTGTCATAACCTAGTAATTACAGTGTAATTACAGTGTCTGTAGGGTGAGATCAAGTAATGTGTAAGATTACCCTTCCTTGGTGACACAGAACATTTTAGAAATGCTGAATGTTACACTAAAGGGACATTTGTTGCCAATATGGAAATGTTGTTCCTTGTGTTGGTACAAGTTTAGGCATAGCGCTTTTTGGTGTGTGTACCAATTGTAGTGCAGTCACTCACTGTCCATACAGAAAGGTGCGACAGTCTTCTTGTTTGACGATGAATAAAGCTATGGGACATCTACTAGGCAGTTGGAGACAACAGAATCGTGTGCATAAGTGAAGTGCGTTTCAATGTCCAGCTGTTAACCCTTAATCACCTTATCGGATTGCAGAGATCATGCATTCACATAGGGTTTAGTATAAATGGTATAGGATTAGAAGAAGGGTTAACTGTCCATCACATGTTGAAATTAACAAAGACAAAAAGGGCAGTTGCATTTATCGGGGCAGGTCACTCCTCAACTGTCTGTAAAACAAGCGCGAGAAGGGTAGCCAATGCAATTTACGCGGCTCATCAAAAGCGCAAAAAAGGTGGGACATTCGAGGGGAGTTCTGCTGTACCACTTGCATGGGAGTTTGAACTTGAAAGCCTTATCTTGTCTCTACTGTGTTGGTGCTCCTCATTATTGTTCTTCCGCTTACATTTCGGACTATAATAAAGGTAAGACCTTAATATTTTMGGGGGTTTGATCAGTATCTGTAACCAGGTTTCCCTCCAACCTTTTTATGCGAGTAAAGTACCCCTATGGGCACAGACATCAGTTCAATGTCTAGTTTTGATTTGCGTGGTTGAGTTGTCAACTAACGTGAATTCAAGGTGAAATCAACAAAAAATGTCACGATGTCATTGAATTTTGTTTAAAGCTGRAATATGTAACTTTTTGGGTGACTCGATCAAATTCACACAGACATGTTTGTTATAGAGCTATCATTCTCATTGAAAGCAAGTCTAAGAAGCAGTAGATATGTTCTATGTGTTTTATTTCTATGCTTCCCGTTCTTAAGTTTCATTTTTACGTCTTTTAATTTCGTTTTTATACGTCAGCTTCAAACAGCTGAATCTTTAAAAAAAAAAACATTATATTAACATTTTTTAACCAATCGGGAGGACACATATTTTTGTTTATGGAAAATAGATTTCACAGAGGTTTAGATGGTACAATGACTCTCTACACCCCACATACTCAGTGGACTGATGACCAGATCCGGACCCAGATCAGGGTCAAGATGGACAGCAGGTCCTGAAWWWWWTTWAAATATATAATATATATATACAAAGACKWGGGAGGTTTGCCATTGCCTCGCAAAGAAGGGCACCTTCTGGTAAATTGGTAAAAAATGTAAAAGCWTACATTGAATATCCCWTTGAGCATGGCGAAGTTATTAATTACATTTTGGATGGTGTATCAGTACACAGAGTCGCTACAGAGATACAGGCGTCCTCCCTAACTCAGTTGCCTGAAAGGAAGGAAACCGATCAGCGATTTCACCATGAGGCGAATGGTGACTTTAAAACAGTACAGAGTTTAATAATAGATGCAATAGGAGAAAATTTAGGATGGATCAACAACATTGTAGTTACTCCACAATTCTAACCTAATTGAAAGTAGGAAGCCTGAAAAAAAAAAATATATATATATATTCCAAAACATGCATCCTGTTTGCAACAAGGCACTAAAGTAATACTGCAAAATTTTTGGCAAAACAAATAAACTTTTTCTCATGAATTCAATACAACACAATGATATTTTCAAGCATAGTGGTGGATGCAGCATGTATTTCTTGAAATTGATCATGACTGGGGAGTTGAAAATGGTTGTCTAGCAATGATTAACAACTAATTTGACAAAGCTTGAAGAACTTTGAAAAGAATATTGGACAAATATTGCACAAAGCCCTTAGTGACTCTAAAAGACTCACAGCTGTAATCACTGCCATAGGTGCTTCTACAAAGTATTGGCTCAGGGGTGTGAATACTTACAGTGGGGCAAAAAAGTATTTAGTCAGCCACCAATTGTGCAAGTTCTCCCACTTAAAAAGATGAGAGAGGCCTGTAATTTTCATCATAGGTACACTTCAACTATGACAGACAAAATGAGGGGGAAAAAATCCAGAAAATCACATTGTAGGATTTTTAATGAATTTATTTGCAAATTATGGTGGAAAATAAGTATTTGGTCAATAACAAAAGTTTATCTCAATACTTTGTTATATACCCTTTGTTGGCAATGACAGAGGTCAAACGTTTTCTGTAAGTCTTCACAAGGTTTTCACACACTGTTGCTGTATTTTGGCCCATTCCTCCATGCAGATCTCCTCTAGAGCAGTGATGTTTTGGGGCTGTTGCTGGCAACACGGACTTTCAACTCCCTCCAAAGATTTTCTATGGCGTTGAGATCTGGAGACTGGCTAGGCCCACTCCAGGACCTTGAAATGCTTCTTACGAAGCCACTCCTTCGTTGCCCGGCGGTGTGTTTTGGGATCATTGTCATGCTGAAAGACCCAGCCACGTTTCATCTTCAATGCCCTTGCGATGGAAGGAGGTTTTCACTCAAAATCTCACGATACATGGCCCATTCATTCTTTCCTTTACACGGATCAGTCGTCCTGGTCCTTTGCAGAAAAACAGCCCCAAAGCATGATGTTTCCACCCCCATGCTTCACAGAGGTATGGTGTTCTTTGGATGCAATCAGCATTCTTTGTCCTCCAAACACGACGAGTTGAGTTTTTCCAAAAAGTTCTATTTTGGTTTCATCTGACCATATGACATTCTCCCAATCTTCTTCTGGATAATCCAAATGCTCTCTAGCAAACTTCAGACGGGCCTGGACATGTACTGGCTTAAGCAGGGGACACGTCTGGCACTGCAGGATTTGAGTCCCTGGCGGCGTAGTGTGTTACTGATGGTAGGCTTTGTTACTTTGGTCCCAGCTCTCTGCAGGTCATTCACTAGGTCCCCCCGTGTGTTCTGGGATTTTTGCGTGAGCCCCAGATCGAGGGAGATATCAGTGGTCTTGTATGTCTTCCATTTCCTAAATAATTGCTCCCACAGTTGTTTTCTTCAAACCAAGCTGCTTACCTATTGCAGATTCAGTCTTCCCAGCCTGGTGCAGGACTACAATTTTGTTTCTGGTGTCCTTTGACAGCTCTTTGGTCTTGGCCATAGTGGAGTTTGGAGTGTGACTGTTTGAGGTTGTGGACAGGTGTCTTTTATACTGATAACAAGTTTCAAACAGGTGCCATTAATACAGGTAACGAGTGGAGGACAGAGGAGACTCTTAAATAAGAAGTTACAGGTCTGTGAGAGCCAGAAATCTTGCTTGTTTGTAGTGCCAAAATACTTATTTTCCACCATAATTTGAAAATAAATTCATTAAAAATCCTACAATGTGATTTTCTGGAATATTTTTTCTCATTTTGTCTGTCATAGTTGAAGTGTACCTATGATGAAAATTACAGGCCTCTCTCATCTTTTTAAGTGGGAGAACTTGCACAATTGGTGGCTGACTAAATACTTTTTTGCCCCACTGTATGTAAATGAAATATTTCTGTATTTCATTTTTAATACATTTGCAAACATTTCTAAGATCATGTTTTCACTTTGTCAATATGGGGTATTGAGAGTAGATGGGTGATAATTATTATTTCTTAATCCATTTTGAAATCACGCTGTAACACAACAAAATGTGGAATAAGTCAAGTGGTATGGATATTTTCTGAAGCACTGAAGGTGTAGGCTGTACCCGCACTGTATCGGCAAGTGTGAGCTGTTGGCTACAGCACACATGCCAAGCACATTCGCTATATAACGCAACATTTTTTTGTGAGAAAACCATCAGTAGAATTGAAAATGCGATGGAAACCCATTTAACTTGTATTTTGTATTTGGTACATGGGAATTTCACAGCAAAATAAGTAAATTTTATGTGCACGACGTCATCACGCACAGACTTTTATCTACAACAAATCAATTTGATGGAAACACATCTGGTGGGAAAATCCATATATTGTTTTTATGTGGATTTTAGAATATTTGCATTAAAATCTAGCGCCAATTGGATGGAAACCTAGCTTGTGATGTGCTCCTAAACTTAAGCGCACCATGCATGGGTTGTGTCTAGTGCCATACGATATCTCTGTGTTGGTTGACAGCTGCTGATTCACAGACAGTTGTACTCTCGTCTAGATACAAGGACTGTCACTCTACATTGTTTGTTTGATGTTTGTAAACAATTAAACCATTCATTTAGGAAGAATACAACAAATAAATTCCCCATGAGTTTTTTTCCTATCATAACCCCAAAATTAATGGGTAGGCCTAAATATCAACAATCAAAAATACCATTGAACAGATWCCCAGATCCCAGATATAAAGGTATTCTTTGCTATTCAGACCTCAAACTCCACAACCTAAACACAGTAGCCTACACTTTTCAATTGGCTTTCCATCTTTTGGTATTTGTTTCATTAATCCATTGTTGATACAGTTCCAAAATGTTTTGCATGTCTGCAATCAAGGTTTCAAGATATAGAAATGTACAAATACATAAAGTGTCACAGTATGATGCATTTTGGTATTGAAACAAATACCAAAACATATTTGTTTGTGGAATTTTCCTTTGACTAACTATGTGGTAACTGAGAAATTGGACTGTTTTTCTGTCCCACAGTCCTGTTGTTTAATCATTAGCTCATTGGTATTGGGTGGTTCTGAGCCAGCCTGGGACATTCCGAGTGGAAGAAACTGGACTGACAGTGCCCACCTCACCCCTCCCCAGACTTTCGTTGTTGTACACAAGCACTCTCGTTTCCCAGACAACGGATAGCTTTTTGGGGAGGGTTTCTCAATATCAGGAGGGCTTTCATGGAGGAGGAAGGGTGACAGCCTGTCTTCCAGCCTCCCACATGAATAAAATAACATTCAGAAAGTTACTTTCATCCAGGGAATCTGTGCTGTGTCTAAGGGAATAAATGTTGTATCCATGAAAACTGTATCTTACAGTTTTTTTTTTATTGCTTTGGTGCAATTTTCACAATTATGTGGTCAGTTTTCACAACTCTTAGTACAAAAGTCAAAACGGACTCTAAGCACATTTTCAATTGACTGAGTACATCACACATAGTCACTTTTTCACCAAACGTAATCATTGTTTCATCTAGAAATACGTTTCACATTGCAATAAATGTTCATAGAGTACTTGCTTTTCACAATGTAATGCTCACATTACTTTTGATATGATTGTCTTCTCATTTGTTAATACATTTCACTATTATTTAATCCAACTTCTCTTAATTGATAATCACTTAACCGTTTGGTAAACCTATACATTTTAAACTGGTTTGTTTACTATAGATATTTTGAGACCTGCACAATGAAAATGTATGTTCGTAAAGTATAAAGATATAAAGCATGATTTATACCGCAATGTTCTATTATGATGATGACTATTATGATTTTACTTTAGAGTAAAAACAAATCAAATCTGATGTTGACAGTAAGAGAAATGTACTGCATGTAACAAACGCATCCCTTATACAGTAAGTATGTATCCAAAATGAAGTTGCTGGGGTCTTTTGGCAGCTAGGTTTTCACACTGCTTTACTCATTGCATTGGCCAATTATTCCGTAAATTATTCCATTTACATAGCAGACACTTTAATCCAAAGCAGTCTAAGGCACTGCAGTGGCCGGGGGTCCTATTGGACGGCGCACAATTGGRSKAGCGTTATCCGGGTTAGGGAAGGGTTTGGCCGGTGGGGCTTTACTTGGCTCATCGCGATCTCTAGCGACTCCTTGTGGCGGGCCGGGTGCCTGCGGGCTGATCACGGTTGCCAGTTGAACAGTGTTTCCTCTGATGCGTTAGTGCGGCTGGCTTCCTGGTTAAGCTGGCGGGTGTTAAGGAGCGTGTTTAGGCGGGTCATATTTCGTAGGACACATGACTCCACCTTCACCTCTCCCGAGCCCGTTTGGGAGTTGCAGCGATGAGACAAGATCGAAAATTGGGAAGAAAAATAGGGTAAAAAAAAGACGAGGGAAGATTATAATTTGTTTATGAACATGGCCTTATTTCTATTACATCATATTAGTTTACTGTCATTCATATTCCATTCACCCAGTTCAATGTAACGTCGATAGGTTTAGGCTACTACATGATACTCTAATTTTCCCTGTACCCATTATGAGGTTGCTACAACCTAGCCTATGGATGAAAGTTTACAACGTAGGTTCATAGGTCAGGAGAAGTTTGAGTAATCAAGGTTGACAGACAGTCACACATTCGATAGCGCATTGCACACAATTTTCTGCATCTAGTTGATCTAGTGTGCAATCATTAGTCCAACAGTTGCAAACGAGTGTTTATCTCTGTTTTGTTCCGTTTGCTTCCGTTTAAGAAACATTTTTCAACAGAATCAGTGCAATGAATACACCCCCGATCACACACAAACAGTTCACTTTCCTAGCAGCCACATACAAACAGCTCATTGTACATATAATTCCTTCTCGCATCCATCTACGCACTCTCTTCCACTCACCTTTTCCATTCGTTTTGTGGACTTCAGTGCACAACACATCGGCTGTCTGTGAACAGGCAAAACATTTTTATCCAAGCCAAACCAAGCTAACACACAGCCTACATCGTTGCCACGTCATAGTCAACATAGCTACTAAAACTAACGCAAGCTAACACACAGCCTACATCGTTGCCACGTCATAGTCAACATAGCTACWAAAACTAACGCGTTAGAAAACCCACTACAATCATCAATCATGCAGTACAGCAGCAAGTAGTTTAGCAGTTACACCGGTGGGCCCTGGTGGCAGTAAATTAATTCAACCAAAAGCTTACCTTGATTTGGAAGAGTTCCAGTGTTGCATAGCAATAATCAGCTACCTAACCTTCCCCTTCCTCTCTGTTTGAGCCGGGTGTTTGAGTAGGCTAAACTAGGTAGCTGCATTTGATGCTAGCTAAGTAAGTGAAAATGAATGTGAAATAAATATATACTACGAAATATAGCTAACTCTCTCTCCTCTCTCTCTCTCTCTCTTGCTTCTCATTKATTTTGGAAGAAATTAATTTGTTCAAAACTGTTCAACTATTGTTTTTCTCTCTCTTTGAGTCAACTGTTCAGGGGTGTGTCCGCAGCCCTCTGCTGTAGTCCCTGTTCACCCACGACTGCATGGCTTTGCACAACACCAACTCCATCATCAAATTTGCTGATGACACTAGTTGTAGGCCTGATAACCACCAACAACGAGTTAGCCTATAGGAAGAAGGTAAGTGGGGTGGCAGGTAGCCCAGTGGTTAGAGCGTTGGGCCAGTAACCGAAAGGTTGCTGGATCGAATCCCGAGCTGACGGACAGCCTACCGGGGAACAGTTAGCCCACTGTTCCCTGGTAGGCCGTCATTGTAAATAAGAATTTGTTCTTAACTGACTTGCCAAGTTAAATAAWGGTAAAAGAGAAAATGAACTGGCATTGTGATAACAATATCAACAAAACAATAGAGTTGATTGTTGACTTCAAGAAGCAGAGGAGAAAACATGCCCTGATCCACATCAACAGGACTGCAGTAAAGAGTCAGCAGTTTTAAGTTCCTCGATGTACACATCACTGAGGACTTGAGCTGGAGCAGCAACACCATCGCTCTTGTCAAGAGTGCGCAAAAGCATCTCTACTTCCTAAGTCACCTGAAGATATTTGGCATGCCACCCCGGGTCCTCTCCAAATACTACCGCTGCACCATATGGAATGGAAAGCCACTGGAGTGGTTGGGTTTCCAAAAAAAGTGGGGAAAAAGAGCTTCTCATCTATGGTAGGCTAAGTGTATAATGTGATACGCCTCTGCCTGTAATATTTGATTTTGATGTATAAGGACGGGGTCAAGTTTACTGTTGAAGCTGCTTCACTCAACTCTGCCTCACGCCCCACCACTACACAGATTAGTTCGCTTCTTAGCGAGCTGTAAAGAGCGTAGTGTTATTAGCCTTTGCCTATTTAGCTGGCTTGAACCAGCTAATCTGCCACTGCCATGGTGGATATCAGAAATTGGCTTTGCCAAGGTACCCAAACAAAGCCAAAGGAGAATGATTCAACTAGCAGCAGCAGCATCAAACCACAGAGGCTGCCACCAAGCCCAGCATCGATGATGCTGCCGAGCTTCAGCTAGCTTTGCCTGCAGAGCCTACCCACCCTTCCATAAGTGCCGCCAGGATAATGGCTCCACAGCCCCCTACACCTCCGACTGTTCCTGACGATCTTGGAACAGAGGAGCCAGCTCTGGTTAGCCTAGAATCCTACCCTAGCTGCAGGTTTTCTGTCCATTTTTTTAAAAATTTAATAGCACCTGGTTCATAGGAAGAGAGTAGCTGGAATACTCGGTTACTGCAGATGCGGCATTTTGTTTCCCATGTTGAAAGTTCTGAGTTGGGTCCAATGCTAACGCAGACAAGGCCTTCACCCAAGCTGGGTATTCTAACTGTAAGAATTGTATTGATCGTACCAAAGGATTCGCTAGGCATGCATCAGGCAAAGAGCATTTGAAATGCACTGCACTGTGGAAAGAAAAACAAGTTTGAAGTCCTATGGGAACATCGGTGTCAACACTTGTTAATGATGGGTGCTGGCAAGAAATCACATGTGTTTGTCGGCGATTGTGGACATCACTGAATTCCTTGTTTCAAACCAGTAACCACCGAGGGGGACATTGTACACGATAGAGTCAAGAGGGGAGGGAGGCAGTGGATTTTTTCTGTCAATTATGAAATATACTCTCTGAAAAGTCAAGGAACTTTCCAAGGTGCTTAGCACCATACCCCACAAGGCCACATACATGTCACACGATATTGAAAATGAAATCATAGGGCTCATGAGTGGGGTGTCCACAGCTAAATGCGAGAACTTATTTTCTACTTTGACAAACGTGTTCAGTCAGCACAAAATAAGCATTCTACACCCGAYGAAAGCTCAGCTAATCCAACTGGCATTTGAGATGTTATTTTACAAGAAGATTTCAGGAAGAATGGATTACTCAGGAAGTTCCACAGAGCATCAAGGAGGCTGCAACTCTTCTGAAGAGGTAAGAAAAATCTAGCTGGTTGGTTTTTATCACTTATTGGTCAAAAGCACTCAATGGCYTCGGCATTTGAACTTTTATGTTTATTGTGGTATAGCGTAAAATAAGCATAATTCAATATAATTCCAATGCAAGAACCCAAATGATGCCCCTGGGTAAAGTTACATATCGGTATGTTTCATCATAGAAATAGATATTATGGTTTTCTTGGTAGGCTATTGGTATTTGTGGTTGTAAATGGAACTGTACGTATTGGAAAAATGTTTATGGTAGGCTGGCATTGCTTAATTGTTTACGAATTTGATTAATAACACACAAATTATTGTATTTTTCTTGTCTATATTGAATACATAATTTAAACATTTACAGTGTAGGTTGGAAAAAGTATGTGAACCCCTAAGCTAATGACTTTTCCAAAAGTTATTTGGAGTCAGGAGTCAGCTAACCTGGAGTCCAATCAATGAGACGAGAGTGGAGATGTTGGTTAAAGCTGCCCTGTCCTATAAAACACACTTACAAAATTTGAGTTTGCTATTCACAAGAAGCATTGCCTGATGTGAACAATGCCTCGGACAAAAGCAATCTCAGAAGACCTAAGATTAAGAATTGTTGACTTGCATAAAGCTGGAAAGGGTTACAAAAGTATCTCTAAAAGCCTTGATGTTCATCAGTCCACGGTAAGACAAATTGTCTATAAATGGAAAAAGTTCAGCACTGTTGCTACTCTACGTAGGACTGACCGTCCTGCAAAGATGACTGCAAGAGCACAGTGCAGAATGCTCAATGAGGTTAAAAAGACTCCTAGAGTGTCAGCTAAAGACTTACAGAAATCTCTGGAACATGCTAACATCTCTGTTGACGAGTCTAGATACGTGAAACACTTAACAAGAKTGGTGTTCATGGGAGGACACCACAGAAGAAGCCACTGCTGTCCAAAAAAAACATTGCTTCAAGTCTGAAGTTCGCAAAAGAGCACCTGGATGTTCCACAGCGCTTCTGGCAAAGTATTCTGTGGACAGATTAAACTAAAGTTCAGTTATTTGGAAGGAACACACAACGCTATGTGTGGAGAAAAAAAGGCACGGCACACCAAGATCAAAACCTCATCCCAACTGTAAAGTATGGTAGAGGGAGCTTCATGGTTTGGGGCTGCTTTGCTGCCTCAGGGCCTGGACAGCTTGCTATCATCGACGGAAAAATGAATTCCCAAGTTTATCCTGACCTTAAGCTGATTTAAAATGCTGTGTCATGACCTCGAGAGCGGTTCACAAAAGACATCCTAAGAATTTTGTTGAACTGAAACAGTTCTGTAAAGAGGAATGGTCCATAATTCCTCCTGGCTGTCGTGCAAGTCTGATCCGCAACTACAGAAAACGTTTGGTTGAGATTGTTGCCAAAGGAGGGTCAACCAGTTATTAAATCCAAGGGTTCACATACTTTTCCCACCCTACACTGGGAATGTCTACACGGTGTGTTCAATAAAGACATGAAAACGTATAATTGTTTGTGTGTTATTAGTTTAAGC
This sequence comes from Salvelinus sp. IW2-2015, assembly GCF_002910315.2. Lineage (NCBI taxonomy): Eukaryota > Metazoa > Chordata > Actinopteri > Salmoniformes > Salmonidae > Salvelinus > Salvelinus sp. IW2-2015. Next base: position 21,254,297 of record NC_036866.1, on the reverse strand, counting down.
AGACTGTGTTTGTCTATTGTTGTCACGTTCGTCGTATGAATCGGACCAAGGCGCAGCGTGGTATGCGTACATTCCAATTTATTAAAAGAATGAACACTGAACAAACTAACAAAACGAACCATGAAGCTAATATGAATAGTGCAGACAGGCAACTAAACATAGAACAAGATTCCACAAACACCAAAAGGGAAATGGCTACCTAAATATGATCTCCAATCAGAGACAACGATAAACAGCTGCCTCTGATTGGGAACCATATCAGGCCACCATAAACATACAAATACTTAGACCTACAAAACCCTAGACATACAAAAACCCTAGACAATACAAAACCCCTAGACAATACAAAAACTAGCGTATCCACCCCAGTATACATGCAGAAGAAATTGTTGTTACCTGCAGAAATCCAGGTAATTCCAAAGGGTTCACATACTTTTTCTTGCCACTGTATCTATCCCTACCACTTCTGTATCCTTGCACATTGTAAATATGGTAATGGCACTGACCCTGGACCTGACCCTGTATATAGCTTACTTACTTTCTCGTGTTCTTCTTATTTCTATTTCTCGTGTGTTTTTGTTCTACTTGACTTTTATTTATTTTAATTTTATAGTACTACTGATAATGATTACTGCATTGTTGGGAAAGAGCAAGCAAAAAAGGCATTTCACTGTACTAGTGCACGTGAGTAAAGACCTTGAACTTTTGTTGTTTTGCAGGTGAAATAGCCTATTGATTCCTAGATCGAATGATAACTGTGTGTGTTTGTGGCCATGCAGCCTTGGACGATGAATAACTTGCCTGAGACTGAGAAAGTCAATTGTCTCAAATCAAATCAAATCAAATTTTATTTGTCACATACACATGGTTAGCAGATGTTAATGCGAGTGTAGCAAAATGCTTGTGCTTCTAGTTCCGACAATGCAGTAATAACCAACAAGTAATCTAACCTAACAATTCCACAACTACTACCTTATACACACAAGTGTAAAGGGATAAAGAATATGTACATAAAGATATATGAATGAGTGATGGTACAGAACGGCATAGGCAAGATGCAGTAGATGGTATAGAGTACAGTATATACATATGAGATGAGTAATGTAGGGTATGTAAACATAAAGTGGCATAGTTTAAAGTGGCTAGTGGTACATGTATTACATAAAGATGGCAAGATGCAGTAGATGATATAGAGTACAGTATATACATATACATATGAGATGAGTAATGTAGGGTATGTAAACATTATATTAAGTGGCATTGTTTAAAGTGGCTAGTGGTACATTTTTACATAATTTCCATCAATTCCCATTATTAAAGTGGCTGGAGTTGAGTCAGTATGTTGGCAGCGGCCACTAAATGTTAGTGGTGGCTGTTTAACAGTCTGATGGCCTTGAGATAGAAGCTGTTTTTCAGTCTCTCGGTCCCTGCTTTGATGCAGCTGTACTGACCTCGCCTTCTGGATGATAGCGGGGTGAACAGGCAGTGGCTTGGGTGGTTGTTGTCCTTGATGATCTTTATGGCCTTCCTGTGACATCGGGTGGTGTAGGTGTCCTGGAGGGCAGGTAGTTTGCCCCCGGTGATGCGTTGTGCAGACCTCACTACCCTCTGGAGAGCCTTACGGTTGTGGGCGGAGCAGTTGCCGTACCAGGCGGTGATACAGCCCGACAGGATGCTCTCGATTGTGCATCTCGAAAAGTTTATCAGGGTTTTGGGTGACAAGCCAAATTTCTTCAGCCTCCTGAGGTTGAAGAGGCGCTGCTGCGCCTTCTTCACKACGCTGTCTGTGTGGGTGGACCAATTCAGTTTGTCCGTGATGTGTACACCGAGGAACTTAAAACTTTCCACCTCCTCCACTACTGTCCCGTCGATGTGGATAGGGGGGTGCTCCCTCTGCTGTTTCCTGAAGTCCACAATCATCTCCTTTGTTTTGTTGACGTTGAGTGTGAGGTTATTTTCCTGACACCACACTCCGAGGGCCCTCACCTCCTCCCTGTAGGCCATCTCGTTGTTGTTGGTAATCAAGCCTACCACTGTAGTGTCTCCCCTGAATAGGAAGCTAGCTTTTCAGAGAAGTGATATGTATGGTTGGCTTTATAGAGTGAAGAGTTGGTAACCAGTGTTTGACGTCAGTCAGTTAGTTACTCACTGGTTGTTGATTGGTTTGCTTAGCCTCTGTGTCCTGCGTGCATTGACGGCTGACGACATGCCAACCTTAGGATGGAGGAGTGTTTATGTTTACCACCTCCCCCCACTGTAGTGTTTGTCCTGGGCCTCTGGGCCCTACAAGGCTCCAATGAGTTAAACATATAGGAAAAGGTAATTCATTCAGAATCAGTGCTTTCAAAGGCCATACAAACACTGAAATTACAGAATATGTTTTCATGGGTATTGAATTGAAAACCCTAGACCTTTGCTCATCTGGTACAAAACTCCTAAGAGAACCAGTGGACTGGGACCCAGTGCACCAGTTTAACTATTAAGTACTCTGGTCAGAAGAGTAGTTTTTGCTGCCAGCGGCATTGATTATGTAACAAAGTATTCACCCATCCTGTTAAAAACATTGTTTTGAACCTGCCATCTCTGCGTGGCCTCTGTCTCTCAGTCCCAACCTTTCTCTGTTTTCTGACACATAGTTACTCTGCCCTCTTCTTTCCTCACTCACTCACTCACATCAGCTCTATTCTCCTCTCTCCCTCGATCTGGGCACAAACACACATACACAAAATAGGAATGTCTCAAGGAAAGTTGGCAGAAAAACCTCCATTGTCTGTAAGAGATACAAATATGCCTATCTATGGGGAAAGGGGAAGTGTTTATTGGTACAGATGTACTTGGTCTGTAATGGAGAGAGAACGTTGTGTTAGGGATGCTGCTTTTCCCATCTGAGAGGTTGCCAAATGGCAAGAATGAGGCATAGGGCATTGAATGTGTCTCATACTCACAAATGTCAGAATGTGTGTTTGTGTGTGTGTGCGTGCACTCACTTGTACGTTAAGCAATTCAAATTCTTTATCTTGGGATCATATTATGCAATACTGAGTTGAGTTGAATGTTGAGTGCTGCATGCGAAGCCATAGAAACCATGTAGACTACAGGAAGACTATGAATCATGCATTCCACTGAGGTTTCTGGGTGGGTTTAAAGTAAAATCATTTATTGGGTAAGGTGCCTTTCCATGGTCATAAATACAACCCATCGGACACTCAACACATTAACACACACCCTCCTTTATGTTAAATAAGTCCTTTCTGGTGTTTAGTCTTTACGTGTGGTCCTCTCTAATGTTTTCTGCTCAATTCATAGTAAATGTGGACACCAAGGAACTTGAAGCTCTCAACCTGCTCCACTACAGCCCCGTCGATGAGAATGGGAGCGTGCTCGGTCCTCTTTTTCCTGTAGTCCACAATCATCTCCTTTGTCTTGATCACGTTGAGGGAGAGGTTGTTGTCCTGGCACCACACGGCCAGGTCTCTGACCTCCTCCCTATAGGCTGTCTTGTTGTTGTCGGTGATCAGGCCTACCACTATTGTGTCATCGGCAAATTTAATGATGGTGTTGGAGTCATGCCTGGCCGTGCGGTCATGAGTGAACAGGGAGTACAGGAGGGGGCTGAGCACGCACCCGTGAGGGGCCCCTGTGTTGAGGATCAGCTTGGCGGATGTGTTGTTACCAACCCTTACCACCTGGGGGCGGCCCGTCAGGAAGTCCAGGATCCAGTTGCAGAGGGAGGAGTTTAGTCCCAGGGTCCTTAGCTTATTGATGAGTTTGAGGGCACTATGGTGTTTAACACTGAGCTGTAGTCAATGAATAGCATTCTCACATAGATGTTCCTTTTGTCCAGGTGGGAAAGGGCAGTGTGGAGTGCAATAGAGATTGCATCATCTGTGATTATTATTATTTGACCATGCTGGTCATTTATGAACATTTGAACATCTTGGCCATGTTCTGTTATAATCTCCACCCGGCACAGCCAGAAGAGGACTGGCCACCCCTCATAGCCTGGTTCCTCTCTAGGTTTCTTCCTAGGTTTTGGCCTTTCTAGGGAGTTTTTCCTAGCCACCGTGCTTCTACACCTGCATTGCTTGCTGTTTGGGGTTTTAGGCTGTGTTTCTGTACAGCACTTTGAGATATCAGCTGATGTAAGAAGGGCTATATAAATACATTTGATTTGATCTGTGGATATGTTGGGGCGGTGTGCAAATTGGAGTGGGTCTAGGGTTTCTGGGATGATGGTGTTGATGTGCCTTTCAAAGCACTTCATGGCTACAGACATGAGTGCTATGGGTCGGTAGTCATTTAGGCAGGTTACCTTAGTGTTCTTGGGCACAGGGAACATGTACTGCATCCCATGCACTGCTTATCTAAATCATGTCGCTAAATCTTAAAAATGAAATCTTACTCATTGACTTGACTGTCAATATTAGAGGCTGTTGTATTCGAACCTGTTGGTAGTTCTACTTACCTCACACATCTATTCAGATGGGGCTTTGGGTTACAATATGATCTCACAATCACAGGAAAAGATAGGGGAGGTTATATTGTACACATGAGGACAAATGTTGCCCTTTATATTCATTTTGACGCCTACATTTTTTAGGAGAAAWGCAAATATACATTTACATTTTACATTTAAGTCATTTAGCAGACGCTCTTATCCAGAGCGACTTACAAATTGGTGCATTCACCTTATGACATCCAGTGGAACAGCCACTTTACAATAGTGCATCTAAATCTTTTAAGGGGGGGGGGGGTCAGAAGGATTACTTTATCCATAATATAATCATGTTATCGATGCTCCAGCAAAAACAGGCATTTCGGGTTAATTTTACATACGCGTATTGTATTTGATAATCTAGCCATTTGAGTTCCTTTACAGTATGATGTTGATAGAGGGTAGGGTTGAAGGGCTGTGATGACAATACAATCACAGGAAACGAATGGCCAGTGTTTCCGCTTAGAACTGCTCTTGGATGTCTGTGTGGGTCTGGCTGGCACTTCCTGGTGAAAAGGCCATTCAGAGCTAGTGTTTCAGAGCTGCCCTCTCCATTTAGGGGTGTTGCAGAATTGAAGAGATTTGCCCCAGGGAACTGTCTGGTCTCCGTCCCTGTAAAAATGTGTGATGACCTCTGATAAAATATTAATCAGAGTAGGGACATCTTGTCTGGAGGACTCTCCACGCACTAACATAAATCTCATCATCTGTCTCCAAGCAGAGTAGCTGGTCCTGTCACTAGATGCTTGAAATATAGGGAGAACAAGGATCTTATCTCAAAATATTTTACCTTTATTTAACTAGGCAAGTCTGTTAAGAACAAATTCTTATTTTCAATGACGGCCTAGGAACAGTGGGGTAACTGCCTTGTTCAGGAGCAGAACGACAGATTTTTACCTTGTCAGCTCAGGGATTCGATTTTGCAACCTTACGGTTACTAATCCAACGCTCTTACCAGTAGGCTACCTTCCACCCCTATCTGCAAAAGTAGAATCCCTGGATTCTCTGGCTGAACTGATGTGTGGTTGGGGGGGAAATGAAATGGTCCTGATGGGCGATTTAAACTGGGATTGGTTATCTCCAAACTCTGAGGCCATAAGAGGACTGCGCAATATATTACATTTTACTCAAATTATAAATGCGGTTACAAGACTCAATCCCKAAAATATCTCTAAGTCAACACTTATTGATGTTAATCTAACAAAGAATCTGCATAAATACTCGGCCATTGGGATTTTCGCTAATGATTTAAGTGATCATTGTGCAGTTGCTTGCATTAGAGACACCAAAATCCCCAAAGTGCCATCTCGGTTCATTGTCAAACAAAGTTTTAGGCAGTTCTGTGAGCAGGCATTCCTGCATGAACTTTATGCATGCAAATGGGATAGGATCACACTTATTCCAGATATCGAAGAGGCATTCTCCTATTTTCATTCAATGTTTTCTACTATCTGTGATAAACACGCCCCTCTCAAAAAGTAACTGGTAAGAGTTAGAGACAAGCCCTGGTTTACAGGGGAATTATCTGATTGGATCCATAAACGAAATACACAATGGGCCAAAGCTAGAAAGGGTAATTCCCAGACTGAATGCCAGTTACAGTATTCAGGGCACTGAGAAATAAGTGCACCTTGTTAATACGGAAATACAAATCTAGCTTCTATTATGTATCTACAAACGCAAACCTCAATAACCCAACGAGATTATGGAAAACCATTAACTCCATGAATGCTAACACAAACTCCTCTGGTCTTCCGTAGAAATTGACCTCAAATTCAATGGATGTGACTGACAAGAATAAACTGCTTGACATGTTTAATGAGCATTTTGCTAAAGCTGAGCATTTATTTGATAATGAACTCCCTCCTAACATCTCAAATGAGGCTGTGAATGAAACTTCCACATGGCGGCCTACGGTTCATTTATTTAATTTTACAGAAATTGAACTCTCAGAAGTTGTAAAGAAATTCAACTCTATTGATATTAAGAAAGCAGCTGGCCTGGATGAATTAAACCCACATTTTCAAAACATTGGTGCAGAGATCATTGCTGCCCCTCTCACTCATATATAACATCTTTCATTGGCGAGTAATACCATTCCAAAAGTCTGGAAAGCACCCTATGTTACGTCTTTACATAAAGGTGGAGATCCGTCCCTGTTGGATAATTATCATCCCATATCTAAACGGTCTGCACTGGCAAAAGTTTTGGAAAAGCTGGTGAACTCACATGTCAAAGACTTTCTTTATAATAACTCAGTTTTATCTCAATTCCAGTCGGGTTTTAGAGCCAAGCATAGTACAATTACTGCTGTAAGTAAGGTTGTCGGTGATATTCTAGATGCTCAGGACAAGAAAAATTACTGTTTCACATTTTTATTGACTTATCAAAGGCCTTCGACACTGTTGACCATGCCCTGCTGTTGTATAGACTAAAAAAGGTTTGTTTAAGTGTTGATGCATTGGATTGGATTGGTTCCAAAATGACCGTTCTGACAGAACACAGTGTGCAGCTCAGGAGGGTATGAAATCTGAGTTTCGAAGGCTTACAACAGTAGTTCCCCAGGGCTCAATTTTAGGTCCGATCCTTTTAACACTGTATATGAATGATATAGGGAAGCCTGTTGACTCTGCAAATCTCCATCTGTATGCTGATGACACAAGTATTTATTCTAGCGTGTCTAATATTGAGAAGGCTTTTCAGGACTTACAGTTGGCCTTTGATGTTATTCAAAGGCAGCTTTTCCAATTGAAACTTGTGCTTAATGAAAGGAAAACAAAGTGTATGGTTTTCTCTTCCCTGAAAGTTAACAGATGGAGTCACTTTCAGATTTTAACTATAAAAGGCCAGCAAATTGATAGGTTCACCTCCTATAAGTATCTTGGGATTTGGTTAGATGAAGTCGAATTTTAAACAGCACATTGATACGTTGACCAAGAAACTGAAGTTGAAATTGGGTTTCTATTACAGGAATATAATCTTGCTTTTCAATGTTAGTCAGAAAAGATCTTGTTCAAAGCATTTCTTTTAATCAGTGCTGGATTATCGTGATATTGTCCATATGCAGGCCTCAGCAAGTACCTTGAAAACTCTGGACACAGTGTATCATGGTGCTTTAAGATTCATTACCAATGCTAGATCACTCACCCATCACTGTGATTTGTATGCTATAGTGTAATGGACCTCTCTCTCCACCAGGAGGCTAAAGCACTGGTACACTTTTATGTACAAAGCATTGATGGGACAAATCCCTTTGTATCACTGTTCTTTACTGACCAGATCAGTCACTCAATACAGTCTTCGTTCACAGTCGCTGCTGTCCTTGTCTGTTCCCAAGGCTAGAACTGAGATGGGAAAACATATTTTTCACATAATGCCCATTGATCCTGGAACATGCTTCAGAAGATTTTAAAATTAGGGGAGTTAGTGTCTTTGCCTGTTTTTAAGACTCTGATCAACAACACCGTTTGTGAAAACTGCAGTTGGTTCTATTCTTCAATTGTAACTTTAACTTGTGACACTTTGTCTTTTGTGTGTATTCTGTATTTTTCTGTAATGCTTTATGGACAAGCTGCTATTTCCATGTTTTGCCTTCTTGCCAGGTCACCCTCGCAAAATAGGTTTTTAACCTCAATGGGGTTTACCTTGTTTAAATAAAGGTTAAATAAAAAAATAAAAATACCACCTGGGGTATTCAGAAAGTCCAGGATCCAGTTGTAAGAGGGAGGTGTTTAGTCCCAGGGTCCTTATCTTAGTGATGAGCTTTGAGGGCACTATGGTGTTGAATGCTGAGCTGTAGTCAATGAACAGCATTCTCACATAGGTGTTCCTTTTGTCCAGGTGGGAAAGGGCAGTGTGGATTGCAATAGAGATTGCATCATCAAATTGGAGTGGGTCAAGGGTTTCTGGGATAATGGTGTTGATGTGAGCCATGACCAGCCTTTCAAAGCACTTCATGGCTATAGACGTGAGTGCTACGGGTCGGTAGTCATTTGGGCAGATTACCTTAGTGTTCTTGGGTACAGGGACTATGGGGGTCTGCTTGAAACATGTTGGTATTACAGACTCAGTCAGGGACAGGTTGAAAATGTCAGTGAAGACACTTGCCAGTTCTTCAGTGCATGCTCGGAGTACACGTCCTGGTAATCCGTCTTGTGAATGTTGACCTGTTTAAAGGTCTTACTCACTTCGGCTACGGAGAGCGTGATCACACAGTCGTCCGTTTGATGGTTCGTCGGAGGGCATGGCGGTATTTCTTATAAGCGTCCGGGTTAGAGTCCCGCTCCTTGAAAGTGGCAGCTGTACCCTTTAGCTCAGTGCCGATGTTGCCTGTAATCCATGGCTTCTGGTTGGGGTATGTACGTACAGTCACTGTGGGGACGACGTCATCGATGCACTTATTGATGAAGCCAGTGACTGATGTGGTGTACTCCTCAAGGCCATCGGGAAGAATCCCGGAACATATTCCAGTCTGCTTGTAAGCAGGAATCAGGAGGATAGAATTATGGTCAGATTTGCCAAATGTAGGGCGTGGGAGAGCTTTTTATGTGTCTCTGTGTGTGGAGTAAAGGTGGTCTAGAGTTTTTTTCCTCTGGTTGTACATTTAACATGCTGGTAGAAATGAGGTAAAACGGATTTAAGTTTCCCTGCATTAAAGTCCCCGGCCACAAGGAGTGCCGCCTCTGGATGAGAATTTTCTTGTTTGTTTATGGCCTTATACAGCTCATTGTGCCAGTTTTAGTGCTAGCATTGGTTTGTGGTGGTAAATAGACAGCTATGAAAAATATAGATGAAAACTCTCTTGGTAAATAGTGTGGTCTACAGCTCATCATAAGATACTCTACCTCAGGCGAGCAAAACCTTGAGACTTCCTTAATATTAGATTTTGTGCACCAGCTGTTGTTTACAAATATACACAAACCACCACCCCCTGATTTGATTTGACTTACCGGAAGCAGCTGTTCTATTTTGCAGATGCAGCGTAAACTCCGCCATCTGTATGTTATTCATGTCGTCGTTCAGGCACGACGAGGTGAAACATAAGATACTACAGTTTTTAATGTCCCGTTGGTAGGATATTCGTGATCATAGCTTGTCTATTTTGTTATCCAATGATTGTATGTTAGCTAATAGGACTGATGGTAGAGGCAGATTACTCACTCGCCGTCGGCTCCTTACAAGGCACCCCAACCTACGTCCCCGATATCTCTGTCTCTTTGTCATGCGAATCACAAGGATGTGGGCCTTGTCGGGTGTCTGAAGTAAATCCTTTGCGTCCGACTCGTTAAATAAAAAATCTTTGTCCAGTACGAGGTGAGTAATCGCTGTCCTGATATCTAGAAGCTCTTTTTGGTCATAAGAGACGGTGGCAGAAACATTATGTACAAAATTATGTACAAAATGTACAAATTAAGCAAAAAAACACACACAACAGCACAATTGGTTAGGAGTCCATAAAACAGCAGCGATCTCCTCCGGCACCATTCTGACATTCTCACAGGTTCAGGAATGGTTAAAAAATCATAACATTCTCTTAAAATTAACCTTATAAATAGAAATGTCGGGCGACTTGGAAAGCCATTGTAACGGCTTTCCTCCTCCTCATCCGAAGAGGAGGAGCAGGGATTGAACCAAAATGCAGCGTTGTGTGATGACATAATTTATTTAAACAAGACGAAAAAACGAACTATACTTGAATAATTAACAAAACAAATAAACGATGTAGACAGACCTGGACGATGAACTTACATGAAACACGAAGAACGCAATAACAGGAAAACTGACTACATAAAACGAACGAACAAACAAAACCGAAAACAGTCCCGTGTGGCGTAACATACAGACACTGACACAGGAGACAACCACCCACAAACAAACAGTGTGAAAACACCTACCTTAATATGGCTCTCAATCAGAGGAAATGAAAACCACCTGCCTCTAATTGAGAGCCATATCAGGTCACCCTTTAAACCAACATAGAAACAGAAAACATAGACTGCCCACCCAAACTCACGTCCTGACCAACTAACACATACAAAACTAACAGAAAACAGGTCAGGAACGTGACAGCCATAGTCAGTCAATAAATAATATCAAATCAAATCAAATTGTATTWGTCACATACACATGGTTAGCAGATGTTAATGCCAGTGAAGTGAAATGCTTGTGCTTCTAGTTCCGACAGGGCAGTAATATCTAACAAGTAATCTAGCAATTCCCCAACAACAACCTAATAAAACATCAAATCTAATGGGGTGAATGAGAATATGCACCTGTACTGACCTGAACAGGCAGTGGCTCGGGTGGTTGATGTCCTTGATGATCTTTTTGGCCTTCCTGTGACATCGAGTGGTGTAGGTGTCTTGGAGGGCAGGTAGTTTGCCCCCGGTGATGCGTTGTGCAGATCGCACCACCCTCTGGAGAGCCTTGCGGTTGAGGGCGGTGCAGTTGCCGTACCAGGTGGCGATACAGCCTGACAGGATGCTCTCGATTGTGCATCTCGAAAAGTTTATCAGGGTTTTGGGTGACAAGCCACATTTCTTCAGCCTCCTGAGGTTGCAGAGGTTCTGTTGTGCCTTCTTCACCACACTGTCTGTGTGAGTGGATCATTTCAGTTTGTCTGTGATGTGTACGCCGAGGAACTTAAAACGTTCTACCTTCTCCACTGCTGTCCCTTCGATGTGGATAGGGGGTGCTCCCTCTGCTGTTTCCTGAAGTCCACAATCATCTCCTTTGTTTTGTTGACGTTGAGTGAGAGTTGTTTTCCTGACACCACACTCCGAGTGCCCTCATCTCCTCCCTGTAGGCTGTCTCGTTGTTGTTGGTAATCAAGCATTATATAATAATACTCGTAGGAAAGGTTTTCATCTTTAGTTCACTATCTGTGGATATATATATGATTAGAAAGGTTCAAAATGTATGTAAAACATCACAGCACAATTGAAAAATATATGGCACATGGTAACCTAGTGAGGGTGGGTTATGGTGSTATGTGGGATGGGCTGAGAGTGGCTGAGGGGTGGGATTAAAGAGTTTATGTTTGGTAATTAATAATTTTTTTGTAATTGCTTTTTATAAAAGTACCATGTATGTAAAATGTGTATGCAAAATATGTATGTAAAATGTCTATGTAAAATGTATGTATATGTCGCAGAAAAGCTGTAAAAAAACAACAATGGGTTAATAATGAATAATATTTTTTTAAATACATTGGAACCCTAACCCTAGATTCGGATTACATGGCACTTACAGCATGAAACCCTAATCCTGTAACCCTAATCCCCCCAGCCTCAGACACGTCCACTTCCACTATGAATGCTAGAGAGGGGTCCGGGCGCATCCGTGAACAGCGCCTTCAACCTGTTAAAAGCTCCGTCCGCTTCTGCTGACCACTGCAAACGCACCGGACCCCCCTTCAGCAGTGAGGTAATGGGAGCTGCTACCTGGCCAAAACCCCGGATAAACCTCCGGTAGTAGTTGGCAAAACCCAAAAACCGCTGCACTTCTTTTACCGTGGTCGGAGTCGGCCAATTACGCACGGCTTTAATGCGTTCACCCTCCATCACCACCCCCGAGGTGGAAATGCGATAACCCAGAAAGGAGACGGCTCGTTTGGAGAACACACACTTCTCAGCCTTGACATATAGGTCATGCTCCAGCAGTCTACCAAGCACTTTGCGAACTAGAGACACATGCGCGGCYTGAGTGGCTGAGTAGATCAGAATGTCATCGATATTAACAACCACTCCCTGCCCGTGCAGGTCCCTGAGAATATCGTCTACAAAAGATTGGAAAACGGCGGGAGCATTCTTTAACCCATATGGCATGACGCAGTACTCATAATGGCCCGATGTGGTACTAAATGCGGTTTTCCACTCGTCTCCCTTCCGAATACGTACCAGACTGTACGCGCTCCTGAGATCCAGTTTTGTGAAGAACTGCGCTCCGTGAAATGATTCCATTGCTGTAGCAATGAGAGGTAGTGGGTAACTAAAACCCACTGTGACGGAATTTAGACCTCTATAATCAATACACGGACGCAAACCTCCCTCCTTTTTCTTCACAAAAAAGAAACTCGAGGAGACGGGTGAGATGGAGGACCGAATGTACCCCTGTCCCAGAGACTCAGTGACATATGTCTCCATAGCCACCGTTTCCTCTTGGGACAAAGGGTACACGTGACTCTTGGGAAGCGCAGCGTTTACCTGGAGATCTATCGCACAATCCCTACCCGGTCGATAAGGTGGTAATTTAGTCGCTTTCTTTTTACTAAAAGCGATTGCCATATCGGCATACTCGGGGGAATGCGAACCGTGGACACSTGGTCTGGACTCTCCACCGACGTGGCACCGATGGAAACTCCCAGACACCTTCCKGAACACTCCTCTGACCACCCGTGGAGAACCCCCTGTTTCCACGAAATAGTAGGATTGTGACTAGCCAGCCAGGGAATCCCCAGTACCACTGGAAACGCAGGCGAATCTATAATGTAAAAACMTATACGTTCCTTATGATCCCCCTGCGTCACCATGTCCAGTGGAACCGTGGCCTCCCGGACCAAACCTGACCCTAATGGCCGGCTATCTAGGGAGTGCACGGGAAAAGGAGAATCTATCGGCACAAGCGGAACACCTAGCTTGATGGCGAGTCCGCGATCCATAAAGTTCCCAGCCGCACCTGAATCGACTAGTGCCTTATGCTGGGAAGAGGGAAAAAACTTACGAAAAAAAATTATGACTAACAGGGGGTTCTGGGTGAGTCCGATGTCCGAGTGACCGAGAAATGTTCCGCCTGCCATCTCGACCCCCAGATGGACCCCCCCCAGCACCGATCGGCCGTGTGTCCTCTCCGACCACAGCTGGTGCAGGGGGAGCCTCCTCCTCCGGCACCCCTCGGCACGGCCCCTCCCAACTCCATGGGAATGGGTGCAGGGGTGCTGGGTGGTGGAACGCACAGGACCCTCTCCGAACGGCCGCGGGAAGCCAGCAGATTGTCCAGCCGGATGGACATATCAATAAGCTCATCCAGGGAGAGAGCTTCATCCCGGCACGCTAGCTCCCTGCGGACATCCTCCCGGAGACTACATCTGTAGTGATCTATAAGGGCCCTGTCGTTCCACCCAGACCCCGCGGCCAAGGTCCGAAACTCCAACGCGTAATCCTGGGCGCTCCTCTTCTCCTGCCTGAGATGAACCAGTCGCTCTCCCGCCGCTCGGCCCTCAGGTGGATGGTCGAACACGGCACGAAAACGTCGGGAAAATTCGGGGTAGTGCTCCTTCGCTGAATCTGGGCCATTCCAGACAGCGTTAGCCCACTCCAGAGCACGACCCGTTAGGCAGGAGATGAGGACACTCACCCTCTCCGCTCCCGAGGGAGTGTGTCTCACGGTTGCCAGGTACAATTCTAATTGTAACAAGAACCCCTGACATCCCGATGCCGCTCCATCATAATCCCTCGGGAGCGCAAGACGGAGAGCGCTGGAGCCGGAGGATGGTGAGAGAGGAGAGGAGGAATCCTGAGCTGGAGAGACTGCAYGTGGAGAGAGGAGACCACTCCTCTCCCATCGGTCCATTCTCTCCATCATTTGATCCATGGCGGAACCGATGCGATGGAGTACGGTAGTGTGATGTAGCACCCGCTCCTCCATAGATGGGAGTGGGTTTGCCGCTGCTCCTGCTGACTCCATTCTTGCTTTACTGGTGCGGGATTCTGTAATGCCCGAGGTGTAGTGGATGAACAGGAGTCAAACGCAGGAGACAGAGAGTTCAGAGTAGCGTTACAAATTTAATTCCCCACACGGGTGCAAACACGACGCTACTCAAAAAACAAATGCTTCACCACAAACAAAGTGAGAAACACGAAAATCACCAACGTACCCTGACACAACAAGAATGTACAGAGTGTACACACAACAATCCCGCACACCCAGCAGGCCGGGCTGCTGGGTAATAAAGCCCCACAAATCACCCTAACCACAAACAGGTGTACCTACTCAACAAAAAGGGAGGGGGAAGAAAAGTCAGTAGCAGCTAGTAGGCCGGTGACGACGACCGCCGAGCACCACCCGAACAGGAAGGGGAGCCACCTTCGGTGGGAGTCGTTACAAATCCTAACTCGGTAGTRTCTCTAGACAGACGGTTTGCCTCCCACAATGTTACCAATGTTTCCGAGACTACTAGATTAGTAATACAGTACACTTAGAGATGAAACTCTGACCCTGGTTTATAGTGTGATGGCATATTTCTGCTTTACCAAATGAGGAGAGTTACAAACTTCACACACGTCAGAGTTATACTTAAACTACATATTTTTTAACAAGAGCTTTGCAATAGCCTTTTTTGACTTTCAATGATGCGCTATCTCTAATGAACCATTGAAAAGTGACTACAGAAAATTACAAAGATCTTTTATAGTCAAGATACACCCCTCTCAACTTACACTGACGAACCACAGATCTTAGGAACAGTTCACAAAGGTTAAGATTTGTATGAAAGATATCTATAAAACATAGCAGACAGTTACTGCTGTGTCAACAGTTTTCATTGTAAAGACCAGTGTCTGGCCCTCCTACTCCAAACTAGAACAGTCTCTCCCTGGTACGGCATAGAACAGAACCATTAGCTCATGTTCTCTGGAATGCTCTTTAGGTTTTATCACCCAAAGACATCGTAAATCTTCTCTGTCAGTGCTATCTCATAGAGGCCCGTCCTCAGTGGAACACACACGCACAATAGTTGACAGAATATTCTATTCTGTCGAATAAAACAACCATTATAATGCAATACAAGCATTATAACATAATCTTACAATTTTCCACGACAATAGTACTTTTATCCCACTTTTTATCCTACTTTCATCATTGGACCTGTAAGAGGTGGGTTTGCCTGTCTCTATCATTAACCCAAGGTGCAAGAGCCTGGCTCCGTGTAGCTCCAGCTCAATTTAACCACTGATTATAACATTGATACAATTCTATCCCCGGGTAACATTTATAGTTTAGGAGGCCTTTAAAAAAAATGTCTTTAAAGCACTCTGAGTCTACTCAGACAGAGACTCAGGCAGACAAGGAACCCTTTTAACATCTCTTTATTCATTTACAGTGGATATGCTCTTCTCCAGGCTCACAGTTGATTTAATGGATGTACAGTATTTTTCTCAGTAACAGGGTTGTATGCTAGTTTATTATATGAACCAATCATTGCACACCATAACATCTGCCTCTGCACAGGATACCAACTGATGTATGTGTCAATGCTTTGTTAAAGAAGCAAAACAACTGACTAAGAATGTTAATATACGTAACTAACATATTTTTATATATTATSAAAATGATTTCAGTACCCTGTTTGCTTATATATCAGGGTTGCACAAGATGAACTCCGCTAACCTAACTAATAGTGTGTAATGTCAGAGTTAATTATTGTGCATACATCTACAGTGGATGAATAGTGAATGACTGGTGATTGGCGCTGTTGTGAATATAGGTTAGTCATCAACCTATGGGAATCCAGTTTAGTAGCCTGTGTGTCTCTCTTACCCTCAGTATGATCGTTTGTATTATTTTATTTCCACAGTTTGTGTCAACATGCAGTGAAGCCGCAGCCCAGTGTCGTTGTTCTACTCTGGGACTGAGGGTCAGAGAACAGCCTAAACCAACCTTCCATTATTGCTATGGATCCATTTTACAGGCTGCAGTGAACTCTGTGGTGACTATTGATGTTTTGTGTTGACTATTGACTATCAACATTTACTGTAACACAGAGCAAGTGAWGCTCATTGGCATGACATAATCATATACATTAGATCAATGATAAAGGGTCAGCAAAAGTTGGAAAATTACATATTCATAGCTTCCATTCTATCTGTGCCCAAAGAGAGACCCCTGGTGACCTGTAAATCCAGTGAAACCAGAAAATCACCATCACGGCGTTCTCTGAATAGTGTCACAGTGCCACTCTCCATCCATAGGAGGGCAGTGTTTAACAAGGATAGAGTTTCTGTTAACTGCGTTGACCTGTCTCTGAGTTTTGGTGAGAATGATTAACAGATACATTCCTTTTCTGGAACAATCAAGAAGCTGTTGAGTACATGATTACTACCGATAATGTGGACGTTGTTTAAGGCCGCCCTCCGCACCTCTGATTCAGAGGGTTTGGGTTAAATGCGCAAAACACATTTCAGGTTGAATCCATTCCGTTGTGCAACTGACTAGGTATCCCCCGTTCCCTTTCCGACTGTTTTTTTCTCCATCAACATACAAATATAATAACATAGCATGTTTACATACATCATGTTTAATCATGTACATCGCTTCACCCAATTCTTAATTATACAGTAGCCTAAATCACATTCAAAGGAGTATAWAGTCTTTTTTTGAATGTCTGTGCTCCAGCTGTAGTTGATGTTAGCTGTCTGTCTCTTTTCCTACTTGTCCTCTTTCCCCCATCCTGGTCCTGCGTCAGAGAGTATGGAGGTAATTATCAGGCCTCATCATCAGCGAGCTGTGTGTGGGCGCCACTCCAGCCCTGTCAGCAGAGCAAAGATCACACACATTATATGTATAAGAGGCGAGAGAGGAGAGGGCCGTTCTGTTTGTACATACAGTAGAACAAATACACATGACTCACATTAAAGAACACATTAACAGCAACAAATTAGACACGGACAGATGGTTGACAGAAGATAAACCTTATATACTGAGTGTACAAAACATTAGGTACACCTGCTCTTTCCGCAGTATAGACTGACTAGGTGAATCCAGGTGAAAGCTGTTAACCCTTATTCGTGTCACTTGTTAACTCCACTTCAATCAGTGTAYATGAAGGGGAGGAGACAAGTTAAAGAAGGATCTTTAAGCCTTGAGACAATTGAGACATGGATTGTGTATGTGTGCCATTCAGAGGGTGAATGGGCAAGACAAAAGATTGAAGTGCCTTTGAACGGGGTATGGTAGTAGGTGCCAGGCGCACAGGTTTGTGTGTGTCAAGAACTGCAAAATTGTTGGGTTTTTCACACTCAACAGCTTCCCATGTCTATAGTATGAAGAATGGTTCACCACCCAAAGGACATCCAGCCAACTTGACACAACTATGTGAAGCATTGGATCCAACTTTCCAATAGGCCAGCATCCCTGTGGAAAGGTTTCGACACCTTAGAGTCGAGTCCATGCCCTGAAGAATTGAGGCTGTTCTGAGGGCAAAAGGGGGAACAACTCATATTAGGAAAATGTTCCTAATGTTTTGTACACTCAGTGCGAATAACATATGGCTACATTTGCATTAATTGTATCCCTGAAGAGTATCCCAACCATGCATGGTATATTTGAGTAATGTGGAAGTGGTAACTCTGTTCAGTCAGGAATGACTCTATGTGCCTTTGTGACAAAAGAAACACTCTGTCACGTTCCTGACCTGTTTTCCTTTGTTTTGTATTTGTTTTAGTTGGTCAGGGCGTGAGTTGGGTGGGTTGGTCTAGGTTTGATTTTCTATGTTGGGATTTTGTMTTCGGCCTGGTATGATTCTCAATCAGAGACAGCTGTCAATCGTTGTCCCTGATTGAGAATCATACTTAGGCAGCCTGGGTTTCACCTGTGTTTTGTGGGTGTTTGTTCCTGTGTCAGTGTTTTGGCCACACAGGACTGTTTCAGGTTAGTCACGTTTGTTGGTTGTTGTATTTTGTAGTGTTTGTTGTTTTCCCATTAAAATATGAATACTTACCAATCCGCATCTTGGTCCGATCCATGCTCCTCCTCGTCTGAGGAGGAGAACGACTACGACAGCCGTTACACACACTGTATCTATAACTTGCTTGMACAGTTTCCTTCCTTACTGGTGCAGTCCACCAACATTATAAACATTGTCYTATGAGTCTGAATAAGTGCTCTAGATGGGTCAGAATGAGCAGGAAACGACAGCTCCAGGAAACGAGCAAAAACACCAATAGCCTCTTTGTGCAGTCTTCCTTATTTACAGTTGTTTACTGGCCACAACTACATTATCAGCAGTTATTTCTGAATCTTTCACAGGGCCATGTGCTGCAGAATTTTTTTTATATATCACAGCCTCTGTGCAGATGAACTAGCCAGACAGACACAGGATGAGTCTCTAAAGGGAGGGAGGTGGAATTAAATTTGATGCTTTTCTACAAATGCATGAAGGTTTCTTTGTCTCCACTGAATGGTTTGTGTTTTGATTAGATGGTCAGCTGAGGTAAAAGAAACTCTGAGCAATGATCTCATCGCTGGTTGTGTTTGCTGGAATGGAAACCAGGAGCATGTTTAGGCCACAGGAGGTTGGTGGCACCTTAATTGGGGAGGACAGGCACATGGTAATGGCTGGAGTGGAATTAGTGGAATGGTATCAAATACATCAAAACACATGGGTTGATGCCATTCCATTTGCTCCATTCCAGCCTTTATTATGAGCCGTCCTCCCCTCAGAAGCCTCCATTGGTTTAGGCATCTTTGACGCCATCTTTTCTCTCTGTCTACTTCTCTCTTCTTTCTCTCTTTCTTTCTCTCCCCTCAGTGTAACTGGCACTCTTCAGTGGCTTGAATGGGATCTTTAAATTGCTTCAGGGAGAGGCCCTTAGCTGGCATTTAATTACCTCAGGGCTCTGGAGCAGCTCCATGCTTCTCTTCTCAGGCCCAGCACCATTGAGGTCAGACTGGACAGGACCCAGGCCCAGCACCACTGACCAGGCCCCTCAGTGGTGGAACACTGACAAAAACTCCCTCAGAAAGATAGGTCCACACAGGAATACATCATTAGCATTTTACCCACAATTACATAAGAGGTGGATTGAGGTGACCATATGCTCAGAGAGTGAATACATGCGCCTACCCCTTCATCAAGGCCAGCGTAGATGAGATGCCATCTATTCCACCTCCTACCGCAGAGATGCATGGCTTGGGGATAGTGGTAATCGGGAGATCGCTCCTGAGCCGACGTGGTCCCACCCTACTCTAATGAGTTCAGGTCAGGAGAGCGGAGGAATTTGGGGATAGGAAATAGATTTGCCAGGGTTGTGGGGCAGGAGGATTCTGTACCCCAAGCATGAGTTGGAAGTGTAAAGGGCAACTAGGGTCATCGTGTGGAGATCCTCCAGGCTGCTACTAGCCACTGTCAGCCAGCTGCCCTAGAGCAACTGTCAAAATCGGGGACAAAGCCCCCTGCTGTATCTCAATGTAAAGCGACAGATTGTTACAAATGACCTTCAGTCAAYTGGTCCTCCATTATGAGTCAGCCCAAGGTACTGTATACATGTCGAGCAGTTGGCCTCAGGAGGATCAAGAGGGAAAATAAAGGAAAAGGGAGTGTTGATGTGCTGGGTTTGGAGAAGATCCATTCCTTCCTATCTACCAATCATACTGCTTTCCTTTTGCCAAAGTGTTTATCAAATTCAGTAAAACTAAATAGTTTTCAAGTCATTGACAATGCACATGTTTTAGATGCCTGCTGACAGGAAGTGATCTGCAGCTCCAGGCTTTTAGTGAGGTCTTTCTGTCGTAAAATATGGCCCTCCTGAAGAGCAAACTAAATTTTACACAGTAAACAAACATGTAAATACTGTCTCTGTTTCTTTAAATGTTTTGCAATTCCTGCATTCTACCCCCCTGTTATACAAAGTGTCATAGAGAGCCTTTGATTTTCTGTTCTTATAAGTGGATAAACATGTCTTTAGGCTGTACAGCTCAGGGACAGCTAATTCTCTCCATATGTGTGTTTATCTGTGTTTGTGTGCTGCTTTAGGAGATGGTAAACCCATTGGCTTATACTCCTAAATGATTACCATGAAAGACCAGTTTATTGGATCTGCTGATTATCAGTTTTAGTTCTTTCAATTACGTTGTTTATTTATGTATAGTACCATTCATACGTTTTGACACACCTCCTCATTCAAGGGTTTTTCTTTAGTTTTACTATTTCCTACATTGTAGAATGACAGTGAAGATATCAAAACTATGAAATAACATGTAAAATCATGTAGTAACCAAAAAAGTGTTAAACGAATCAAAATATATTATTCAAAGTAGCCACTTTGATGACAGCTTTGCACACTCTTGGCATTCTCTCAACCAGCTTCACCTGGAATGGTTTTCCAACATTCTTGAGGGAGTTCCCACATATGCTGAGCACTTGTTGGCTGTTTTTCCTTCACTCTACGATCCAACTCATCCCAAACCATCTCAATTGGGTTGAGGTTGGGTGATTGTGGAGGCCAGGTCATCTGATGCAGCACTCCATCACTCTCCTTCTTGGTCAAATAGCCCTTACATAGCCTGGAGGTGTGTTGTGTCATTGTCCTGTTGAAAAACAAATGATAGTCCCAATAGGCGCAAATCAGATGGGATGGCGTATCGCTGCAGAATACTGTGGTAGTCATGCTGGTTAAGTGTGCCTTGAATTCTAAAAAAATCACAGACAGTGTCACCACGCAAGCACCCCCCACTATCCACCTCCTCTTCTGCTTCATGGTGGGAACCACACATGCGGAGATCACCTACTCTGCGTCTCACAAAGACACGGCAGTTGGAACCAAAAATCTCAAATTTGGACTCATCAGACCAAAGGACATATTTCCACCAGTCTAGTGTCCATTGCTCGTGTTTCTTGGCCAATCAAGTCTCTTCTACTTATTGGTGTCCACTTTAGTAGTGGTTTCTTTGCAGCAATTTGACCATGAAGGCATGATTCACACAGTCTCCTCTGAATAGTTGATGTTGATATGTGTATGTTACTTGAATCAATCAAGTTATTTTTATATAGCCCTTCGTACATCAGCTAATATCTCGAAGTGCTGTACAGAAACCCAGCCTAAAACCCCAAACAGCAAGCAATGCAGGTGTAGAAGCACGGTGGCTAGGAAAAACCCCATAGAAAGGCCAAAACCTAGGAAGAAACCTAGAGAGGAACCAGGCTATGAGGGTGGCCAGTCCTCTTCTGCTGTGCCGGGTGGAGATTATAACAGAACATGGCCAAGATGTTCAAAATGTTCATAAATGACAAGCATGGTCAATAATAATCAGGAATAAATGTCAGTTGGCTTTTCATAGCCGATCATTAGAGTTGAAAACAGCAGGTCTGGGACAGGTAGGGGTTCCATACCGCAGGCAGAACAGTTGAAACTGGAGCAGCAGCAAGGCCAGGTGGACTGGGGATAGCAAGGAGTCATCATGCCCGGTAGTCCTGACGTATGGTCCTAGGGCTCAGGTCCTCCGAGAGAGAGAAAGAAAGAGAGAAGGAAGAATTAGAGAGAGCATACTTAAATTCACACAGGACACTGGATAAGACAGGAGAAGTACTCCGATTAACAACTGACCCTAGCCCCCGACACAAACTACTGCAGCATAAATACTGGAGGCTGAGACAGGAGGGGTCAGGAGACACTGTGGCCCCATCCGATGAACCCCCCGGACAGGGCCAAACAGGAAGGATATAACCCCACCCACTTTGCCAAAGCACAGCCCCCGCACCACTAGAGGGATATCTTCAACCACCAACTTACAATCCTGAGACAAGGCCGAGTATAGCCCACAAAGATCTCCACCACAGCACAAACCAAGGGGGGGCGCCAACCCAGACAGGAAGATCACGTCAGTAACTCAACCCACTCAAGTGACGCACCCCTCCTAGGGACGGCATGAAAAGAGCACCAGTAAGCCAGTGACTCAGCCCCTGTAATAGGGTTAGAGGTAGAGAATCCCAGTGGAGCACTGTGAATCCCTTGAATCCCTTGAACACTGTGAAGCATTTATTTGGGCTGCAATTTCTGAGGCTGGTAACTGTGACAATATTGCTTGTACGAACTCGAACCCAGGCGCAGAGAAACACAGCAGCAGAGGTAGGGGTAAATCCAGAACAAGGCAACAGCACAAGAGCACACTAACAAAACATGAGACCAAAGCAACGATACAGGCCAACTGAGAAACCTAAATAACCAGGCATTCAGGTGAACAGAGAAGGTAATTAAACACAAGTGAAACCAATAAGAAATAAATCAGGGTAACCTGGAAACTAGAAAACAAAGTAAGGGTGCCTTCCAGCGGTAACCAAAGGAAACAACACTCAAATAAAACAGAACCTGTGACAGTAACTCTAATGAACTTATCCTCTGCAGCAGAGGTATCTCTGGATCTTCCTTTCCTGTGGCGGTCCTCATGAGAGACAGTTTCATCATAGCGCTTGATGGTTTTTGCGACTGCACTTTAAGAAACTTTGAAAGTACTTGAAATGTTCCATATTGACTGACCTTCATGTCTTAAAGTAATGACGGACTGTCGTTTCTCTTTGTTTATTTGAGCTGTTCTTGCCATAATACGGACTTGGTCTCAAATAGGGCTATCTTCTGTATACCCCTCCTACCTTGTCACAACACAACTGATTGGCTCAAACGCATTAAGAAGGAAAGAAATTCCACAAATTAACTTTTAACAAGGCACTCCTCATGAAGCTGACTGAGAGAATGCCGGGAGTGTGCAGAGCTGTTATCAAGGCGTGGCTACTTTGAAAAATCTCAAATATATTTTGATTGTTTATCACTTTTTTGGTTACTACATGATTCCATATGTGTTATTTCATAGTTTTGATGTCTTCACTATTATTCTACAATGTAGAAAATAGTAAAATAAAGAAAAACCTTGGAATGAGTAGGTGTGTCCAAACTTTTGACTTGTACTATGTGTACAAACTGAGTTCATTTGTCCGTTAATCCTATTAGTGTGGTGATTAATAATTAAGAGAGATCCTACCTCAGCATAAAATATATGAAACACCCGTAATCTGTAACCACAGCAGCCATTTATCACAGGGTCTGTAGAGCCCTGCATGGTGTTCTGGCCGGTTTCAGTTAGGAGAGACTCCGTTATTCATTAGACATCCTGAATTATTCAGYGAGGAGAGAGTGAGAGAGTGATGAAGCCTATTCCTCCTCCTCCTCCTCCTCTTCTTTAATGTTGTTGTCCTCCTTTTCCTCCTGTCTTTCTCCTCCTCCTCTATCTGCACACCCAGTCCAGTTTAGACTCCTAGGGTCAGGACATTGCCATTGGCAGAGCAGACTCTCAGCATGGTTAATGCTCCGCAAGTCTATTCTCCTTTATATGATTACGGTACACTTATGTAACGTGTGCACTAGAGAATCACGCACAGCCAGAGCCAAACAGAAGCAGATGAGTCTCCAAGATTTTCCAGAAGGTCAAATGTTGGTTCCCACTGAGAATATGACAACGTGGGGGTAGAGTGTGCATTTTAATTCCTTCAGACACCTGTCCTCTCATGAGCGAGTATTCTCTGAGACTACATGCACATTCTCCTCCAGTCCTGGAATAAGGGCCCTAGGACTGCTTGGCCCACATAGGGAGCCCCATGCCTCAGGCAGGGTCCCTAACCCAACTGAGCCAACAAATCAGTGGGATATAGAGGGTATATAGAGAGAGGGACTTTGTGTGTGTGTGTTTTAAAATTATGAACAGATGGAGCAAACAGGTGCTCCAAACATAGTGCATGTAGCGAAGTATGCCTGTTTTCTCATGTGTATCACCGTGTTTCGGTGGGCGTTTGCGTGGACATTCTGTTATGCCAAATGGCCTTCATTTCAAAGGTCTCTGTATACAAATGGATGGCTTACATAATAACTCTGAGCTCTCTTTCTCAGAGCACTTCATGGATTTATCTTTCTGCTTGTTCTCCGCTGAGTTTTTATGTAACATATCTACAGACTTCTCTCCCAGCCATGCTAATTCCTTCTCCTCTCTCTGTTTCTCCAGGCAGGAAATGAAACAAGGAGAAACGAGGAGGGAAAATGAGAGGGAGAGAGAGACAGAAAATACACAAGTGGGATAGTAGGAGAGAGAGTGCCTTGCATGTTTATAAATACATTCAGATTCATGGCTTTTCTCTGACACGCCCAGCCAGATTAGAAAAAGGCATGTGGCCCTGTGGAATAGAAACTAGGGCATGTCTTTCACTCAGCGGCATGGGAGGCATGGCAGACCACTTAAACTGACACCCCAGAGAGAGAGAGAAGGGGGTGTGGGTGGGAGCCAGAGATGAGCAGAAAATGGTGATCAAAGAGTCCCTCTAGCCCTGGAACCTGGAGTGGGCTGCACCTCCCCAGGAACCAGAGACAGGACCCAGAGACAGGGCTGCACATAGGGTTCAGGGGTTCAGATAGCAGTAAGGGAGCCTGGAAGACCTGTCAACATGATGCCCAGACAGTCACAGTGTCTAGTTTTACAGTATTTTTTTTATAGTGAGTCTGTGGTTGCTCCCTTGTGGAGGACACAATGAACACATCATCGTGGTTTCACTCAAAAAGAGGGAGGAAGAGAGAGAGATAAAGATATTAGATATTTATGAATTAACATTTTCCTTTATGTTCCCCATCCATACTCCTGTCCTTTTACTTGAATCATTCATTCAGAAACCCATTCATTCAGTTACTCACCATGTTCAATATAAATACAATGTACTTTTATCATGTCATTCGGAACTAAAACATACCAAAGCATACGTCAAATTCACAAATCCTTATATTAAATGAATCCACATATTAAGACTGAACATACTTTCCTTGGCTTGGACTCAAAAAACTTAATATCATACTATATCTAATTTAAAAGAATTTGTAACATTTTAACACAAAATAAACCACACCTGGTTGGCTATTAAAACCAGATTAGCTCAGGCAGAATACTCCATGATCTCATTACATTGCCTGAATAATTGTCAGCACAGCACTGCATTATGTCCTCCTGTCCAATCCCTTGGACATAAAATAGGTTTGCTGGGATTGCACTGAGCTGGATTAAATGGGGGGTGATGTGAGTTGGAGGGGTCGTGGTGGTGATTGAAGGCGACAGAAGAATTCAGATAACTGGATAATGGGCTGGTGGGTTTCAATAGAGGGTGCAGGGAGTGTGGAGGGGTGGCAGGGCATTGTGGTGAATGGCAGACCTCTATTGATCTCTCTTTCCAGTCTTGGCCTATATCACACACGGAGAGGGCCATGCAGACTCACTTTCCAAATGCATGACATCACCCAGGGTTGCCAGGTTAACAACTGCCCAGGGCCTGTGAGAGGAGTCATTCATCGCTTTTGGGAGAGCGCAGTTTTTGAGGGGTCGGGGACTTTTGCCACTGTCATATACACTTAGGAGGAGGAGATGAGTAGGAGGAGATGCAGGCTCTGAGAAATCTCTTCCCTGGATGGAATAATTTCACACTCAAACTTTTCCTATGCTTTCACTGAGTGTGCTGTTAGCATCTTCGTTCAACTAGTGTTCTGTAATCAGTTTAATAAACTGATTGCAGGCTTAACTGAATGACAACAGAGACAGAATACAATATGGAATTTTATTGAATAGTTTGGGGTAGGCCTCGTCTCAGAGGAATGCTCCTCAGATGCTGGGCAGCTGGCATCGAACCCCCTCACTGGGAGGATGGAGATCCGATGACGGGCCTTCTGTTGGTGATGGTGGGAAGGTGGAAGYTCGTTGGAAGACTGTTGCTGCAAAATAGCAAGTGGGAGACACAAGGTTTGAGTTGACATACAGTTTCAGTCAAAGGTTTGGACACACGTACTCATTCAAGGATTTTTCTTTATTTTTTACTATTTTCTACATTGTAGAATGATAGTGAAGACATCAAACCTATGAAATAACATATATGGAATCATGTAGTAACAAAAAAAGTGTTAAACAGTGTATCTTCAATGCTCTTACTGAGGGAAGGAGGTTGTTGGCCAAGATCTCGCGATACATGGCCCCATCCATCCTCCCCTCAATACGGTGCAGTCGTCCTGTCCCCTTTGCAGAAAAGCATCCCCAAAGAATGATGTTTCCACCTCCATGCTTCACAGTTGGGATGGTGTTCTTGGGGTTATACTCATCCTTCTTCTTCCTCCAAACACGGCGAGTGGAGTTTAGACCAAAAAGCTCTATTTTTGTCTCATCAGACCACATGACCTTCTCCCATTCCTCCTCTGGATCATCCAGATGGTCATTGGCAAACTTCAGACGGGCCTGGACATGCGCTGGCTGACAGGAAGGACTTGCGTGCGCTGCAGGATTTTAATCCATGACGGCGTAGTGTGTTACTAATGGTTTTTTGAGACTGTGGTCCCAGCTCTCTTCAGGTCATTGACCAGGTCCTGCCGTGTAGTTCTGGGCTGATCCCTCACCTTCCTCATGATCATTGATGCCCCACGAGGTGAGATCTTGCATGGAGCCCCAGACCGAGGGTGATTGACCGTCATCTGAACTTCTTCCATTTCCTAATAATTGCGCCAACAGTTGTTGCTTCTCACACAAGCTGCTTGCCTATTGTCTGAGCCCATCCCAGCCTTGTGCAGGTCTACAATTTTATCGCTGATGTCCTTACACAGCTCTCTGGTCTTGGCCATTGTGGAGAGGTTGGAGTCTGTTTGATTGAGTGTGTGGACAGGTGTCTTTTATACAGGTAACGAGTTCAAACAGGTGCAGTTAATACAGGTAAGGAGTGGAGAACAGGAGGGCTTCTTAAAGAAAAACTAACAGGTCTGTGAGCTGGAATTCTTACTGGTTGGTAGGTGATCAAATACTTATGTCATGCAATAAAACGCAAATTAATTACTTAAAAATCATACAATGTGATTTTCTGGATTTTTGTTTTATATTCCGTCTCTCACAGTTGAAGTGT
The DNA here is from genome assembly GCF_002910315.2 of Salvelinus sp. IW2-2015. Classification (NCBI taxonomy): domain Eukaryota; kingdom Metazoa; phylum Chordata; class Actinopteri; order Salmoniformes; family Salmonidae; genus Salvelinus; species Salvelinus sp. IW2-2015. Next base: position 21,227,130 of record NC_036866.1, on the reverse strand, counting down.
ACATATGATAAAAATTACAGACCTCTACATGCTTTGTAAGTAGGAAAACCTGCAAAATCGGCAGTGTATCAAATACTTGTTCTCCCCACTGTATCTATCTGATGTGCACATGGCTGTACTGGAAACCAGGCTATTCGGTGTACAGTGCAGTATATCAAAAGGCACATGGAGCTAGTTTTCTTTGAAGTCTAGATTTGATTTGAAAATAAGTGCAAGCATCAAGGAAAAGAGAAGGCTGCTGTCATGGAAATTCTGCACAGGGACACTCAAAGTCAATCTTAAATGAATCATTCTTTACTATCAGCGTGCTGGAGAGGTTCCAACCAACTCAATGCACCAAGTTCACATGTCGATTAGGAGCTCCAACAGGGCAGTCCCGTTAGATCTCTTAAACTGACGACAATTTATATTTGCCTGATTTAGCTTATTCATCATGCATAATTAATTAATCATTAAGGTTTGTTTCATTCATTTGACCGACCAATACTGGGTCATGCATGACCAATACCTCACGAGGCTTCTTCTCTACGCTGAGACCTTGAAACTGAGATATTTTACGTTCTCAAAACAAGGGTCTGGGCGTATTGCCAAATTGCAGATACTGATAGTGAGGATTCGTTCAGTCAGTCACTTACATGAACACATAATTTGGTTATTAGAAAAGCACAAAAATAAAATGTTCCATCACACAGCCTTCACAACACTTTTCAGAGAATGGAGTGTTTGAAGAGAAATACTGTCAGCATCAGAGTAACATGATGTTCTCTTCACTGAAGCATCTGACTCTTGGGGCAATATCATCCTCAGATTGATAGAGATCTTTGTACAAAATAAGAATGTGGAATGTATGCACAAAATGTATGCACTCACTACTGTAATTCGCTCTGGATAAGAGTGTCTGCTAAATGACTAAAATGTAAAATGTCATCATGGTAGGTCTTAGCAACTGCTTTTGGTGGAGTTTAAAGTTATCATATGCCCCGGTCCATAGGAAGGATCACCCTAGTGGAGTTCTCCTCCAGATATCACATAGGCTTACTCTCGCTCCCTAGTAACGTCAACTCGGAGGACAGTGCAGCTTCATCAGTCTATAATTATTCCTGCATATGAGCAAATTATGGTGAGAAATAAACTGTCAAGAAAATGTGGGCAATAGAATACATCTACCGACCTTACCTTGTGGGTCCTGTTGTGGAGATGTGACCAGTTTAGGATATGGCATCAGTTTCTGGGACCTTAGTTTGAGCATAGACTACACATTCCCTGTCAACAACTTTATATACTGTGTGTATTTCCAAGTAGAGGTCTTCTTGGGTCCCGGACCCGAGGCCAATCAGACCCGAACCCAAATGGACCCGACGACCACCAGACCTCGAACCGACCCGTACCCTAAAGTCTAGACCAGACCTGATTGGACCTGAGTGACAAATTATGTTTATGAGCCAAGTTGCGCTTCTGGTTAACGAATAGGTCTTTATATGTTGGCTAAGTCAATAAATTCAGCTTATTAGCATAAAATAAATATGCTATAGGCTATTCCGAGCCGTGGTCGGGTCCATTCGGGTCTATCAGCTGTGGTTACATAGACCCAAGACCCGATAACAATCAAATAACAACAAACAGGACCCGACCTGGACCTGAGGGAAAATTGAATTTTGGACTGGTCCTGGACCAGCTGAAGTCTCGGGTCGGTTCTCGGGTATTGGGTGGATCCATGAAGACCTCTACTTCCAAGTGCAGTTTGCATGCCAAAGCCGATTTGGGTAAGCGCATGGGGTTTTAATGGAAGACGTTTATTTTCCAACTCACAAGACACAAGAGGCGCACACTGCTGAAAATCCCACGTGTCCTTCCCTCCTTTCTTTCACCAGCACATTGCTGCCATACCCAGAACCTCTTAGTTGAGTGAGTGTATCGGTCTGTGTTTGTGGTTACACCCACGGATAAACTATTGAGCACTCAACAGGAGTTGGTAGGCTACAAGGCGCAAAACTGTGGCGCCTTGTATGATATTGTTGTTTGTTTTCGCCATTTTTCCAAAAACCCCTTTAGTCACGGACCCAGGTCTGCTTATGGACGACTTTTTCATCCTCATTGGTTTGTCCACACCCCTTCGGAGATAAGGACGCYAGCAAGCCTTCAGCTTTGCTTGCAGGAGAGGGAGAAAGTGACAATCGAGAAATTGGAGGCCAAATGACAAGGGAGCGTCACAGCATCGCGTGAAGAAGTCTCTTTGAATTTATTTATATAATTTGCCTATTTCTGATGAAGGAACTCGCGGAATTAGTTTCCTTTTTATTGATTTGACATTTTCATTTGAAATTCGGATTCCACGATTTGGAGTGACTGACAAGGCTACCTACCCTGGCGGCAGACATGTATGTTGACTTTGTGTTTATCTTTTAGTTCAATCCTGTGTCCCAAGTATGGCATTTCGGTGTGCATTTAAGATGTGTGTATCTTTAATTCTATTTTCACACGATTTTTTGCATAGCCTTCTACATAGCCTGGCTACAAGAAGTCATGTGAAGCACKATTTTGAGACCATTTAAGCACACAACGGACTGTATATAAACTAGAGGCCTGGCTATTTACAGTCAACTGTTATTTTATAAGAAATGGTGGTCTATTTTGTGTTGGTGGAATCCTCCAGCAGATTGTCATGGGTGACGCAGCTGTGATAGACCCATGATGCGTGCAAGGGTATACGGAGAGGGTTTAGAGTTGCTCAGCGTTATGATGACAAAGAGAGCCTTGTCTGTTAACTGGGCTTTGTTTGATATTTGAAATGAATGCGAGATAAATGCCTGGTAAACACGGGTATTAACTCAAGCCGCGGGAAAATAATCCAGGCTTTTTTATGAAACAGGTTGACATACACATGTCAGTGCACAATTGTGTTTAATATGTTTGTCTATACACCAATACACAYAAATGTAAAATGCATCAGCTGTCAGTCTACAAGTGCATCGCTTCTGACGCTATACAGTGTAACATTTTGTTTCGCGAATTTTCTCTTTGCCTTTAATTCGTTGCTGCTGCTTGCAGATAGCCCTCTTATATAGTTAATCTCCTACAATCTAATCCTTCTGTCGACTTTTTTTTTAACATCCATGCAAGGGAATGTAACCTGTCTCTGTCAACGATGAAACCGCCTTACACTGGCCGCAAATTTCGACAATTTCAATAGCTATAAAAAGCATCTGGATAAAATGGGCAACCACATCCCAAGTTTGGAGTGAAGCCGTTTTATAGTATAGTAAAGGTTCTGCTTGTAAACATAGAAGTTTCCAGAACTAATATTCACTTGATAAATGGTCTCCTTCAATTCAGTGTTATAGTAGCCTAATGTAAAACCATCAGTCATGTGGAGGACATTGGACAATGATAACTAACCTTCCTGATCTAAATGGATGAAGTCATTGATGTGCTGCTGACTCACTCTTGAGAGGGTTTTAGGTCTAATTTAACAATTAAGGCCCATAGTCAAAAATGTTCTTCACCCATGTTATGATGATATTGTATAACAATGTGTTACACAATGGCCAGCCCAGGCCCACGCCACCTCTGGTAGTGGGAGTCCCAGTCGTAACAAAGTGTGGGAACGCTTCTCTGCAAACTCTGTCTTGTGGGAAGTACCCAGCCAGGGCCACACAATCTGCCCTTTGTGCAAGGGCTCGACCACCATCAGGGGGCCTAATTTAGGTGATGATTCGATCAACAAAAACAATTATGATGAAAAGGATATGCAGAAGGAAGTAGACTAGGAGGCTTTTTCTCTCAGTGGTCTGTACTCTCACACACAAGAGGCTGACTAGGCTGGTAGGGCAGTAAAAGAACCCTCAAGTGTTTTTTTTGTTTGTTGTGTGAACATGATAGCATGTAGTGGTTTTGCAGCGACAGTGGTCTGGGGAGGAATGAGAGTGGTGTTATGTTGGGATATGAGGAACGTGTCTGTGTCTCTGTCTTGTCTGTCTACACCATGTGCTCGTCAGTGTTGGTCTTGCACAGATATTGAAATGCACATAACATATATCTCTATGGCCTGTTGTAATTCACCCAGGTCATACATGTGCTTGTTGTTGTGGTAGTCTCACACCTATTGCCCTGTCCAGAGATCTCAGGATCCCTTCCCTGTCTGACCCTGCTTCCCTCTAAAGGTGTCTGCATGCTTTCCAAACAAGAGTTTGTGCATATATTATGACATTTTGTGACATTTCTGTTTGTTTTGCAAACACTACTATTGCCACTTTTTTTCTTTTTTTCTAGAGTAGGTCTTTTAAGGGAGTATGCGAGCACACTCGTACAAGACAAACAATATGTCCATCTATTTGTGAAAATAGCTATGCTTGTGGCCGGGGTAGAATAAAGACCAGCTATGCTGCTTCCCTTCAATCTGCGATGCCCACTAGGAACAGAGACCTGTTGATCATGCAACAAAACATTGCATGATTGTGTATATAGACTTCCTGTTTTGTTGGAGATTTGTATGTGGATAAATCAATCCAACTATTTCTTCAGCAATACTCCTATTATGGTATAGTATACACGTACCGTGTTTAATAGGGTCAAGTGGAAACCGTCTAACAGAGCATAGATGAATCTGAGGTTGTGTAGGAGGAAGAATGATGTTCCAATGTCATGCACCTGGTTTCTGTTTGCTGTATTAGTCAGTGATGAGGAACCAGCCAGACCACCTTAGGGTCCTTCAAATGACCATCCGCATACATAAAATAACATTCTTCTCCCAGCATGCCCTTTGCTCCTCGCCACCAGGACCTCTGCAGTTAATGACTTTCTGTGGGTGACTGTCAGGGCTCTACAGTGTGACAATTTTACTCGTATATGCGCCTAAATATGAAGGATTCTAGCTTTATTATCTCAAATATTTGTCATTGTGCTCCTAAATTTCTTTGTGTGCCAACATTTTTCAATTTAGGCGCCATGACCTTGTAAAAAAAGGTCAGCGTATAGCCCTGGCTGTGTTCCTGAAGTCGGACATGCAGCCAATTAAATGTCTTCGCTCTCTCTTGGTCATACACATACACACTTTTGTTTTACTATCCTTGTGGGGACCAAACAATTGATTCCCATTCAACATCCTATTTTTCCTTATTCTAACCTGTACGCTAACCCATCAGCCTAAAATAGCCCTTTTCCTTGTGGGGACCAGCAAAATATCCCTAATTGTCAGAATTGACCTTGTTTTACTATCCTTGTGAGGACTTCTGGTCCCCACAAGGATAGTAAAAACACACACACACTCAAACGCACTCAAGCTTGCCCACAGGATAATTGCTTGTGTGCACACAGTCATATCAACCACTTTAATTAAGGACACAATTAGTGTTTGTTGATGCGTTTGGCTCTTGTTGAGTGTTATGAGTTTGGTGGGTGTTGAGTCACTGTCAGTCATTACTTCACAATACTAATCTCTGTGTTATTATTTCATTGGCACAAACCCTTTAGTTCTGCGACATTGGGGGGAACATTGAATGCTCTGCTCAGAATGTCATGGAACCCACAGAAGCGACACAGACTGGGCTGGGCTACCCTGCACTATTTCAGAACACTGTGCGACAATAAGGCAGCCAATAGTATTATTCAGAACTCACAGAAAAAAGAGACCACAGTGTAGCTGTCAAGTTCCCTGAGCTTGTACAAACAGGAAGCTGCAGGAATTATAGTTATGTGGTAGCGATGCGGTGATGTCTATGAAGTATAACAGCTGTATAAAAGCCTGTGCAGCTAACCTGCACTCAGATACCCTAATTACTGTTCTGTGTGTAGGCGTAGTTGTTTACAGTGTTTCTCTTACTGGGCTTAATTGTTTAGATAATACAGTATGTTATATGAGCAATATCTAATTGTGGGGAGTAAAGAAATGAATGATAAATAATGAATTTACATGATCTATGCTGTGAGTGTAGTTCGAAATACTGTCTTCATTCCGGTAGTAAAACACAGTAAATAAAAAAAAATAGGAGACAGAGATCAACAATGTAATGAACATTTTTATTTTGAGATGTTTGAACTGTATGATAATGACATGATTGTGCAGAGAGGTTCAATGACAGGCTATGTCATATGGCTTAACTACAAGGTATCTACTGGATGAGTACCATTAGGTGTGTAGAGATGTTTTCTGTTTCTCTGCAGTGTATATTTTCTGTCTGATTCAGCAGTCTGTTTCATCTGTGTATTTCTCCAGTGTATCATTAATCTGTGTGGCAAGAGCATGCTATTATAGAGCAGCTGCACTAGGTGACTCACTCTGTCCGGGCACAGTTATGATGCAGGCACAAACCACAAGCAAATATACACTGAACAAAAATATAAATGTAAAGTGCTGGTCCCATGTTTAATGAGCTGAAATAAAAGATCCCAGAGATGTTCCATATGCACAAAATGCTTATTTTTCTCAAATTTTGTGCACAAATTTGTTTACATCCTTGTTAGTGAGCGTTCTATCCTTTGCCAAGATAATACATCCACCTGACAGGTGTGGCATATCAAGAAGCTGATTAAACAGTATTATCATTACATAGGTGCACCTTGTGCTGAGGACAATACAAGGCTACTCTAAAATGTGCAGTTGTCAAACAACACAATACCACAGATGTCTCAAGTTTTGAGGGAGTGTGAGGAATGTCCACCAGTGTTGTTGGAGAATTTATGTGTAATAAACCCCTTAAAGCTCATTCTGATTGGCTGGGCCTYGCTGCCAAGTGGGTAGGCCTATGCCCTCCCAGGCCCACCCACGTCTGCACCCCTGCCCAGTCATGTGAAATTCATTAGATTAGGGCCTAATTWATTTATTTCAATTGACTGATTTCCTTACATGAACTGTAACTCAGCAAAATATTTTAAATTGTTGCATTTATATTCGGTATATAAAAAAACAGATATACAAATACAGACCATCACATACAATGCTTTGTACACCCATGGTTATGCTGCACATACGAAGGCTAGATGTGTTCATGAAGTACAACAGAACAAGTGTAAGTTTAAACACAGATTAACTAGGTATTGACATCCAGAGTCCAGACAGCTTTAAGTATGCTATGTTTCTCTGATGCTAATGGGCAATTCCACAGTAACAGAATGAGACTGATTTTTCACTTTAAAATGTATGTGAAACAAATAACGATTGCAAAGTTAAACATACCATACAACTCTATGCTCAAGGACTACTTTTATCAATTTTCCAATATTTTTTGTTACGAAAACACATTTACTTGAAGAACAGTGCAGATGTAAAGTTTGGTAACAAAATTATGGTTTTCAGTGGAAATTGTTAAAGTAGTCCTTGTGCAGGGAGTTGTATAGTTTTTTGGCATACATTTTAATGTGAAAAATCTGAGTCTCAGCATCATTCTCTTAGCATAAAATTACCACTATGTAGGGCGGCAGGTAACCTAGTGGTTAGACCGTTGGGCCAGTAACCGAAAGGTCGCTAGTTCAAATCCCCAAGCCGACAAGGTGAAAAATCTGATGTGCCCTTAAGCAAGGCACTTAACGCTAATTGTTCCAGGGTTGATAATGGCTGACCCTGGCCTTGACCCCACTCTGAGGGTGTCTCAGGGGGAGTTGGGATATGCAAAGAACACATTTCCAATTCACACGTGTAAAATAAACACATCTTGACATCATGGGAAAATCAAAAGAAATCAGCCAAGACCTCATAAAAAAAATTGTAGACCTCCACAAGTAGGGAGCAATTTCCAAAGGATGAACCAAACGCCTGAAGGTACAACGTTCATCTGTACAAACAATAGTACGCAAGTATAAACACCATGGGACCACTCAGCCTCCATAACGCTCAGGAAGGAGATGCTTTCTGTCTCCTTGAGATGAACGTACTTTGATAAGAAAAGTGCAAATCAATCCCAGAACAGCAGCAAAGGACCTTGTGAAGATGCTGGAGGAAACGGGTACAAAAGTATCTATATCCACAGTAAAATGAGTCCTATATCGACAACCTGAAAGGCTGCTCAGCAAGGATGAAGCCACTGCTCCAAAACCGCCATATAAAAGCCAGACTACTGTTTTTCCAAAAAACATACTTTTTGGAGAAATGTCCTCTGGTCTGATGAAACAAAAAGAGAACTGTTTGACCATAATGACCATAGTTATGTTTGGAGGAAAAAGGGGGAAGCTTGCAAGCCGAGAACGCCATCCTAACCGTGAAGCACGGGGGTGGCAGCATCATGTTGTGGGGGTGCTTTGCTGCAGGAGGTCTGGTGCACTTCACAAAATAGATGGCATCATGAGGGAGGAAATGATGTGGATATAATGAAGCAACATCTCAAGACATCAGTCAGGAAGTTAAAGCTTGGTCGCAAATGGGTCTTCCAAATGGACAAAGACCCCAAGCATACTTCCAAAGTTGTGGCAAAATGGTTTAAGAACAACAAAGTCAAGGTATTGGAGTGGCCATCACAAAGCCCTGAGCTCAATCCTATAGAAAATATGTGGGCAGAACTGAAAAAGCATGTGTGAGCAAGGAGGCCTACAAACCTGACTCAGTTACACCAGCTCTGTCAGGAGGAATGGGCCAAAATTCATCCAACTTATTGTGGGAAGCTTGTGGAAGGCTACCTGAAACGTTTGACCCAAGTTAAACAATTTAAAGGCAATGCTACCAAATACGAATTGAGTGTATGTAAACTTCTGATCCACTGGGAATGTGATGAAAGAAATAAAAGCTGAAATAAATCATTCTCTCTACTATTATTCTGACATCTCACATTATTAAAATAAAGTGGTGATCCTAACTGACCTAAGACAGGGAATTGTTACTCTGATTAAATGTCAGGAATTGTGAAAAACTGAGTTTAAATATGTTTGGCTCTGGTGTATGTTAACTTCCGACTTTAACTGTAGATACAAATCGAGCTCCGTACTGCATCGCCATGCACCTCCCTTATTTTGTAACAATGCGGAGGGCTGTGTGGGGGTGTTACATCCTGTAGAAAACACAAACTCACTACCTTGACTACCGCTCTGCACTGCTCCGCGAATCGCAAGAAGTATGAATGCCCTGAATTCTGTTGAGTTCATATCATCATAAATGCTGCATGGTCAATGCAGAAGTCGGATTGACCATGTGCCCAGATGCACAATGCACTTCTCTCTCCAGAATGCGCTCTCTCCCTTCCAATTTGCACATTCATTGTTTCATAACTTCATTGTGTGAATTGTTTACGTTTTGATTGTTAGTGTATATCACTTCCCCATTACATATATCACCCGTAGTACATTTACTGTTAATTACTATAATTTCTAATCTACAGTATTTGTTACTTTGGTTATGGTAATTTCTGTTTATTCATTCAGTATTATTATTCCAGTTTTCCAGTTATCATTGCACTTTGCAAACAATGCTATACTTGTGAGAATCAAGTTTTGTTAATCCAGTCATTGTCTTTTGTTTGGAGCGCTCCTGCCAATGTTGAGTAAGGATGTGTACGCATAGAAGTAGGCCTATAGGCTACCAGGCCTGCGTGCAAATGTAGGCATGTAAATATGCCCATTTGGGGACCTGATAGTATTTCTGATTGGCTTAACGCACCACCACTAATGACCTGTTGAGTTTTCTTCACCTCAAACAGCAAGCAAACAGTCTGTTTTTACATCCATTGAGAATTACAATAGTTCCTCAATGTGTTTGAGAAATCTTTCCAGCTCTCTCCCTTTCGATAACTACTCAGTGTGAAAGGGAAAAATGTTATGCTCTGATCCAGTGGAAACGTCATAAAATAGGCCTACCTGATTACTTCTTATCAGTGCTCGACTTSGACTGAAATAGGTTCCGGTACTCATTTTGGGTGCTGGTACTGTTTCTTTATATTTAGGATCTCCACAATACTTTTGAACTCATATTCTATAAGAGGAACAGGAGCTCAAGCAGTAGAACATTTGAGGTGCTGGTACTCAGCTCCGGTGAGCTTCTGCCCAAATCAAGCACTGCTTCTAATTCCTTGAGCCAAAAACATACAGCAGCGTGTGCCCCGAGCTCACTGGCTTAGGTACTCTGAGGGCCCAGAATATTTTATACAATGTTGCAAGTTCGCTAGCTCAATCAAGCTTTGGGCCAGACCCAATGTTTAATGTTCGTTGCAGACAGGCCATGTGTAGCCAATTTGATTTATCAGATATTTGTTTTTATCATGATATTTTCTACCTGCAGGCTGCAATGTTTTATTTTTTGGCTTTATGTAGGCTATTTTTACATTGTTGGCAATGGCAATGGCAATAGAAGTTACTTTTTAGGTTTGTTTCATTTAGATTTGGATTAACCACATGACAATGACTTTGAGATATGAAAATGTCTATATAAAAACCATAACTGGCACACAGATCGGTAGAAATGGTAAGATAATTTGGCATTCCACATGAGGAAGGTTGCCGACTCCTCGTGTAGCCTATTACCGGCAACTTCAGGAGAATAATGGCAGAATATGCGAAAGCCAGCAGGAGCGAGATGAGAATAGTTGCTAATAGCTATGCGAGAAGACTGTAACTACCAATTGAATATCACGAAATTGGAGGGAGAGAGTGGTAAAAAATGTAATWAAAAAAATGAATAAATCATTTTTTGGGGTCAAAAACAGATGACTTTCGGTCGACCTAGTGTGTGATAGAGATATATAATATTAGTACCAGTCAAGTTTGGACACACCTACTCATTCAAGGGGTTTTCTTAATGTTTTACTATTTTCTACATTGTTGTATAATAGTGAAGACATCAAAACTATGATATAACAAATGTTATTTGTTAAACAAATTTGAGGTTCTTCAAAGTAGGTTCTTCAAAGTAGCCCTTCTTTGTTGAACTCCTTCAAGACTGTTGGAAAAGCATTCCAGGTGAAGCTGGTTGATAGAATGCCAAGAGTGTGCAAAGCTGTCATCAAGGCAAAGGGTGGCTCCTTTGAAGAATCAAAAAATATATATTTGGTTTTGTTTTAGTTTTTTTGGTTACTACATGATTCCATATGTTTTCTTTCATAGTTTTGATGTCTTCACTATTATTCCACAATGTAGAAACCAGTAAAATAAAGAAAAACCTTTGAACGAGTAACTGTATCCAAATGTTCGACTGGTACTGTACATACATACACTACCGTTCAAACGTTTGAGATCACTTAGAAATGTCCTTGTTTTTGAAAGAAAAGCACTTTTTTCTGTCCATTTAAAATAACATCAAATTAGTCAGAATTTTTTTATTTCACCTTTATTTAACCAGGTAGGCCAGTTGAGAACACGTTCTCATTTACAATTGCGACCTGGCCAAGATAAAGCAAAGCAGTTCGACACATACAACAACACATAGTTACACATGGAGTAAAACAAACATACAGTCAATAATACAGTGAAAAATAAGTCTATATACAATATGAGCAAGTGAGGTGAGATAAGGGAGGTGAAGGCAAACAAAATATATATATAAATAAATAAAAATATAAAAAGGCCATGGTGGCGAAGTAAATACAATATAGCAAGTTAAAAAAAAAGTAGAGATAGTAGAGATAGAAAAATAGAGATAGAAATAATGGGGTGCAAAGGAGCAAAATAAATAAATAAATACAGTAGGTAAAGAGGTAGTAGATACAGTGTAGACATTGTTAATATTGTAAATTACTATTGCAGCTGGAATCCGCTTATTTTTAATGTACGCCTATGTAGATATTCCAGAGGCCCATTATCAGCAACCATCACTCCCGTGTTCCAATGGCACGTTGTTAGCTAATCCAAGTTTATCATTTAAAAGGCAATTATGTTAGCACAGCTGAAAACTGTTGTCCTGGTTTTAAAAAAGCAATAAAACTGGCCTTTAGAATAGTTGAGTATCTGGAACATAAGCATTTGTGGCTTCGATTGAAAGGCTCAAAATGGCCAGAAACAAAGAACGTTCTTCTGAGACTCATCAGTCTATTCTTGTTCTGAGAAATGAAGGCTATTCCATGTGAGAAATTGCCAAGAAACTGAAGATCTGGTACAACGCTGTGTAATACTCCCTTCACGTGACAGCGCAAACTGGCTCTAACTGGTTCTAACCAGAATGGAAAGAGTGGGAGGCCCCGGTGCACAACTGAGCAAGAGGACAAGTACATTAGTGTCTAGTTTGAGTAAGACACCTCACAAGTCCTCAACTGGCAGCTTCATTAAATAGTACCCGCAAAACACCAGTCTCAACGTCAACAGTGAAGAGTCAACTCCGGGATGCTGGCCTTCTAGGCAGAGTTCCTCTGTCCAGTGTCTGTGTTCTTTTGCCCATCTTAATCTTTTTTTTCTATTTGCCAGTCTGAGATATGGCTTTTTCTTTGCAACTCTGCCTAGAAGGCCAGCATCCTGGAGTCGCCTCTTCACTTTTGACGTTGAGACTGGTCTTTTGCGGGTACTATTTAATGAAGCTGCCTTTGTTCCACAGGGATGCTGGCCCATGTTGACTCCAATGCTACAACAAAGTTGTCCTTTGTGGTGGCCCATTCTTGATGCACACGGGAACCCAGTAGCTTTGCAGTTCTTAACACAAACCGGTGCGCCTAGSACCTACTACCATACCCCATTTAAAGACACTTAAATAGTTTGTCTTGCCCATTCACCCTCTGAATGGCACAAATACATAATCCATGTCTCAATTTTCTCAAGGCTTAAACATCCTTCTTTAATTTGTCTCCCCTTCATCTACACCGTTTGAAGTGGATTTAACAGGTGACATCAATAAGAGATCATAGCTTTTACCTGYTTTCACATGGTCAGTGGCTCATGGAAAGAGCAGGTGTTCATAATGTTTTGTACACTCAGTGTTTATTTTATTATTCTATAAAACAGAAACCTGCCTGCATGTCTTGGCAGGTTCTCTCTGTCGCAGGCAGCATCAGGCAAGTTTGGGTAATCAGCTCAGCTAGTTTGACTGTTGAGTGAAGAGGAAGGTGTCCAAGTCACCCTCACTGACTGAAATCACATTTTATTGGTCACATGCAGATGTTATTGCGGGTGTAGTAAAATGCTTGTGCTACTACTGCACTGTTGGAGCTAGGATCTAACAATACACACACACATCTAAAAGTAAAATAATGGAATTATGAAATATATAAATATTAGGATGAGTAATGTTGGAGTGGCATTAACTAAAATGCAGTAGATTAGAATACCGTTTATACATATGAAATGAGTAAAGCAGTATGTAAACATTATAAAGTGACTACTGTTCCATTATTATTATTTATTTTTTATTTTTAATAAATTTTATCCCATTTTTTTCTCCCCAATTTTCGTGGTATCCAATCGCTAGTAATTACTATCTTGTCTCATCGCTACAACTCCCGTACGGGCTCGGGAGAGACGAAGGTCGAAAGCCATGCGTCCTCCGAAGCACAACCCAACCAAGCCGCACTGCTTCTTAACACAGCGCGCCTCCAACCCGGAAGCCAGCCGCACCAATGTGTCGGAGGAAACACCGGTTACTGGCCCCCTTGGTTAGCGCGCACTGTGCCCGGCCCGCCACAGGAGTCGCTGGGAGACAAGGATATCCCTACCGGCCAAACCCTCCCTAACCCGGACGACGCTATGCCAATTGTGCGTCGCCCCACGGACCTCCCGGTCGCGGCCGGCTGCGACAGAGCCTGGGCGCGAACCCAGAGACTCTGGTGGCGCAGCTAGCACTGCGATGCAGTGCCCTAGACCACTGCGCCACCCGGGAGGCCCACTGTTCCATTATTAAAGTGATCAGTCAATGTAGAGCGTGAAGGCACACAGTAGTCTGTAATTTTACCAGCCTAAGTGCAGACTTCGACCACAATATTGAGTAGTTAATTACTTTGTTTAAAAAAATGAAAAACTAGATGTTTTGACTTTTTTTTATACAAGAAAAGTAATCTGTTTTCCTCAGCCGCTAGCTTAATTCTTGCTGTGTACTCTGTACATTCTGTAGTTCATCTTGGGGTGTGTTTGGCAGCAGTGGACTAGGTCAAAACCCCTTGACCACGCCCATCCTGTAATGTTCTTATAGATTTAAGGTCAGTGTTTCAGGTCACATGTCAGGGTCAACAAAATGAGAGGTAGACAGCATTCCACATTGTTGACTATCATAACATAAGGGCATTTCCATCAAAAAGGACTGCTAAGCACCAAGGTGAAGTTCATAGGAGCATATCAAATTGGTTGTCAAATGAAAGCTAAGAGTCTATATTTTGGGGAAATGAAGGCATAAATACATTATTCAACCATTTTCCATCTAAAAAATGTGGCATAAGTAAAGGCTTAGATTTCTGGATAAACAAATGGAAAAGGGCTCTTTTGAAAACATCTACTAGAAAAAGTCTTAAAAGGTTTCAGAAACACAATCATGTTGACGTCAAGACCCCTGCCAACTAATGTCCATTATCAAAAACACACATTTTCTAACTTCTCTCCCTCATGAGGAGTAAGGATAATGACCATTCACTGAAGTAACAAGTAATGGTAGACCTAGTAATCAGTTATAGTGATTTTACTGATATAGTCACAAACCACAGTTGGGTCACCCGCTACTGTCTTCTGTTTTCTTTGTCTTTCTGTTGTCTGGTGGTCAAACAGTCTGAGTCTGGACAAACCCCTCCCTTTCTCTCTACACTTAATGTCACCTCTCCCAGCTCTTACACCTACCTGTGAGCCCCCCCTCCTTCCATTTACTGTATGTGTAACCTTTATTTAACTAGGCAAGTTCATTAAGAACAAATTCATATTGACGGCCTACCGGGGAACAGTGGGATAACTGTCAGCTCGGGGATTTGATCCAGCAACCTTTCGGTTACTGGCCCAACGCTCTAACCACTATGCTACCTGCCGCCCCTGTAACCAGCATCTACTGAGCACCTGACGTCCATAGACATTGAAAAGTGCAACCTTGCCTTGATGTTAACATCCACAGACGGACCAGACTGGACAAATCTGAATAGTACAGTAAAGTATTATGTACTATACTGAACTCTACTGGACTCTGCTCTTCTGTGCTCGCTGTGCTGTATTTTACTGCACTGTACTCTACTGTGCTGCGCTGTCCAAACTTGTAAAACATGAGGAGAATGACATTCATATCCATAATTATGCATTTCTGTGTAGTACAGATCAGGGACCCATGATGTAATTCTGTTACCGTAATTCTGTTATCAGGTGTAAATCCACTTCACTTTCTCGAGTTCAAAAACTCAAGGTGTCAAGTCATAGCTGACACCACCATTATTTTTGCAGAAATTGTTGAATCTTTATTCAAAGCAGATATTTAAGAGTTTTTGGAGAATGTGGACACAAAAAAACTGAGGGAGATTTTACTGTATTCTCGTCACCAAAGTTTGCATTTGCACAGTTCTTCCACTAAATTCGTTTTTGTAAATGTTTCTGTGGAAAAAAACTGATTCTGTTACCATGGAATTTGTCAAATTCTGCTGCCATATTTTATATTACTTATTAGATTCTTCTTGTGTTAACCTTTACTGACGTGATGAGCGGTGATGTCCAGGTTTATATGCATAGGTTGAAGCCAATTAAAGGCATAGCCAAGTAATTTTATGATAAAAAATTACAACAGAAAGGGTTGTATGGGTAAAGTGTCTCTGTCTGGGAATCATAAATAGGCAGAGTTTTCCATTTGATTTCTAATTGAGTAGTAAAGAGTTCAAGAAAAGAACGTGAACAGTTGTAGAGTTAGAGAATGGTGTGTTGATACAATTTGATTTGATTAATTAAAGTATATTTGTCACATGCCCCGATTTAGTGAAATGCGTACTTACAAGCCCTAACCAACAATGCAGTCAAAAAATATAAACAAATAAGAAATAAAAGTAACATAATTAAAAGAGCAGCAGTAAAATAACAATGGTGAGGCTATATACAGGGGGTACTGGTACAGAGTCAATGTGCAGGGTTTTGTGTGTCCAGGCTGCACATAGGGTAGCAGGACTGTAGTGCTACAGCATCGAGTGACACATAAGCCTCTTAGTGGCCCGCTCGAGATTAAACAAGTCTGGGGTTCAGGGAGGTCCAAGTCCCTCACTGTGCAACGGTCAGCTGCGCTGCTCTACCACGGTCACTGGACGATGGAAATTGTCACAGGGTTAAACTTGACATTCTACAGTCTCACTGGTCCCATACAGTCCCATCCCCCTTTCATGAGCATGTCTATAGCTCTGTTAAGGTGTCCTCATGCATCCCAGCCTAAAACAGTTCGGAAGAGTTTGTGCATATATTATGATGACATTTTTGACGTTTTGGACTTTGAGTTTTTATTTGGGCTGTTCAGGCACATTTTTTCTGGAGGCAAGCCGAAATTCAGAGCCGAAGTCTACGCCCTTTCGTCGGTGATTGGTCAACAGTAGGGGTTCTTCAATAAAGTCTTCAACAAGAGACGGCTCGTTATCATGCAAAAATTGCATGATAACTTGAAATAATATGAGAAATACTGCACAAAACATCTTAGTTAGATGTAAAATTGTGCGACTAAGATCTCCTCGGCAAAAACGTCAATGAATGACAAATTTCTAAATTATCTTAGATTAATTATAACTATTTTGAGGAAGTGTATACTGGCTATGGCGTCTCAAAATGGACAAACAGTACTATTGCCTCTTTTCTCGTTTTTCAAGCTAATGTCTTTTAAGGGAGTATGCGAGCACACTCGTTCGGTTTGGCTAGCCGAGTTCGGCTAGACACCAGCCGAACGGAAGTATGCTGARGCCTTAAGGCCAGCCATTTCAAGTATCAGCCCAATTATCACATTTTTATTTGTCACGTGCTGATTACAGCAGGTGTAGACCTTACCGTGAAATGCTTACTTACGAGCCCTTAACCAACAATGCAGAGTTTTTTGTTGTTGTTTTTTTTAAGTAAGAAAAAATTGCTAAATAAACTAAAGGAAAAATAGTAACACAATTAAAAAAAAAAAAAACAATAACGAGGCTATATGCAAAAGGTACTGGTACCGAGTCAATTAGAAAAGGGGAAGACCTGTGGCTTGTTCTGTCAGTTGGTCTGCGCCAGATTTTATTTTGCTAAAGTAACTAACAGTACCTGGAGTTGAGTGAGCTAATACGAATAAGACACTGTTATGTCATTGGATTTGAGTGGATTTTGTTGTCAACTATGAAATGCTTTTGAAGTAGTTGATCCCAACTTAGCTCAGCAGTAACAAGGGGGAAAAGACCTTAGAACATGAAATTAATACAATTACGAAGCACGGTAAGCTTTTGCCACTCAACATATTTTTAAAGGGTCAGTAAATTAGAGCAGTATTCCTGCTCCCTCTCACCCTTATCAGTCTGGGAGCAGGCTTGGGGAAAAGTATGTTCTGTTGGCAGATCGTTTATTCAGGGACTTTAATGGCCTCGTTAAGAGGGATCAGTCGAATGGCTGGATCCTACATTTCAAAGTGAGAGACCATATTGTATCTTCAACGTAATATTAAATATATTTGTATTTAGATCCATACCATAAATGCATTGGATGATACTTTTCAAGCCAAGGTTGGAGAAATGGAATTTACAACTCTTCAGCTAGCAGCCCTACCAACCTGCATCCTGCTAGTTTATTGCTGAAGATAAGCTGGGTTGGGCTTGGTCAGGGTGCCAGACCTTGGATGACCAAGGTCCTAACTCTGTAGCCATTGCACTTTTTGTCAGAAGTTGACCTCAGTGTCCTGACTAAATTCTAATCTTGGCCCTTCACAATATAATGGCTAGTGAATCATCCCCAAGGTAAATTTAGCCCAGTCACTCCCAACCTCTCCACAGTGATAGCTGTGTGACGAGTTCTCAGGGCCAAAATGGCTGCTATTCCTCAATGCCGGCTACACACATTTCTGCTGGATAGGGAGAGTAACATATACTATATTAATTATGCATTGTCCATTCACATCATATCAGCATAATGTCTGGGCAAAACAAATGAACTGAAACAGCGTTCTCTAGCCTCGTTCACCAGACAATTCCTGCCGAAATAGCCTGGAGACAAGGTTAGCCACACTCTCTAGGTGTGTGTGTGTGTTCAGGTCTACTACACATGAAGTGTTACGGCCCAGCTACACCACCCACGTGAAATCCATGTCCGTGAGACTTGCTGAAATGGAGTTGATAGAGTCCTACTGTAGGAAATGTTACCTGCTACATGGGCGCGTGTGTAAAGCGTAGATGTTGCGCGGCTGCTGTAGCAGTAACGTAAAACTAGGTTTGGAGTCTATTTTTCTCAGATCCACTCATTCATTCAAAATGCCTGAAATAATTGGTATAAATCCTTTTTTGACACTTAATCAATAAAATAGCAGTAGGCCTACCTGTATGAAACAAATATATAAAAGGAACTGTAGTCTTCCTGGTTCATAATTCAAMGTAGGTTATTATATCTATAGTATCAATGCTTGTTAAACTTTTAGCTGATGAAAGGACAGGCAGTTGCAGATGATAGTTTAGCTTGTATTAAAGTTTTTGAGGATTCTAGAGAGTAAAACCCTCCCCCTACCCTCCTTGGAAGATATTCAGATTTGACAGGACAAAGTTGGCAAAATGGATGACAACCGTTTGATCTTTGAACTAAAAAGCTCACTATGCTGTATGACCCTAGCAACCTCCAATACAAGTACGGTTTGACCAAAGAAAAAGCATGGAATGCTGTATCATCCGTCCTCAGAGACGGCTCTGTGAATGGCACCGGAGGAGATGGCTGCCGTTTTACAGGCTCCTAACCAATTGTGCTGTTGTGTGGGTTTTTTCCYCGTTGTTTGTAACTTTTTTGTAAATAATGTTTCTGCCACGGGCACAACTTTGGTTTTAGAAGTGGGGGGGTTACTTATATATATGTTCCTTTATTTTCCCCCTAACCCTACCATCCCTCCTCTAATTGGAGTAAACTAATGGACAACAACACTTGGCTTTTACTTCCACATACTATATACATTTTACGGACACAGTATATTTGCCATATATTTTTCAACTCTTCTGAGAGGTTTCAGAAAAATTCCGAACCTTTCTATTTTCATAGATTCTACATATTATAAATAATAAATGTTGCTAAGAGTATTATTATAATATTGATCCATTGTCTGTGACTTTTTTAAATCACCCAGCAGTGCTATTTGTAGAGGGGGATAGAACTTGGCAGGGGGTCTGGGGGTTCTCCCATTTTTGGGGGCATCTAAAGCACATTTCCTGCATTTGTATACAATCTAATATGACCCATGGCCCTTCTACCCGTCTCTATTTAGAACAACAAAAAGTAAGCAAAATACCTACAGTCATCAAGCTAGGTAAGAGAGTATTGCATTTGTTTAAGTGATTTCTAAGACTGAACTAGATCCATGATAATGTAATAATCAATATTGTGTTGCACCTTTAACCAATAGCCTAACAAATGAACAGCTCTTAGAGAAAAAGTACAACGACTTAACCTTTGTCTTTAAGACATTCTCTATATCAAATTTCAGCCAGACCACCCAGCTAACCCGAGCCACCTACACGCCCGACCTCGTCCAGTCTAGTCAATAACTTAACTATCTCACCATCACAACTTCCTTCCCATCTTTTTTTTGTTATGCCTCAAAGGAAAGGTTTGGAACACAAGTTGAATGTACACCCTCCATATAATTCATATCATAGGCCTAATAGTACTGTATAGCTCTTTTTACTTGCACACATGGCCGTGCCACTAGGGGTCCACGGCTCTGTGGCGCCCCAACCCAACACACCCCACTCAGATTTAGGATCTTAGTGAAACATTCATTATTGGTTTCAGGCGTGTTAGGCCAAGGCCAGAGTGACAACAGTACGGCAGACCCCCAGAGCCAGGACTGAGCTGTCCAGCAGCTAGGAATAGCCTAAATAGGTATCTCCCCTGACGTGGGCATGTTTTCAATACAGACTCCTTTTGTCATGCATTATTCCATATAAGGCATCCAGACCTTATGAAGTTGCACTGTATACCCCTAATCTTAAAACAAATCTAGTGATACTGAACATAACTTGACATTTCTTCCATACATTGTTGGAGGATAATCATCCTTCCAATTAATGACAATGCATTTATTAGCCACTATAAATGTCAGGTTACACAGTTTCTTCTGATAAGTCTCCAGTATCAACATTTCCAAGCAAACTAAAACAGGGAGAAGGGAGAACCTTTAGACATGCTGAGATAAAATAACATACTCTTTGCCAGAATTCAGCCAGCCTTCACAAGACCACAACATATGCAAATATGTCCCCTTCTGTGTTTTACACCTGCAGCAGAGGAATTACATTTCTGAGTGCATGATATTCAGTTTCACTGGCATATAGTACATTCTATGGATGGTCTTAAACTGCAGTAATTTATGTCTGAGATTATATGAACATGACTGGGCATTCTAACATATATTTATCCATTCATTATCAATAGCATCTCGCAGGACTTCCTCATGTTTGTTATACATGTTTCTGGAAAAGCCTCTATCAACCCTTGATACAGTTTGGAAWTCAACTTTGGAGGTTTATCAGACTGCCTTAAAATAGCATCTGGCTTATCCAGTGTTTGCTGGACAGAGAGAATAAAATGTATCTGAAAAGATTCCCCTCATCTCTGTCAGACTGGTTTTCCCTGGCCTGCCGGACCCTGCTGAGACCCTTGTCACCATCTGATCCTCCTAAAATGAGGCATGACAAAGAATTACTTTGGTGAATATTTATACATTTTATTACCAAACAAGACTGGTCTGTAGCAGTATAGCAGCAGTATACAAGGGGTACCGGTACAGAGTCAATGTGCGGGGGTAACGGTTAGTCGAGGAATTTAAGGTAGTATGTACATGTAGGTAGAGTTAAGGTGACTATACATAGATAATAACAGAGAGTAGAAGTGGTGTAAAAGAGGGGGGCGGGGCAATGCAAATAGTCTAGGTCGCCATTTGATTAGATGTTCAGGAGTCTTATGGCTTGGGGGTAGAAGCTGTTTTAGAAGCCTCTTGGTACCGTTTGTCGTGCGGTAGCAGAGAGACCAGTCTATGACTAGGGTGGCTGGAGTCTTTGACAATTTTTAGGGCCTTCCTCTGACATGCCCTGGTATAGAGGTCCTGGATGGCAGGAAGCTTGGCCCCAGTGATGTACTGGGCCGTACGCACTACCCTCTGTAGTGCTTTGCGGTCGGAAGCTGAGCAGTTGCCATACCAGGCAGTGATGCAACCAGTCAGGATGTTCTTGATGGTGCAGCTGAACCTTTTGAGGATCTGAGGACCCGTGCCAAATCTTTTCAGTCTCCTGAAAAGATTTGTTTTGTTGTGCCCTCTTCACGACTGTCTTTGTGTGTTTGGACCATGATAGTTTGTTGGTGATGTGGACACCAAGGAACTTGACGCTCTCAACCTGCTCCACTACAACCCTGTCAATGAGAATGGGGGTGTGCTCAGTACTCCTTTTCCTGTAGTCCACAATCATCTCCTTTGTCTTGATCACGTTGAGGGAGAGGTTGTTGTACTGGCACCACATGGCCAGGTCTCTGATCTCCTCCCTATAGGCTGTCCCGTTGTTGTTGGTGATCAGACCTACAACTGTTGTCATCGGCAAACTTAATGATGGTGTTGGAGTCGTTACTGGCCGTGCAGTCATGAGTGAACAGGGAGTACAGGAGGGGACTGAGCACGCACGCCAGCCCTCCAAGATCCCCACCACAGTCCCCCCCCCCTCAGAATTTGTTTTAAAATAATAATAATAATAATAATAATCCATTCCCTACCACCAATACCCCCCCCCCATGCACCAACAACCGACAAAAGAAAAAGACAAACAATACAACAATGCAAAAAAAAAAGACATCAAGGACAACAAAAATCATAACAGCAAGGCCAACTGGATATGTTTGAGTGCATGTATGGCACTATTTACCTATGTGTGCACGTGTGCATTTGGATGTGAGTGTGTGTGTATATGCATGTGTACAAACACCTGCACGGCATCTGCTGTAAAAACACTGCCCCTCAGTGTCATTCAAACTTACTTTTTGTTTTGTTTTGAATTACATTCATATCTATACTTTTATCTTTGACAGTTATTCTATCTGTCGCCCAGCCACTCCACTCCCACTTGTCTCCAATTCCGCTTCCCTCAGCCCCTCCCACCTATCTCTGCTGGCCACCCTCTTCGGATTTCTACGCACCATATATCTTTCAACTATGCTGTGATGTTTAATATAGATTGACATTGTATCTAATAGAATCCACAGATTGCGAGTTGAAGATATACTAATACTCTTTAGTAAAAATGTTTATTATTTGACTGACCTGGTCTCTCCAGATCTCCCAACAGTACTATTTCTAGGGTCAATTTTAGATCAATGTTCTGCATTTTCAGCCATTCCTGAATCTGAGACCAGAAACAAGCTACCTGAGGGCAATACCAAAATAAATGGTCTATTCATTCTGTATCCTCACAACAAAATCTGCAGAGCTTCAATGGTTGAATGCCCCAAATCTTCAACATTTTGTTGGTGGCAAGAATTCTATATAATAATTTTAGCTGTAAAGCACGAAGTGTTGAATCTTGTCGTTTTATATATCAACTCATACACCCTGTACCATGGAATCGGTACATCAAAAATCTCTTCAACTATTTTGCAATCTGTATGGCTCAGCTGTCAACATCCTGGTCCTCAAATTAAACTGGTATATTTTCCTATTTATGCTATTTTTATTCCTTTGCCAGGTTCGATCCTTTATATTCGTCAGACAGACCAGTTCCCTACCTTCTCCTGCTGCCACCTGCCGTCTCCATTTTTGGGGTAATGCTGTAATCAATTGGTTGTACTCTTGGATTGAGCAGACCTTCCCATACAATTCTGATAACTCCATGAAAGACAACTCTACCATTCCGATTTACAATTTCACTTAAAAACTAAATAAATACAGGTAATTTATCAACCAGCACATTTGAGTTCAGCCATAATATTTTTTGTAATATTTGTTTTCTTTTCAGGGGGATGAAATTGAAATTGTAGCCAGCTCTGCAATGCTTGTTTGAAAAAGAGACTTTGAAAAACGTATAATTTTCCAATTAATCGAAAAGGAGACATAGCAATCTGCACAATGGCAAAAAGGCAATTTTTAAACAATGGATGAGCTTTTCTTAGTAATCTACTTGAGAATCATTTAGCGTTCTAGTTTAACTTTTGAATAAGTGAAGCTTTTCGGGAGAGGTTTAGTGCTTTTATATTTAATAAGCTCAACCCACCCAATTTATTCATTATATAGATAGGCACGCTTTTATTTTGTCTGTTTTAGTGTCCCATGAACAAGGTTAATTAATTGACTGCAGATGGTTGTAGAATTGTATTTTTGATGTAATGAGAAATATGGTTGTCATAGGCTATCCATATTGGACCCAAACTCAATAGATTCCTTGCAGAAGAGACCGAGGGCTAATTCTTCTTCCACGCGTGTATCTGTTTACGTCTCTGGGGTAGCAGGTAATACTGCGCTGACATCCTGGTCACGGTTTGCGCACACGTAATCCCAGTATAGCTCCTCTGTTATACCTGTAGGTTTCTCTGTGAATATGAAATTCCCTGGCACCTGCTCAAACAGCAGATTAAATAAGTAAAGCTCATTTTGATTTAAGAATCAGGGGAGGGGGTGTGGAAAACAAGCATGCCTGCTGTGTTTGAGACAAATAGAAGCCTAGTGGCATGTTAAGAATGGAAAGAACGTGTCCTCTGCATCGTGGGGTGGTTTTGGGGAGTAAAGTGATTGGTGTTGAGTGAAGCTATGGAGGGGTGGGGGTCTCCACCTTAGATTGAGCTGCGCTAAGGTGGTCATTTGAATTTAAAAGGACCCATGAGCACCAATGTGAAGTTGTATGGTTTGTTAAACTTTGAAAATAATGTTTTTGTTTGGCATACATTTTAAGAGAAATAAAGTTTCAGCGCAATTCCAGAATTTCCCAGGTGGAAATGCAAGGAAGTACTGATATATTTTGTTTTTCTCACCCCCTACTCTTTGAACTGTGTATGTGAGTTTGGTGTAATGATTAATGGTAGACTAAACAAATACAGCTAGTTGGGTAAATCCCCTGGGACATGCACCGATATCCAGGATCCAGTTGTCAGGCCTGTGTGCGTCTGATAACCCTGTGTCAGTGTGTTGCCAGGCATCTTATCTCTGTATGACCCAGATGACTTACATTGTCCTGGGATAGTTATAGTACCTTCGGAAAGTATTCAGACCCCTTGACTTTTTCCACATTACGAATTCAACCACCCCCTGGGACATTAAAACGCTGGCGGATTTCCTGGAAACTGAGGAGTACATTCACATTGAAGATGTCTTTCAAAGTATAAATACCCTTCTTAGACCAAGGATCTGATATAAATGTTTTTTTACCCACTAAGAATCATTTATTACGCCATATTGGAGAGTATGAATGCTATTTAAGATTAGCTCTCATGCCTTTCTGCATCTTTCCACACATTTACTGAGTATGCTATAATGCAGGTTTGGGTATGCGACCCGCGACCTGATTTCAATGCCACGCGGCGGAATCATGCTCAGATCACAAAGAATTTGCGATAGTAAAGTTTTGAAAAACGTATTTTATTATTCAAATTAAAAGCCCAATGAATACTCGCCTTTGTGTAATYATTTAACTCCCACCGCTTGTGGGACATTTATTTTGAAGGCACGTATAAATAACAACATGTACGAGGACAGACAGTGACTGACAGGCTGAAACACACGTCAGTTAGAAATAGTAGCTAGCTAGAAATTGTGCAAAGATTTGTTTTTCAAAGAAAAGGAAAGTAGACAAMGAATATAGGGTGTTCCAGTAAGAGTGGACATCAAAATATTTCTTTATTCAGGTATCAGGGAAAACTGTGTGCGAAGAGCGCATCGCTGTCTTGAAAGACTACAACTTGTCCCGACACTTCCAGACGAAGCATGCAGAGAACTATAGGAATATGTCTTCTGAGCAGAGGGCAAGTGCATCGAAAMAGTTGCTTTCTCAGTTGAAAAAAGCAGCAAGGACTTCTCACAAAACTACAATCAGCAAATGACGGAATTGCGAGAGCTAGCTGCGTACTGTCCCACAAAATTGCTAAACATAGCAAGCCATTTGCTGAGGGCGAATTCATTAACTTCTTATGGCTGCAATCCCGTTACCGGGATGATATGACAACAGCCAGTGAAAGTGCAGGGCGCCAAATTAAAATAATTAAAATTCCTCAGACATACATGTGTCTTATATCATTTTAAAGGTAATCTTGTTGTTAATCCCACCAAAGTCTCCGATTTCAAATATGCTTTTCAGCGAAAGCACTACAAACGATTATGTTAGGTCACCACCAAACCACAATATGCACAGCCATTTTTCCAGCGAAATATAGCAGTCACATAAGCAGAAATAGAGATAAAATTAATCACTAACCTTTGATCTTCATCAGATGACACTCATAGGACTTCATGTTACACAATACATGCATATTTTGTTTGATAAAGTTCATATTTATAACAAAAAATCGGAGTTTACATTGGCGCGTTACATTCACTAGTTCCAAAAACATCAAGTGATTTTGCATAGCCACATCGTTTCAACAGAAATACTCATCATAAATGAAGATGATAATACAAGTTATACACATGGAATTATAGATATACCTCTCCTTAATGCAACCGCTGTGTCAGATTTCAAAAAAAGTCGTTCATCCTTGGGAGTAATTTCCAAATGCCTGAAGGTACCACGTTCATCTGTACCAATAATAGTACGCTAGTATAAACACCATGGGACCACGCAGCCGTCATACCACTCAGGAAGGAGACGTGTTCTGTCTCCTAGAGATGAACGTACTTTGGTGCGAAAAGTGCAAATCAATCCCAGAACAACAGCAAAGGACCTTGTGAAGATGCTGGAGGAAATGGGTACAAAAGTATCTATATCCACAGTAAACGAGTCCTATATTGACAACCTGAAAGGCCGCTCAGCAAGGAAGAAGCCACTGCTCCAAAACCGCCATAAAAAAGCCAGACTACCTTTTGGAGAAATGTACTCTGGTCTGATGAAACAAAAATAGAACTGTTTGGCCATAATGACCATCATTATGTTTGGATGAAAAAGGGAGAGGCTTGCAAGCCGAAGAACACCATCCCAACCGTGATGCACGGGGGTGGCAGCGTCATGTTGTGGGGGTGCTTTGCTTAAGGAGGGACTGGTGCACTTCACAAAATAGATGCCATTATGAGGCAGGAAAATTATGTGGATATATTGAAGCAACATCTCAAGACATCAGTCAGGAAGTTAAAGCTTGGTCACACATGGGTCTTCTAAATGGACAATGACCCCAAGCATACTTCCAAAGTTGTGCCAAAATGGTTTAAGAACAACAAAGTCAAGGTATTGGAGTGGCCATCACAAAGCCCTGACCTCAATCCTATAGAAAATGTGTGGGCAGAACTGAAAAAGCGTGTGTGAGCAAGGAGGCATAAAGAACCTGACTCAGTTACACCAGCTCTGTCAGGAGGAATGGGCCAAAATTCATCCAACTTATTGTGGGAAGCTTGTGGAAGGCTACCTGAAACGTTTGACCCAAGTTAAACAATTTAAAGGCAATGCTACCAAATAATGATTGAGTGTATGTAAACTTCTGACCCACTGGGAATGTGATGAAAGAAATTAAAGTTGAAATAAATTATCCTCTCTATTGTTATTCGGACGTTTCACATTCTTAAAATAAAGTGGTGATCCTAACTGTCCTAAAACAGGACATTTTTACTAGGATTAAATGTCAGGAATTGTGAAAAACTGAGTTCAAATGTATTTGGCTAAGGTGTATGTAAACTTCCGACTTCAACTGTACATAGGTTGACCCAGACATTGTCAGTGATGAAATATAACAAGTCAAGGCACAAATCATCTCTTACTGACTCTCACCTCTCAGCAATCCTACGCATAGCGACACCAGAAACTATACGTGACTTCACTGCTCTAGGCAATGCCCATCAGAGACTTCACTACTCACGCTGATTGAGTCATTTAAATGTAATGTTGAGCTCTCTATTTCTTGTGTTTTTGTGCATACCCACTAACAAGAGTTCTGTCCGTGGTGCTGAATGCACAGTGTACTTTTCCCTCTGTGTAGTTTGTTGCATTTTTAATAATGAAAATACCTACCAAAAGGAGAACATGGATATGGTTTATTTCTGTGCATGTTAAAATAGTAAAATATGTAGCATATCTGGATGTGATTTACAGTATATATATCTGTCAGCACAGTCATACACATGATGTATAACCCCTTTCTACTTCCGGCGCCGACAGAGATGGCCGCCTCGCTTCGCGTTCCTAGGAAACTATGCAGTATTTTATTTTTTTATGTGTTATTTCTTACATTTGGTCCCCTGGTAATCTTAGGTTTCATACATACAGTCGGAGGAACTACTGAATATAAGAGCAACGTCAACTCACCATCGTTACAACCAGGAATATGACTCTCCCGAAGCGGATCCTGTGTTTTGCCTTCCACCCAGTACAATGGATATGATCCCAGCGGCGACCCTAAACAACGACGCCGTAAAAGGGGCAAACGAAGCGGTCTTCTTCAGGCTTCGGAGACGGGCACATCGCGCTCCACTCCCTAGCATACTACTCACCAATGTTCCAGTCTCTTGACAACAAGGTTGATGAAATCCGAGCAAGGGTAATA
This sequence comes from Salvelinus sp. IW2-2015, assembly GCF_002910315.2. Lineage (NCBI taxonomy): Eukaryota > Metazoa > Chordata > Actinopteri > Salmoniformes > Salmonidae > Salvelinus > Salvelinus sp. IW2-2015. The sequence goes on along the minus strand of NC_036866.1, from coordinate 21,199,440 downwards.
TTCAGAGAGACATCAGACTGTAACGTTCTTTGCTTCACGGAAACATGGCTCACTCGAGAGACGCTAACGGAGTCGGTGCAGCCAGTGGTTTCTTTCACGCATCGCGCCGACAGAAACAAAATCTTTCTGGTAAAGAGAGGGCGGGGGTGTATCCTTATGATTAACGAGACGTGGTGTGATCATAACAACATACAGGAACTCAAGTCATTCTGTTCACCTGATTTAGAATTCCTCACAATCAAATGTCGACCGCATTATCTACCAAGGGAATTCTCTTCGATTATAATCACAGCCGTATATATTCCCCCCAAGCAGACACATTGATGGCCCTGAACGAACTTTATCTGACTCTTTGTAAACTGGAAACCACACACCCTGAAGCTGCATTCATCGTAGCTGGGGATTTTAACAAGGCTAATCTGAAAAACAAAACTCCCTAAATTCTATCAGATATCGATTGTGCTACCAGGGCTGGTAAAACTTTGGATCATTGTATTACTAACTTCCGCAACGCATATAAGGCCCTCCCCGCCCTCCTTTTGGAAAACCTGACCACGACTCCATTTGTTGCTTCCAGCCTACAAACAGAAACTAAAACAGCAAGCTCCCTTGCTCAGGTCTGTTCAACGCTGGTCCGACCAATCTGATTCCACGCTTCAAGACTGCTTCGATCACGTGGATTGGGATATTTCCGCATTGCGTCCAACACACAACATTGATGAATACGCTGATTCGGTGAGCGAGTTCATTAGAAAGTGCATTGACGATGTCGTACCACAAGCAACGATTAAAACATTCCCAACAGAAACCGTGGATTGATGGCAGCATTCGCGTGAAACTGAAAGCGCGACCCACTGCTTTTAACCAGGCAAGGTGACCGGAAACATGACGAATACAAACAGTGTAGCTATTCCCCTCCGCAAGGCAATCAAACAAGCTAGTGCCAGTATAGAGACAAAGTATGAGCAGTCGCAATTCAACAGCTCAGACACAAGAGTATGTGGCAGGGTCTACAGTCAATCACGGATTACAACAAAGAAAACCGCCCCGTTGCGGACCAGGATGTCTTGCTCCCAGACAACCTAACAACTTATTTGCTCGCTTTGAGGACAAAACAGTGCCACTGACACGGCCCGCTACCAAAACCTGCGGCTCTCCTTCACTGCGCCGAGGTGAGTAAAACATTTAAACGTGTTAACCCTCGCAAGGCTGAGGCCCAGACGGCATTCCAGCCGCGTCCTCAGAGCATGCGTAGACCAGCTGGCTGGTGTGTTTAAGGACTAATTCAATCAATCCTTATCCCAGTCTGCTGTTCCCACATGCTTCAAGAGGGCCACCATTGTTCCTGTTCCCAAGAAAGCTAAGGTAACTGAGCTAAACGACTACCGCCCCGTAGCACTCACTTCGTCATCATGAAGTGCTTTGAGAGGACTAGTCAAGGACCATATCACCTCACCCTACTGACCCCTAGACCCACTCCAATTTGCTTACCGACCCAATAGGTCCACAGAACGACGCAATCGCAACCAACATGCACACTGCCCTAACCCTCTGGACAAGAGGAATTACCTATGTGAGAATGCGTGTCATCGGACTGCAGCTCAGCATTTAACACCATAGTACCCTCCAAAATCGTCATCAAGCTCGGACCCTGGGTCTCGACCCCGCCTGTGCAACTGGGTCCTGGACTTCCTGACGGCCTCCCCAGGTGGTGAGGCGTAGGTAACCAATCTCCACCCCGCTGATCCTCAACACTGGGGCCCCACAAGGGTGTGTTCTGAGCCCTCCTGTACTCCCTGTTCACCCACGACTGCGTGGCCATGCACGCCTCCAACTCAATCATCAAGTTTTGCGGACGACACTACAGTGGTAGGCTTGATTACCAACAACGACGAGACGGCTACAGGGAGGAGGTGAGGGCCCTCGGAGTGTGTGTCAGGAAAATAACCTCACACTCAACGTCAACAAAACAAAGGAGATGATTGTGGACTTCAGGAAACAGCAGAGGGAGACACCCCCCTATCCACATCGACGGGACAGTAGTGGAGAAGGTGGAAAGTTTTAAGTCCTCGGTGTACACATCACGGACAAACTGAATTGGTCCACCCACACAGACAGCGTTGTGAAGAAGCGCAGCAGCGCCTCTTCAAACTCTAGGAGGCTGAAGAAATTCGGCTTGTCACTAAAAGCACTCACAAACTTCTACAGATGCACAATCGAGAGCATCCTGTCGGGTATCACCGCCTGGTACGGCAACTGCTCCGCCCACAACCGTAAGGCTCTCCAGAGGGTAGTGAGGTCTGCACAACGCATCACCGGGGGCAAACTACCTGCCCTCCAGGACACCTACACCACCCGATGTCACAGGAAGGCCAAAAAGATCATCAAGGACAACAACCACCGAGCCACTGCCTGTTCACCCGCTATATCCAGAGCGAGGTCAGTACAGGTGCATCAAAGCAGGGACCGAGGGACTGAAAAACAGTTCTATCTCAAGGCCATCAGACGTTAAACAGCCACCACTAACATTTAGTGGCCGCTGCCCACATACTGACTCAACTCCAGCCACTTTAATAATGGGAATTGATGGAAATTATGTAAAAATGTATCACTAGCCACTATTAAACAATGCCAACTTTAATATAATGCTTTACATACCCTACATTACTCATCTCATATGTATATACTGTACTCTATACCATCTACTGCATCTTGCCTATGCCGTTCACTCATTCATATGTCTTTATGTACATATTCTTTCCCTTTACACTTGTGTGTATAAGGTAGTAGTTGTGGAATTGTTAGATTACTTGTTGTTTATTACTGCATTGTCGGAACTAGAAGCACAAGCATTTCGCTACACTCGCATTAATATCTGCTAACCATGTGTATGTGACAAATAAAATTTGATTTGATAAAATTTGATTTGTAATATGATTCTGGCCCACGATGGCAAATATATTTTATAGTGTTGCCCTCCATGGAAAATATTTTCCCAGGCCTGCTATAGTTTGTCCAAACACCAATGCAATTTTTTTAGTAGTCATTCCAGTAAATAATTAATATTGTAATCTATTTGGTGACACCTTTGACTTTTCTATAACACGCCAAGTAACAGAAGCCTCTGGGCAGTGGTGTAATGTACTTAAGTAAAAATACTTTCGTTTTTTTGGAGTATCTGTACTTTACTATTTATATTTTTGACTACTTTTACTTCACTACATTCCTAAAGAATATATTCTACTTTTTATTCCGTACATTTCCCTTGACAGCCAAAAGTACTCMTTACATTTTGAATGCTTAGCAGGACAGGAAAATGGTCAAATTCATGCACTTATCAAGAGAACAAGTGGTCATCCCTACTGCCTCTGGCTGACTCAGTAAACAAATGCATCTTTTGTAAATAATGTCTAAGTGTTTGAGTGTGCCCCTGGCCATCCATACATTTTAAAAACAAGAAAATGGTGCAGTCTACTTTGCCCCTTTACCCCTATCTACATGTACAGTACCAGTCAAAAGTTTGGACACACCTACTCATTCAAGGGTTTTTCTTTCTTTTTACTATTTTCTATATTGTAGAATAATAGTGAAGACATCAAAAACTATGAAAGAACACATATGGAATCATGTAGTAACCAAAACAGTGTAAAACAAATCTTAACGCTACAGCATACAATAACATTCCAGAAGATTCTGTGCATCCAACTTTGTGGCAACAGTTTGGGGAAGGCCCTTTCCTGTTTCAGCATGACAATGCCCCCGTGCACAAAGCGAGGTCCATACAGAAGTGGTTTGTCGAGATCGATGTGGAAGAACTTGACTGGCCTGCACAGAGCCCTGACCTTAACGCCATTGAACACCTTTGGGATAAATTGGAACGCCGACTGCGAGCCAGGCCTAATCTCCCAACATCAGTGCCCAACCTCACTAATACTRTTGTGGCTGAATGGCAGCAAGTCCCCGTAGCAATGTTCCAACATCTAGTGGAAAGCCTGCCCAGAAGAGTGGAGGCTGTTAAATAAAATTGTATTTGTCACATACACGTGTTTAGCAGATGTTATTGCAGGTATAGCAAAATGCTTGTTTCTAGCTTCAACAGTGCAGTAATATCTAACAATACACACAATCTAAAGGAATGGAATTAAGAATATATAAATATTTGGATGAGCAATGTAAGAGCGGCTGTTATAGCAGCAAAAGGTGGACCAACTTCATATCAATGCCCATGATTTTGGAATGAGATGTTTGACGAGCAGGTGTCCACATACTTTTGATCATGTAGTGTATGTCCTGGTGTATGTGTTTCTGTGCACTGAATAGAAGTGCTCTAAAGGAGATGTAGAATTATGTGTCTTTCGTACGTTGGATGCTGATCCCCTGATCTCTTGTTACACTCTGTTTCATTGTGTAGACCGATGTTTATTTGGTGTATGTTGATTCCTGGTCAGCCAGGCTGAGACTCGGTGTGGGGTTTCCCCTTGATGCTAATGAGCTGATCTGATGTGGTTAACAGACCTTGATTTGATTCACCTCGACTGCCTCGCTTACTCCATTTACTGGATCTGACCAACTACTAATCGCCAACGAAGCTACTCAGCCAATCACTGTCATCAAGTATCAATGTTAGCTAGTTCTCCTGCACATTCTAGCGTGCAGAATGGGATTCTGCTGAGGTTGATCCTGTCAGGACCTGTTAGAAACCCTTGGTGACAGTCATGGTTGTGACATGGGAGGTGAACATGTTTATTGACAGTGTCTTTGTTTGTTTACTTCATTCTTTGTGGTGTGTTATATGAAAACTAGCTTTGTGTGCATATTTGTGCACATATTTTTCTATTCTGAACTAAACAAGTCTCCCCGTGTGTGTAATGAAGTGGTACATTTGGATCTAAGTGGAACACATGAAAGTCATTCGAGTTTAATCTCAGTGAAATCTGAATGCGCAGCGAGAGAAGCTTGGGCTGAAAATAATAGCTGGATTAACATGTCGATTTAAGGCTTTCCTCTCCCTGTAAATGTGCAGCGCATACGGAAGGAGGTGTGTGTGTGTGTGTGTGTGTGTGTGTGTGTGTGTGTGTGTGTGTGTGTGTGTGTGTGTGTGTTGCAACTGTTTGACTAATATCCTGCGTGCGCGTGATGTTGAAGACATTAAAAACAAGTCTGCCTCCAGGAGAAAGGCAGTGGCCTGGGTTATGGGGGAAAGCCCAATGAGAAACAGTGTTGCGTAAACCAGTTTTACAAGCTATTTGCATATACCCATCTATTCTCACTCCACTTCATCAGACTCTGTGCTCTACTGATTTATTAGTCACTAGTTTTCAGCATGTTGTTGCAACTGTTTGACTAATATCCTACTGTTTTTCTGATGGCATACTGCTGACAGTGATGGCTGTCCCTTTAGGTTATTATTGACATAACTTTCATTCCTCAGCGTAAAGTGCAGCCGTATACCTAATCAGGTTAAGTACTTGAACTAGAGCAGTGTCACCTTGAGCGTGATCATAAGCTTGCAGCTAGGTTCTCAAGTCCCTTTTACCAGTCCTGTCCTCTGTTAAACATTTTCAAGGTGCACTGTTAAGAATGAGACGTGGGGTCATCACACAAGTTTGACCTGATCACAAGGTTCACGGAGTCACTCATCTCTGTAATTTTAGAGGCTTGAGCTGACAAAAAGCAACAAAAAAAAAGATGTTTTTGTCTTGCGGAGTGAGACTATGCAGACAAGAGCCTCAGAATCTATGATGACGATATAGAGTAAGAACAGTGTTTCTGAGGGGGTTGTGAGCGTTCATTTCCCGTTTGGTGCATCATGCTCTGGGGTGTCTGGGTATTTATTGTAAACTGTTTACAACATTGATAGACAGTCTGGCACGCTAAGACGGATAGGGATTTGTCATAGATGAATAACTCAAGGCTGATAAGGATCATCTCTCATTGTGTTGTGTTATTTCAGACTTCAGTTGTGATTATGAGGGGAAAAAATTAAGGGCAGAGTTGAGACGTTAACATTTTCTTTTCTTAGGGTCTCTTGAGTTTCCACAGTTTATTACTCAAAGCTATTTTGGGGTCCTATTCATGATATGTAATGGCAGTAGTAGGGAACACAAATGTTATAATTACATACAGTACCAGCCAAACGTTTGGARACACCGACTCATTCAAGGGATTTTATTTATTTTAACTATTTTCTACATTGTAGAATAATAGTGAAGACAAACTATGAAATAACAAATATGGAGTCATGTAGTAACCAAACAAGTGTTAAACAAATCAAAATATATTTTATATTTGAGATTCTTCAAAGATGCCACCCTTTGCCTTGATGAGAGCTTTGCATACTCTTGGCATTCTATCAACCAGCTTCATGAGGAATGCTTTTCCAGCAGTCTTGAAGGAGTTCCCACATATGCTGATCACTTGTTGGCTGCTTTTCTTTCACTCTGCGGTCCAACTCATCCCAAACCATCTCAATTGGGTTGAGGTTGGGGGATTGTGGAGACCAGGTCATCTGATGCAGCAACCCATCTCTCTCCTTCTTGGTTAAATAGCTGGAGTCTGGAGGTGTGTTTGGGGTCATTGTCCTGTTGAGAAAGAAATGATAGTCCCCTTAAGTGCAAATAAGATGGGATGGCGTATCACTGCAGAATGCTGTAGTAGCCATGCTGGTTAAGTGTGCCTTGAATTCTAAATAAATCAGACAGTGTCACCAGCAAAGCACCATCACACGTCCCCCCCTCCATGCTTCACGGTGTGAACCACACATGCAGAGATCATTCTTTMACCTACTCTACGTCTCATAAAGACACAGCGGTTGGAACCAAAAATCTCACATTTGGACTCATCAGACCAAAGGACAGATTTCCACCGGTCTAAAGTCCAATACTCATGTTTCTTGGCCCAATCAAGTCTCTTCTTATTATTCTTATTGTCCTTTAGTAGTGGTTTCTTTGCAGCAATTTGACCATGAAGGCCTGATTCATGCAGTCTCCTCTGAACAGTTGATGTTGGGATGTGTCTGTTACTTGAAGTCTGAAGCATATATTTGGGCTGCAATTTCTGAGGCTGGTAACTGTGATGAACTTATCCACTGGAGCAGAGGTAACTCTGGGTCTTCCTTTCCTGTGGCGATCCTCATGAGTGCCAGTTTCATCATAGTGCTTGATGGTTTTTGCGACTGCACTTGAAGACACTTTCAGTTCTTGAAATTTTCCATATTGACTGACCTTCATGTCTTAAAGTAATGATGGACATAATATGGACTTGGTCTTTTACCAAATAAGGCTATTTTCTGTATACCACCCCTACCTCGTCACAATGAAACTGATTGGCTCAAACGCATTAAGAAGGATAGAAATTCCACAAATTAACTTTTAACAATGCAAACCTGTGAATTGAAATGCATTCCAGGTGACTACCTCATGAAGCTGGTTGAGAGAATGCCAAGAGTGTGCAAAGCTGTCAAGGCAAAGCGTTGCTACTTTGAAGAATCTCAAATATAAAATATATTTTGATTTGTTACTACATGATTCCACATGTGCTATTTGATAGTTTAGATGTATTCACTATTATTCTACAATGTATAAATTAAGAAAATCCTTTGAATGAGTAGGTGTGTCAAATTTTGACTGGTACTGTACATGCAATTTATGAGTTGGAAACAATGTGCTGGTTTTGCTGGAAGAGGGAGAGGCAGGAAGAGTGTGATGTCAGTCAGGGAAGAGTAGAGGAAGCCAGAGAAGTAGGAGGAGAGGGCTGCTGGCAGGGAGGTTGACCGCCTTCCCATTTCCTGGCGGCGCCTCTGCTCTGCACTCTCTCTCTCTCTCTCCTCTGAGTTTGAGAGAGGGGCCAGAGATTAAACTTCAGACGAGTAGACACTGCTGGATCTCCGTCCGTGGATCTATCTATGTCTATCTCTTTAAGGTGGTTCTCATTAAACCCAAGGAACCTTCTCCTGGTCTGGGTGGTCAACACTGAGAGGAAGCCACATATCGATAAAAAGATGTACAGTGGATTTGGAGGTACCTTTTCCCCTTTAATCTGATTTAAAGTGGGGCTTGTGGACTTGACGATTTATACAAATATTATAGTTTTATTTTGTTCTCGGCTACGATGGAATTTTYAAGTACAGGATGTTAGTTTTGTCTATGGTGTTGTTACTCTTGTTTTGGAATTGTGGTGAGTCAAACGTCAGTCACTCGCTGCTTGTATTGGGATTTGTAGTATTTCACACCGTGTGAAGCATCTTGTAATATGTTACTTATCATTGAACCTCCACCAGTGTGTGTTCCCATTGATTGTGAATGTTTAGTTTTCATTTTGTGGGTGTGTTTTATCAGCCTATGTGATTTCTTACACCCTCAATATATGTTCCCTCACTATCTCTCTCTGTTTGAGGCTAAATTCCTTTGCTTTGGCTTCACATTGTCCAGTTTGTCAGGGCTGAAGTTGGATCTGCCGTACACTGCCCTGAAAACAGGGGGTAGAAAACCTTCCTCCATTTCCTTCTCGTGGAGTCCATTATGAAACTGAAAGCCCTGGAGTTGGAGAATGATAATGTTCCTCCTCCTCATAGCTCTGGCCACATTGTCTCAGTCTAAGTCCCTGGTGTTGGTCTTAATAGGCCTATGGTTTGTGGATGATGGGGATGACTGCAGTTTGTGTTAACATCCAGGTGGTCTCCCACTACATGTCCAAATGAATGTGGTTTAATTCGGTCTGTGGGGAGGGAAAAAAATGCCGGCCCCACAGATCCATTTTTGGTGGTGTTGAGGTAGACCAGCTGTTCCCAGGGGTGGGGTGTGGACACGGACACCTTAGTGTTCAGTGCTGTGGCTGTCAGTGACATAGTAATAATCCCTAGGGGACATCCATAAGTGTGTGTTGCGTGGTTTCCCCTCACTTTAGGTGTGGTCACACTCTAGTCAGGGCCTGTTGCTGTGGAGATTTGAAGAACATTATTTCACAGTTTTTCAAACCAGTCCCTCATGGCCAGTGTTGTAAACATACCCATGGACTTTGAGACAATGAATAGTGACTAGGGGGCTTGACTGAGTCAGTACTGAGATGAGTCGTAAACAGTTGGGTTTTAATTACAAATCTCTTAATTTAGTGGAAGTGTTAGACAAGAGTCAAGCAGACGTGGAGGGATGGAGAAGGGAGTGGCGGGAAGGGATGTAGTGGGTCTTTGTTTAGGCGCTGGCAGAGAGAATGGAAGGGAAGGAAGGGGACACGTGTGCACAGTTGAAGTTGGATGTTTACATACACTTAGGTTGGAGTCAATAAAACTCGTTTTTCATCCACTCCACAAATGTCTTGTTAACAAACTATAGTTTTGGCAAGTCGGTTAGGACATCTACTTTGTGCAACTCTTAAAGGAGTTCCCACATATGCTGAGCACTTGTTGGCTGCTTTTCCTTCACTCTGCGGGCTAGCTCATCCCAAACGATCTCAATTGGGTTGAGGTCTGGGGATTGTGGAGGCCAGGTCATCTGATGCAGCACTCCATCACTCTCCTTATTGGTCAAATAGCCCTTACACAGCCTTGAGGTGTGTTTTGGGTCATTGTTCTTTTGAAAAGCAAATGATAGTCCCACTAAGCGCAAATTACATTTTATTGGTCACATACACATGTTTAGCAGATGTTAATGTGAGTGTAGCGAAATGCTTGTACTTCTAGTTCTGACAGTGCAGTAATATCCAACTAGTAATCTAACAATTCCAAAACAACTCCCTAATACACACAAATCTAAAGGGATGGAATAAGAATATGTACATATAAATAGTGGATGAGCGATGACCGAGCGGCATAGGCAAGATGCAATAGATGGTATAAAATACAGTATATCCATATGAGATAAGTAATGTAAGATATGTGAACATGATTAAAGTGGCATTATTTAAAGTGACTAGTGATCCATTTATTAAGATGGCCAATGATTTGAATCTGTATGTAGGCAGTAGCTACTCTGTGTTAGTGATGGCTTTTTAACAGTCTTATGTCCTTGAGATGGAAGCTGTTTTTCAGTCTCTCGTTCTCAGCTTGATGCACCTGTACTGACCTCGCCTTCTGGATGGTTGTGGGGTGTACAGGCAGTGGCTTGGGTAGTTGTTGTCCTTGATGATCTTTTTGGCCTTCTTTTGACATCGGGTGGTGTAGGTGTCCTGGAGTGCAGGTAGTTTGCCCCCGGTGATACGTTGGGCAGAACGCACCACCCTCTGGAGAGCCTTGCGTTTAAGGGCGGTGCAGTTGCTGTACCAGGCTGTGATACAGCCCGACAGGATGCTCTCAATTGTGCTTCTGTAAAAGTTTGAGGGTTTTAGGTGACAAGCCACATTTTGTCAGCCTCCTGAGGTTGAAGAGGCGCTGTTGCAAGGAACTTAAAACTTTCCAACTTCTCCACTGCTGTCCCGTTGATGTGTATAGGGGGGTGCTCCCTCTGCTGTTTCCTGAAGTCCACGATCATCTCCTTTTGTTTTGTTGACGTTGAGTGGTTGTTTTCCTGACCCCACACTCCGAGTGCCCTCACCTCGTCCCTGTAGCCTGTCTCGTCGTTGTTGGTAATCAAGCCCACTACTGTTGTGTCCTCTGCAAACTTGATGATTGAGTTTGAGGCGTGCATGGCCACGCAGTCATGGGTGAACACGGAGTACAGGAAGGGGCTGAGCATGCACCCTTGTGGGGCCCCAGTGTTGAGGATCAGTGAAGTGGAGATGTTGTTTCCTACCCTCACCACCTGGGGGCGGCCCGTCAAAGTCCAGGACCCAGTTGCACAGGGCGGGGTTGAGACCCAGGGCCTTAAGCTTAATGATGAATTTGGAGGGTACTGTGGTGTTGAATACTGAGCTGTAGTCAATGAACAGCATTCTTACATAGGTATTCTTCTTGTCCAGATGGGATAGGGCAGTGTGATGACGATTGCATCGTCTGTGGACCTGTTTGGGCAGTATGCAAACTGAAGTTGGTCTAGGGTGGCTGGTAAGTTGGAGGTGATATGATCCTTGACTAGTCTCTCAAAGCACCTCATGATAACAGAAGTGAATGCTAAGGGGCGATAGTCATTTAGTTAAATTATCTTTGCCTTCTTGGGTACCGGAACAATGGTGGCCATCTTGAAGCATGTGGGCACAGCAGACTGGGACAGGGAGTGATTGAATATGTCTGTAAACACCAGTCAGCTGGTCTGCGCATGCTCTGAGGATGCGGCTAGGGATACCGTCTGGGCCAGCAGCCTTGCGAGGGTTAACACGTTTAAATGTCTTACTCACATCGGCAATGGAGAAGGAGAGAGGGGGGGGGGGGGCACAGTCCTTGGTAGCGGGACGCGTCAGTGTCACTGTATTATCCTCAAAGTGGGCAAAGAAGGTGTTTAGTTTGTCTGGAAGCAAGACGTCAGTAACGTGGCTGGTTTTCTTTTTGTAGTCCGTAATTGCCTGTACACCCTGCCACATACGTCTTGTGTCTGAGCCGTTGAATTGCGACTCCACTTTGTCCCTATACTGACATTTTGCTTGTTTTATTGCCTTGCGGAGGGAATAACTACACTGTTTTAATTCAGCCATATTCCCCGTCATCTTTCCATGGTTAAATGGTTCTCACTTTCAGTTTTGCGCGAATGCCGCCGTCTATCCGAGGTTTCTGGTTAGGGTAGGTTTTAATAGTCACAGTGGGTACAACATCTCCAATGCACTTCCTTATAAACTCACTCACCGAACCAGCGTATCAATCGATGTTATTCTCTGAGGCTGCCCAGAACATATCCCAATCCGCGTGATCAAAACAATCTTGAAGCGTGGATTCCAATTGGTCAGACCAGCGTTGAATGGTTCTTATCACGGGTACATCATGTTTGAGTTTCTGCCTATAGGATGGTAGGAGCAAAATGGAGTCGTGGTCGGATTTGTCGAAGGAATGAAGGGGGGGGGGGGGGGCCTTGTATGCATCTCGGAAGATAGAGTAGCAGTGTATTGCCCGCGCTACAAACAATGTGCTGATTGAATTTAGATTAATATTGCTGCAGAATGTTGTGGTAGGCATGCTGGTTAAATGTGCCTTGAATTCTAAATAAAGCACTGACTGTGTCGCCAGAAAAGCACCCCCACACCATCACACCTCCACCATGCTTCACGGTGGGAACCACACATGCAGAGATCATCCGTACTCTACATCTCACAAAGACACTGTGGTTGGATTTTGCACTCATCAGACCAAAGGACAAATTTCCACCGGTCTAATGTCCAATGATCATGTTTCTTGGCCCAAGCAAGTCTCTTCTTCTTATTGGTGTCCTTTAGTAGTGGTTTCTTTGCAGCAATTTGACCATGAAGGCCTGATTCAGGCAGTCTCCTCTGAACAGTTGATTTTGGGATGTGTCTGTTACTTGAAGTCTGAAGCATATATTTGGGCTGCAATTTCTGAGGCTGGTAACTGTAATGAACTTATCTTCTGGAGCAGAGGTAACTCTGGGTCTTCCTTTCCTGTGGCGATCCTCATGAGTGCCAGTTTCATCATAGCGCTTGATGGTTTTTGCGACTGCACTTGAAGACACTTTCAGTTCTTAAATTTTCCATATTGACTGACCTTCATGTCTTAAAGTAATGATGGACTGTCATTTSTCTTTGCTTATTTCAGCTGTTCTTGCCATAATATGGACTTGGTCTTTTACCTAATAGGGCTGTCTTCCAGGTGACTACATCATGAAGCTGGTTGAGACAATGCCTAGAGTGTGCAAAGCTGTCAAGGAAAAGGGTGGCTACTTTCACACTTTTTTGGTTACAACATGTTTCAATATGTGGTATTTCAGTGTTGATGTCTTCACTGTTATTCAACAATGTAGAAAATGGTAAAAATAAAGAAAAACCCTGGAATGAGTAGGTGTGTCCTAACTTTTGACTGGTACTGTAGTTCCAGTCTATTTCCTATAATCCAGAGGTTTAATGGTTATGATAAGGTCAGTAAATTGTGTTTAAACTGCACGTGGAGTTAGTGGATGACCAGAACTGTCTACTGGCTGTGTTTTGAGGTGCTAAGTGCCGCTCTACTCTTGTGCTTGTTGCTCCGCTGTCTGTCCCCAGTGTTGTTTTTAGAGCCGACTAGCCCTTTCCCTGTCCATCAGCTCAGTGTTGAATTAGGGAACTGGCATGCCCTTCCACCCAGTCACCCTACCCCCACTGCTGTTGCTGTTCAGTTCTGCGACACAGGCGGCTTCCCCCTCTGATCAGTGTACAGGTCCTGTGTTCATCAGGGCCTGTGTGCCCCTTGGTTAGGAGACAGTAGACCCTGCTTATCTCCACCATGTTTGGAATGTCAGAGTGGAGTTGGAGACGGGCTGGTTGGTGAGGGGTGCAGCCTGTATCCGAAGCCTAGCTTCAGCTCCATTGGCAATGTCATTAGGGCTTTTGTTACCCCAGATACCCTCTCTGTGGCTGATCACAAAACAGCCAGTGAGTTTTTTTTTCTCTCACTCACACTCATTCACAGACACAACACAAGACAGACACCATGTTAACAAACACCCTGTTTATAAACACCCATGCATGAGACTTTCCTTTGACCTGCTGGTGTGATATGCACATTGAGATGTTGAGAACAATGCTGAGCATGCTCAGAGTGTGTGTGGAAGATGCAGTGATGTCAGGGTGTGGTGGGGGATAGTTGAGTGGCTGGCCCCTGTGTGCTTTGTTTTCTAGAACTGTCCTGGAACGAGACCAGCCAGGCAGCAGAACAATGAGCGTGATCGTGTCTATGGGCTTCGGACCCTGTCCAGCCATAACCACACTCATCGTGGAAACCAATGGAAGCCTTTAGTTATGTGGCGTACAGCTCACATGGTTTTATGTTTATGCCACTCTCAATAGATTTCCGCATCGTGTGACCTCACTGTATTTATTCCCAGGCTGACCAATCTCTTCTGGGACAGGTAGGAACCAGGCATTACAGACTGGAGGTATTGTTAGGATGGCTGACTGGGTCCTCACTGCGCTGATCTGTGTGTGGGTGGGGGGTGTAGCAGGGTAACCATCCGAGGCTGAACACTAGAGTAAAGGAAGGAGAATGTGTCGCTTACCTGTTTCCTGTTTACTGCATGATGCCCATGATGAGAAGGATCCTCTTGAAGGTCTGTGTCTGTGTATGTGGAATGCTTGTGCGGTTAGTGTCGTGTAAATATGTTTTGACACAGTATATGATTTGTGTATATGAAATAGTAGTTATTACTATAAAATGTACTGAATATGGCACAGAAACTCAAGTAGTGCTTCATCAATTTGGTTAGTCCGAACTAGTGGTCTCGAAATTTCGTCAGCCAGTGATTGTCAAGCAAAATAGTTGTCGGTCTCACCGTAGTTGCATGATGAGAGACTAATGATGATTTGAAAAAAGTTGCTTGAAAGACATGAGCTCTGCTTTGTTTTTTTGCGCAGGCTGTACATACTACATCAGTCTCTCATTCACAATTTGACAAGCTCTTGATAATGCCTTGAATTTCACAGCGGCATCCCCTTTGTGGCCGTAATGCACCCTAAAAAAAATCCATGCCTTTTGCGGCCCTGAGTGCTGAGTTGTGTCCTTCTCCCTGAGTGAAGACCGACACATCGGGGACACAACTGGGCACCTCCTTATCCAATTCCGAGGTGCATATTGAAGATGTTGGAAGAACTGTCCACATTTACTTTTCGTCAGCCAACAAGATGAGTACGCCGAACAAACAGCAAAAGCACTAGCCTATGTCAATCTACTATCCCCCATAGTACAAAGGTGCCAGGAAATAAATATTCCAAACATAGTCTGTATAAGTTGTGGGATGCGATAGATCCCAAATTAATACAACCACTAGCATCAAATCAAAACCCCATTTTTATGCAATAGGCCGTCATTGTAAATAAGAATTTGTTCTTAACTGACTTGCTTACTTAAATAAAGGTTAAAAAAAATATGCAACGTGGCTGACACAACAGATCAGAACGTTTTAGCTTAAAATGTTGATAAACTATTAGGCAATTTCTTCACATTATAAGCGAAGCAATGTGCACATGGTACTAGGCTATAAGCGTGAATGTTCCATTAGCAGAAAACACCATTATCAAAAGTGACCACAAATGCAATTATGCATGTAATGATTTTAATATCTTCCCCAAACTTGAAACTCACATACTGCTTATATATGCCAGTTAGGCTCTACATCCCTTGTAAAGCGGATTAATGTGKTTAATTATATTAAGTTATTTGGCCACTTTAGTTGTGATACAAACCTCATTAAAACATATAGCCCTATGGGCTAGGCTACATGAGGTGTGTGACTAGGATTCGAACACGTCGCAAAATAAAGGCATTGTTTCTTATGCTGGGCATCATAATATAAGTCATAATATATAATTCACAGGTGATAGGCTAATATTGTCACCKATCAGACTATTCTTGATTTAATATTGTCTTTCCATATACTAAATAATGTGTGTGACATTTTGATTTAGAATCAACCATTATCATGCACCTGTATCGACATAGGGGCAACGGGGAAAAAATAAATAATCTATGCACTTAAATAGCGAATGGCGGATGCTTTTCCCCATGGTTTATTTCCATGCCAGACAGGTAGGCTATACCCCTGTGTAAATATAAGCAATGCGCTTAATATTAGGAAAGTTGAGAAATAAATATCATAGGTCTAGCCTGTAGAAAGCTGATGGGATCCTCCTCTTTTTATTAGCGGACATCACTCTTTTTTTTCTCGTCCATTTGCATAGCCTACAGAAATGTTGTGCGACATGAACTCATGGGCTCTCATAGTGTTTGATTCGATTTTAGAATACATTTGCATTGATGTCAGAGTGATTAGAGGGACAATAGAGTGCTGAGTACCAGGCAGTTAGTTTGGTAGGCTATTAATGACCAGCATCAGAGCTTGGAGAAGCCGTGACTAAATTACCGTGACTAAACGGTCATGTGGAATTTGACTGCCTTCATGACTCGTGACAGCCGGTGTCGGGGTAATACGGTCACCGCAACAGCCCTAGTCCGAACCAAGTCTCTTTCACAAGTTTGAACATCAAAGTACAGCACAGTAGAGTAGATTACAGTAGAGTAGATTACAGTAAAGTTTAGTACAGTACAATGCAGAACATTATAGTGTACCCCACTCTAATGTACTCTACTGAACTATACTCTACTTTGCTCTACTGTACTGTTCTGTCCAAACTTGTGAACCCAACTGTGCTTTATCACTACTATGATTTCCCATTGTAGCCAATTCAATTGCAGAAATTCTGTTATTGATTATGTAAAGCAATTTTYAGTTTGAATCACTTAATAATTAATAAACAAAATTGATATCAGTAAGAACACTAACTAATTGCTAGGTCTGCCTTTACTTCTGTGAACTTTCGTTATTCTCACTTGTCATGAGGGAGAGAAATTAGGAAATATCTTAAATTTACAGAAGGCAGAGAGATGTCTCCCAAAATAAATGTGTTGCTATTAGTTGGCAGGGGTCTTTACTTCCACATTATTTTGTTTTGATGCATTTCAAATACCTTAAGAGTTTTTTTGGTAGAAATCAAGTCTTTCCTTATTCCACATTTTTTAGAATTGTTGAAAATGTACTGTATATGTGCCTTTATTTCTCAAAAATATAGACTCTTAGATTTCWTTTGACACCCAATTTGACATGCTCCTATGAACTTCACATGTTGGTGCTCATGGGTCCTTTTAGATGGAAATGACCAGCTGTGACTGCTGAATCCTGACTACCATTCCTGCAAGTCCAAAATGAATCTTGGCTTCCTTCCTTAGGGCCGGGATGCATCTCTGTATCTAAGGAACTGATATCAGTGCTGCTGACCAAACACGACAACACTGATAAAACTTAAGGGTCTGGCCAAAACCACACTGCTCAGTAGAACTGTAGCTGCCACAGACTAAAACTACACTTTAGAATTCCATTTAATGTGTGGGTAACACCCGGCCTGATCCTGTGTCTTGAAGCTAAAATATCTGTGCCTGAGGCCTGCCAATAGTTGGCTCACCCGAGGCTGCCTAACCTCACAGGGCCTGTCTCTCTGTGTTGGGCTCTTGTCCTGGCTGAGTCCCTGGTGATTGGTGTGTGTTTAATCTAGTCTCAATCCCTCCCTTTTTTTCTTCTTCTATCAAAGAGGACCTTGTTTTGGGCCCTGTGTGATGGAGATGTCACTAATGCTGCGACAAAGTCCCTAGTGTCAGGGCCTGGAACGCCACTGCTGAATACTCACAATGAACTCAGAGAGACACTCACACACTGGAAGTTTATCTAGGAAAGCCCAATATTCTCACGTATGTTTATTTTTCTCTGTCATCCCCCGCACTACTATCCCCCTTGATACAGGTGCAGATCACATGGTCAATACTTTGTGCTGTGCCCAGGCAGCTCTAGAGGGAGAGCGTGGGTGGTAGAGAACAGAGAGATGGTGGGCAGGCAGCTCTAGAGGAAGAGCGTGGGTGGTAGAGAACAGAGAGATGGTGGGCAAGCAGCTCTAGAGGAAGAGTGTGGGTGGTAGAGAACAGAGATAGTGGGCAGGCAGCTCTAGAGGAAGAGCGTGGGTGGTAGAGAACAGAGAGATGGTGGGCAGGCAGCTCTAGAGGAAGAGTGTGGGTGGTAGCTCTAGAGGAAGAGTGTGGGTGGTAGAGAACAGAGATAGTGGGCAGGCTGCAGTAATGTGTTTTCATTCTGCACTGTGTCAATGTTATCCCTGGATCTTCACTGGCCTTTGTTTCCAGTGTGGAAGCAGTGACACACAGTACCCTCATTGCTTCACCACAGGAAGAGGGAGGGAATATGAAGGTGCACAGAGCAGAAGGGACAGGGGGAGAGGTAGGGCAGTGGGAGGGCAGGCCTACAATACAGAAACACTTCAACTGCCTTTGACATTTAACATTTTAGTTGCTTAATGCATTATGGCAGATGCATTAAGGCAAATTATGGCATGTTGAACGTTAGATAATCAAATMAATGTTGACATGTAAGATCATTTGAATCTGCACATTTGCTACAAACCAAAACTAGCTGGTACTTCTTTAATCCAAAAACAATGCACTTCTGTGTCTTATGCTAGAGTGGCTTTTGGACATCACTGTTTATGCAATAGAGAGATGCACAGAGCAACATCTCTGCAAGGCATTAGATTAGATTTTTCTTACATAATCTCTTCAAYAGCTCTTAGGGGTAGATTGATAATAAAATGCTTTGATGTGAAGAACTGGTATTTTGGCCCAGGAGGGTGCAGCCCCTGCAGCTTATTAGGTAACATGTTTAGGAAAAAAAGCCAGTTTGATTCACAAGGCTCAAGGTGCACCGAACCAAGAGTGCATGGACCTAACAAGATTTCAGGAACTTGTATTTGAGAAAAAAACATTGCATAAGAGTTCTTGTGAAAGAACAATGCCAGTAGAAACAGGGTTCAATTATACAAATTCTGCTCTGCTCATTTTGTTGTGGTGTTTTCCTGCAGTTCCCAGACAGAGTAGCCAAACTGTCCCCCTTTTGTGTGTCGTTGTGCAACCTCTAAAGCCTTCCCCTTCCTTTGCCTCTGCAGGGAGTCCCTCCAGAGCTGTCTCCACCATGTCCCTTTCCGTGCGCCCATCGCGCCGAGTCATCTCCAGATCCGTCACTAGGAGCCAGTCCTTTGCCGGGGTCAACTCCTACGATAAGCCCTACAGGTGAGGACACTCCCTCTGATAAGGTCAAGTGTACATTACTGTTATAGACCTTACTGGTGAGTACACTTCTGCGTTGACATTCTACACATTCAACAATGCAGCTCTAGGCTACTGTTCTCGACATTGGTAGATTTGTGATACACACTCATCTATTTGACACACACACACACACACACACACACACACACACACACACACACACACACACACACACACACACATACACATACACACACCATAGACTGTGTGTCTACTTTCGAGCCCCACCTGACAGGACGTCCTGTAAAGCCCACACTTCCTGAGGCGGCGGTACTGGAGGCCTCTCCTTTCATGACGAGGGAAAAATATTTATTGTTCATTGTAATTTTCCTGCCTTCAAAGCTGAGTTTTTAATAGGAGCATATGGTCTACATACACGTATGTGTGTGTGGGGGGGGGGGGGGGCTTTGGTATATCAACAAAGTGATCATCAAAGTATTCCCTATTGTCGGGTAGAATGGAGGAAAATGAAGGTCTCGAGTTATTTATTAATGAAGGTCCATCTGCCAGAAAACAGGACAGAATGGAGTCAGAATATTAAAGGAAGAACAGAGAGAGGAGAATGGAGTCAGAATATTAAAGGAAGAACAGAGAGAGGAGAATGGAGTCAGAATATTAAAGGAAGAACAGAGAGAGGAGAATGGAGTCAGAATATTAAAGGAAGAACAGAGAGAGGAGAATGGAGTGTGTATGCTTGAGTAACAGCAGCATGAGTTTGTACTAGAGGGAGAGAGACGGAGTAGAGAGAGAGAGTGCATCAGGAGATACCGAGGAAGAGAGGAAATCCATCTTACATTTGGCACATTGCAGAAAAAAATACAAATATTCCTTCTGCAGCCTACATATAAGAAATGCATTAATATATAGCAGTTACTAGAGTTATATGTCTGGAGGAAAGGTGCGTTGACTGATCAGGCAGTATCTTGCTGAAGAGAATATTAGCAGCCTAGACAGACACATCTCTCTTTCATAGCCCATTGACTGGCCTGTCACCTGTGAAAGAGGAGTCTTGCCTCAAATCGATTACTTGTTGCATTTTATAAAGTGATATTGATTATTTTATTCATCAACTCAGAATGTTATCATCACCCCTGACTGTGCACATCCATGCTTCACTGCTCTGGTAGGGTGGGTTGGAGATGGGACACTCCAAACATGTCTTTGGCCTGTTCTGTATGAATGAGACATATCTCCATAGCATTTTAAAAGCATGTTAAAATCCCTCTTCCATCAACTCACCAACAGTCACAGTGATTGAAGCGCTACAGTTTCAGCAGCGCAGTTAGTAAAAGGCTTTGTGTGTTGTGTTTTAGGAACCTGTCGGTGTTCAGCACCCCGAGGGTCACCAGGAAGCCCTCCAGAGCCAGTAGGATGTTCACCCTCTCTGCCAAATCCCCACCGCCCAAGGTGCCCCAGCCAGAGAGGCTGGATGAGGTCTACGAGGCTCTGAAGAGAGGCCTGCAGTGAGTACACATACGCTTTTGCACAAAACATTATTGTCATGCATGCCTGCTCAGACGGACAGGAAATTGACCTGCCATGTGTCTGTCTCAGGTCTTACCTGCAGGTGCACCAGATAGAGCTGGACAGCCTGAGCCGACAAATGAGGGAATCCAAGAGGAACTCTCGTCTGGTAGGTACCACCATGTCTTGAATCTGCCATAAAATGACTGTACGCTCACTTGACCTTTGTAATGGCTTTTATTGGACTGTGTAGTCATGTGATTTTCTTGTTCTTTTTCAGGGGTTTCTCTATGAGCTGGATAAGGTGAGTTTGACCCTGTCTTCTATATTATCCAAAAGTTTAGGTCTTATAAAATAATCAGACAGCAATCCATTGGTCCCAGATTACATTATATCTATTATTTGAGCATCATTTTGAAAGATGAGTCCTTGTGTTTCTTCCAACAGCAAGTGAAGGTGGTTGAGAGGTTTATGCGACGGCTTGAGTTCCATCTCAGCAAGGTAAGCTGTGTGTGTGTGTGTGTGTGTGTGTGTGTGTGTGTGTGTGTGTGTGTGTGTGTGTGTGTGTGTGTGTGAGAACAGAAAATGATTGTGTGATTGATTGGTAACTTGAACAAGCGTAAAGTTTATTTATCTTGGATGTGTCGGATAGAAATAGATGTGGGAAGGCGTGTTAATAAAAATTATGTAAGCTACGTACATTATGTAGGTTTTCATTTTATTCCGACTGAGTACCCACACACTACAGCAGGCCTCAGACAGAAAGGGCCTCTAACAATGATTGTGTGGGTGTTACTGGCAGGTTTCAGTCTAGGGGTAAGGTCCAGCAGCTCTTGGCTTATTCACTGTGCTTATGAATTAGTGACCATTGAGAGTGCTGCCCTTTTAGCTTTTAAAACAAACCCTGTGTTTGTACACACACACACACACACACACACACACACACACACACACGGTATGCCTGGACATGGTTCACTAGCATGGGGCGGCCTCATGCTAGTCTCACATTCTTGGTTTATTTTCTGAGAGTTTTAACCCTATCCTGGGAGAGCAGTATACTGACCAGGCTGTTAACTTGACACAGCTGCAGCAGCACAGGAACACATCCTCCTCCTCGTTTTCCTCCTCCTTGTCTTCCTCCTCCTACCTTATTGATGTATGATTAGTTTTTGTTTTACAAGCAGGGGGAGCCTCACCTCCTAGGGGTCAAATGTCATGGCCCATCACCTAGGTAAGGAGAACAGAGGGTTTATTTTGAATTCGAAAGTTAACTTAACCACCTGTTGACCTTCCCTTTCCTGGTGACAGTTAGGCTGATTTCCCCTCCAGAAGGAAACAGCAGTGATGGGTTATTATTCTGAAGGTTCCTTGAGCGGTCTGTCTCAGGGCTGGGGGGGGGGGGGGGGTGGAGTGCAGATGTGCTAGATATTAAAATGTTTCTGGTAAAATAACGGTGATGACTGCTTTTAATCGACAGATTAGACTACAACAGATGTGTCATAGTTGAGATGTTCCTGAACAGAGCCTCCCTTGTGGGGCACGTAGTTCCTCTGGGAGAAAGAGAGAGCGGGAGGGAGAGTCTTGAGCTGGAGCAGTTAGTGAGCGATGCAGATGAAGGCTGCCCGGCTGAGTCTGCCTCAGCCTCACAGTAAAAGTCAGTAACCACCTCCAGATGGATAGAGGGGGCTGATTGGGATGACAGAGGAATCAATCTGGCTCTCCCTCACTCCAGCTCTGCCTGGCTCGGCCTCTCCCTGTACATAAAAATTTAAAGAGCTGCTTTTTTTTTCTTTTTTTTCTCCTTTCCTTTTTTTACCCCCTTTCCCCCCCCCCCCCCCCCCCCACCCCGTGGAGCAATGGCATCTCTGTGGCCAGCCCGATGTGTGTGTATGTTTACATTTATGTGCTCATGTGTTATACTATATGAGTGTGTGTTTGAAAGTGCAATATGTGAGCCTACATATGTAAAGTTCTGTGCCAGAGTACAGTCATTTATTGTTTGTAATTCTTCAGTCTGCTCTGCTCAGTGCTTCTGCTCAGTCTCCCAGTCAGCTCCACAGGGGAACACTTAGGCTTTAATCATCACATCTCAATGGAGAAGCATTGGCCATGCTGGACGTCTGCAGACTTGTCCTGTTAAATATGGTGATTTTCCGCTAGTCTGACCTTTGGTCCTGTTTGACCTCTACACACACACAGTGACCCCTGACCTATGCCTATTGCCTACTTAGTGTAGTTTTATTCCAGGTTAATCTCTCTCTCCCAACGCTGATGGGTTATGCAGGCTGTTCAGAACCGTGTTTCACTAGCTAGTAGTCTAGCAGGTGGCTTTGTTTTTGGCTGCTGTGAGTGAAGTTAGAGGAGAGACACACCATTACTCACTCCAAAAATCTGTTATTTAATCTTAAACACACATCAGCTAGTGTTTCATCGTAAACACACATTATGTAACAAAGAGGATAGTCTTCAAAGCGACATGTTGAGACAGTATGAGTGTGTCATCAGGAATGTTGTTACAGAGTGCTGTTGTGTGGAGTCGTGGCTAAGTGGACCAGACCAGTCAGGTGGAGCTAGCGCTCTGATCATCAGGAAATGGAGGGAATGTGACAGAAGTGTGTAGAAGGTGAAGAATGAGGGAGTGGCGAGAGGGGGGGTGGTGCTCTCAATGCTATCAGAATGAAAGGATTGTGATGCACCCTCTCACATACTCATAAAACACATGTCCCGTGGAGTCAGCTTTAGCGAATGGAGCTCTCATGGTGTTTGTCTGTTTACTAATTCATTCAGGCTGGCGTGTGAGCAGCAGCTCAGCGTATGTATCCACACAGACACAGTGTGGGCCTGACATTCTGGGTCACTCACTGATGAATCAGGGTTGCTGAATGTGGGGAGACAGAGGGGGAGATAGTGGGGTATCATTTAGTGAATGAGGTTCCGTGCTGGAAGCGATGTGCACTGATTCAGAAAATCGGGGGAAAGTCATAACACACAATAACACACTTATCCCGTCACCTGAAAACAATTTGTGATGTTCTGGACAAGGTGAATTCAAGTTTAATCTGTAAGTCTGCTACAATGTTATTTGATGGGACATGCTGACAGTGTTGTTTTTGTGTGTGTCAGAGGTTGTACGTTTTGTATTTTTTGAGGTTGTACGTTATCTGTCGTAGATTGTCAGCTTTTGTGTCACTGGGAGTTAGTATGAATTTTATTGAACCTTTATTTGAACAGGGAAGACCTAGGTCTCTTTTACAAATGCTCCCTGTATATACAACATCATTGTTTTAATCTTTTATGTTTTAATATACATTAAAGCACAAAGAAAACATCACAAATCACCCAGAAACACTGTTACATTTCTCCACAAATAAATCCCCAACCAGTACTTTAAATTMCCCAAACTGCACCAGAACATTGAAATTAAATGTTAATTTATGGTGCACTAAAACTAAATGCAGATTTACCTAGCTCAGTGGATACCCTAGGAACTCAAGAGTTAACCAATCCTGTGAATGGGTTAGGCAACTCAGGCATCTATACTCTTCAACCAATCGCTACCCGCCCGCCCGACTAGCATCACTACTCTGGACGGTTCTGACTTAGAATATGTGGACAACTATAAATACCTAGGTGTCTGGTTAGACTGTAAACTCTCCTTCCAGACTCACATTAAGCATCTTCAATCCAAAATGTAATCTAGAATCGGCTTCCTATTTCACAACAAAGCTTCCTTCACTCATGCTGCCAAACATACTCTCGTAAAACTGACTATCCTACCGATCCTTGACTTCAGCGATGTCATTTACAAAATAGCCTCCAACACTCTACTCAGCAAACTGGATGTAGTCTATCACAGTGCCATCCGTTTTGTCACCAAAGCCCCATATACTACCCACCACTGCGACCTGTATGCTCTCTTTGGCTGGTCCTCGCTACATATTTTCGTTGCCAAAACCACTGGCTCCAGGTCATCTAAGTCTTTGCATCCCCAAAGCCAACATCTCCTTTGGCCGTCTTTCCTTCCAGTTCTCTGCTGCCAATGACTGGAACGAATTGCAAAAATTACTGAAGTTGGAGACATATCTCTCTCACTAACTTTAAGCGTCAGCTGTCAGAGCAGCTTACCGATCGCTGCAGCTGTACACAGACCATCTGTAAATAGCCCATCCAACCAACTACCWACCTCATCCCCATATTTGTTTTTGTTTTTCTGCTCTTTTGCACATCAAAATTTCTACTTGCACATCCTCATCTGCACATATATCACTCCAGTGTAAATTGCTAAATTGTAATTACTTTGCCATTATGGCCTATTTATTGCCTTACCTCCTTACTTCAATTGCACACACTGTATACATTTTTCTATTGTGTTATTGACTGTACCTTTGTTTATACCATGTGTAACTGTGTTGTTTTAGTCGCACTGCTTTGCTTTATCTTGGCCAGGTCGCAGTTGTAAATGAGAACTTGTTCTCAACTGGCCTACCTGGTGAAATAAAAAAACAGCAAGTTAGATAAGACAGAAATTTATGAAGTAGGGCCTTGTAAACAAAAACGGAGTAATGTAGAGATCTACAGGTCTTTAGTGAAGTCTAGGCAACCCTTTGATACAGGATGCAGTGACGATTACCAAAACTGTCACCTGTAACAAAATGAAGGGCACTATGGCATCCAAAGGTTTAAGAGTCGTAGCAGCTGCACTTTTATAAATAATATCACCATAATAAAGAACAGATAAAAAGGTGGACTGAATAATCTGTTTCCTACTGTTTAGAGAATGGCACAATCTGTTTCTGTAGAAAAAGACAACTTTAAATCTTGAAGCTTGATAACCAGTTCATCTAAACTCAGAAACGTCCTCTCACTGTCAACTGTTTATTTTCATCAAACTTAACATGTGTAAATATTTGTATGAACAAGATTCAACAACTGAGACATAAACTGAACAAGTTCCACAGACATGTGACTAACAGAAATGGAATAATGTGTCCCTGAACAAAGGGGTGGAGTAAAAATCAAAAGTAACAGTCAGTATCTGGTGTGGCCACCAGCTGCATTAAGTACTACAGTGCATCTCCTCCTCYTGGACTGCACAAGATTTGCCAGTTCTTGCTGTGAGATGTTACCCCACTCTTCCACCAAGGCACCTGCAAGACCCTCACCCTCCGATCCAACAGGTCCCAGACGTTCTCAATGGGATTGAGATTCGGTCTCTTCGCTGGCAATGGCAGAGCACTGACATTCCTGTCTTGCAGGAAATCACACACAGAACGAGCAGTATGGTTGGTGGCATTGTCATCCTGGGGGGTCATGTCAGGATGAGCCTGCAGGAAGGGTGCCACATGAGGGAGGAGGATGTCTTCCTGTAACGCACAGCATTGAGATTGCCTGAAATGACAACAAGCTCAGTCCGATAATGATGTGACACACCGGCCCAGACCATGACGGACCCTCCACCTCCAAATCGGTCCCGCTCCAGAGTACAGGTCTCGGTGTAAGGCTCATTCCTTCGACGATAAACGCAAATCCGACCATCACCCCTGGTGAGACAAAACCACGACTCGTCTGTGAAGAGCACTTTTGCCAGTCCTGTCTGGTCCAGCGGCGGTAGGTTTGTGCCCATAGGCGACGTTGTTGCCGGTGATGTCTGTTGAGGACCTGCCTTACAACAGGTCTACAAGCCCTCAGTCCAGCCTCTCTCAGCCTATTGCGTACAGTCTGAGCACTGATGGAAGGATTGTGTGTTCCTGGTGTAACTCGGGCAGTTGTTGTTGCCATCCTGTACCTGTCCCGCAGGTGTGATGTTCGGATGTACCAATCCTGTGCAGGTGTTGTTACACTTGGTCTGCCACTGCGAGGATGATCAGCTGCCCGTCCTGTCTCCCTGTAGCGCTGTCTTAGGCATCTCACAGTACGGACATTGCAATTTATTGCCCTGGCCACATCTGCAGTACTCATGTCTCCTTGCAGCATGCCTAAGGCACGTTCACGCAAATGAGCAGGGACCCTGGGCGTCTTTCTTTTGGTGTTTTTCAGAGTCGGTAGAAAGGCCTCTTTTTAGTGTATTAAGTTTTCAAAGCTGTGACCTTAATTGCCTTCTGTCTGTAAGCTGTTAGTGTCTTAATGACCGTTCCACAGGTGCATTAATTGTTTATGGTTCATTGAACAAGCATGGGAAACAGTGTTTAAATCCTTTACAATGAAGATCTGTGAAGTTATTTGGATTTTTACAAATTATCTTTGAAAGACAGGGTCCTGAAAAAGGGACGTTTCTTTTTATGCTGAGTTTATATGTTTTTTTAAACATCAAATCCATATCAATCCAAATGCCTAAGTATTTATATGCGGGAACACATTGATTGGAGATCCATTGAATGAGTGAACATGTAAACTCATGCATTGACAAGATTATTAACAACTAAAGTGTAATAGTGCCTAAACTGGGCCTAACCCCTGATTTGGTTTACATTCAAAATACATTCCTCAGATAAAAAAGAACAAAGTTGTACATTTACCAAGGATTCAAGAATCTTAGCTAGACAAGGAAGCCTTGAAATGGGTTGATAATGATTAAGATCACTATTAGCCCCGGAGTGGCAGTACAAGACTTGATTTCCATACTTTTGGAATATTTCCTGATAACAATGAAAAAAAAAAAAGGGTTATTGAGCCAACAATGATGGTCGCTACACACTTATGACCGGAATGCAATTGGTCGGCCCTTGTGGATTTCTTGTTGTCTACTGCTAGCAAAGCATCCAGGACTTATTTTTCTGTAAATAGCCTAAAAGAAAAGCTTTGACTAATTTCTCTGATCATTCGGCAAGTTTCCCCTATCAGCATCCAGCTCAATATCATTGTGAATAGGCTTAGAAGTTATTTCAAAGAGAGAGCCCGCTGAAATAAAATGGTGATTAAATACATCAATGATGGCGTTTTTTTCCATAATGAGGGCAGTGTCTGAATTAATTTGTTGTYGCAGAAAGGAGGATTTCACATTTTTCCAGAATTTAGCAGGGTCCCTATTACAATCCGAAAGAGCAGTTACATAATAATCAGATTTATCCTTTCTGATTTGTCTTACACAATGATTCCTCAGTTGCTTAAAAGCTTGCCAGTCCAGGACTACGCCTGTATTCCTGGCCTTGATCCAAGCATCATCTCTTTTACGAATGATTCCGGAGTGTTCCAGAAATTCCATCTGCCTTTAACCCTTCATTTTTTGAAGAGAGCATGATTACCAACAAAGAATTGAAGACATCTGCAAAAAGGCTCAAAGATATATC
The DNA here is from genome assembly GCF_002910315.2 of Salvelinus sp. IW2-2015. Classification (NCBI taxonomy): domain Eukaryota; kingdom Metazoa; phylum Chordata; class Actinopteri; order Salmoniformes; family Salmonidae; genus Salvelinus; species Salvelinus sp. IW2-2015. The sequence continues at coordinate 21,171,966 of NC_036866.1, read as the reverse complement.
AGGTTCAGGGATAGCTGAAGTACAGTCAAGATCACTAAAATAAAGATCATGTAAAAAAGCCTGTTGACTGAAGGTTTTTAAGTTCCTCTTTGTGATGACACGAGGCTGAGATTTTTGTATTCTCACATTTCTAACAAAAACAACTGGGGAATTGTCACAAATGTCTTGGGCGACGACACCAGTAGAAACATAATTTCTCTTGTGTATTCGTTAAAATAAGGGTTGAGGTAGTGGAGGACTGATGGATCTTTAGGGTTGGGCCGTGTAGGCTTAGTCACCAGCTGGGTTAGGTTTAGATCATTACACATCTTTTAGATTGTCTGAAGCCTGCATTTCCCAATCATAATTTAGGTCACCCAGGATAGTAACTTCTGATTTAGTAAAAGAAGACAAGAAACTAGTTAACTCCTCGAGTGCACAAAGGTTAGCCGAGGGAGGACGGTACACCCCTATAACGGTTATGGATCACTTTTTCCCTAGACAAGGCTTGAAGATAATAGCTCTAATTTTTGGGCAAGGGAAATTAGATTTCAGTAAAGAGACAGAGAAATATGTTTTTAAAAGAATGGCCYCTCCACCACCTCTACCCTGTATGTCAGCTCTGAACACATTATAACCCTCAATTTTAATATCAGAGTCCAGAATGTCCCCAGAGATCCAAGTTTCAGTCAATACCAGAATGTCCGGATTAGTCTGCTAGGCGCAGATCTTGATGTAATCCAGTTTAGGAAGTAAGCTCCTAATGTTCAGGTTAGAGGTCGACCAATTAATCGGAATGGCCGATTTAATTAGGGCAGATTTCAAGTTTTCATAACAATTGGAAATCGGTATTTTTGGACACCGATTTGGCCGATTTAATTTTTTTATTATAATTTTTTTTTTTTCACCTTTATTAATCTTTATTTAACTAGGCAAGTCAGTTAAGAACACATTCTTATTTTCAATGACGGCCTAGGAACGGTGGGGTAACTGCCTCGTTCAGGGGCAGAACGACAGATTTTTAACTTGTCAGCTCGGGGGATTCAATCTTGCAACCTTACAGTTAACTAGTCCAACGCTCTAACCACCTGATTACATTGCAATCCACGAGGAGCCTGCCTGTTACGCGAATGCAGTAGTAAGTTGCTAGCTAGCATTAAACTTATCTTATAAAAAAACAATCAATCATAATCACTAGTTAACTACACATGGTTGATGATATTACTAGTTTATCTAGCGTGTGCTGTGTTGCATATAATCGATGCGGTGCGTATCGTTGCTCCAATGTGTACCTAAACATCAATGACTTTCTTAAAATCAATACACAGAAGTATATATTTTTAAACCTGCATATTTAGCTAAAGGAAATCCAGGTTAGCAGGCAATATTAACCAGGTGAAATTGTGTCACTTCTCTTGCGTTCATTGCATGCAGAGTCAGTGTATATGCAACAGTTTGGGTCGCCTAATTTGCCAGAATTTTACGTAATTATGACATAACATTGAAGGTTGTGCAATGTAACAGGAATATTTTGACTTATGGATGCCACCCGTTAGATCAAATATGGAACGGTTCCGTATTTCACTGAAAGAGTCTTGTTTTCGAGATGATAGTTTCCGGATTCGACCATATTAATGACCTAAGGCTCGTATTTCTGTGTGTTATTATGTTATAACTAAGTCTATGATTTGATAGAGCAGTCTGACTGAGCGATGGTATGCACCAGCAGGCTCGTAAGCATTCATTCAAACAGCACTTTCCTGCGTTTTGCCAGAAGCTCTTCGCTGTGCTTCAAGCCTATCAACTCCCGAGATTAGGCTGGTGTAACCCTGTCTCTTATACACATCTAGATGTGTATAAGAGACAGCCCTTGCTCTGCATGGGTAAAGCTGCTTGTTGTGTTCCTGGTTCGAGCCCAGGTAGGAGCGAGGAGAGGGATGAAAGCTATACTGTTACACTGGCAATACTAAAGTGCCTATAAGAACATCCAATAGTCAAAGGTTAATGAAATACAAATGGTATAGAGAGAAATAGTCCTATAATTCCTATAATAACTACAACCTAAAACTTCTTACCTGGGAATATTGAAGACTCATGTTAAAAGGAACCACCAGCTTTCATATGTTCTCATGTTCTGAGCAAGGAACTTAAACGTTAGCTTTCTTACATGGCACATATTGCACTTTTACTTTCTTCTCCAACACTTTGTTTTTGCATTATTTAAACCAAATTGAACATGTTTCATTATTTATTTGAGCCTAAATTGATTTTATTGATGTATTATATCAAGTTAAAATAAGTGTTCATTCAGTATTGTTGTAATTGTCATTATTACAAATAAATTAAATAAAAATCGGCCGATTTAATCGGTATCGGCTTTTTTTGGTCCGCCAATAATCGGTATCGGTATCGGCGTTGAAAAATCATAATCGGTCGACCTTTAGTTCAGGTGCATCACCTCAAGTCCTTTTTACAATTTTTAAAGTCACATGGAGTCTCCAATTCAAACGAGCTATGTTCAATAGGTGGTTGCAGGCCCTGTCTGATAGTTAATATTGATATAGTTGGTATGGCTATAAGATTGTATAGAACTGCACCATTTGGTCTATCCCTATTAGTAATAGAGGAAAGAGTAGAAATTGCWGTTACTTTTCCAAGGTTAGCACCATACGGCCTGAGGCCGCAGCCAATGTCAATATGGGCAACTCTGAGTAACCAATGATACAATGTTATAAACTGACTTACATGGGCTTTGGTTGCTATCGTGCAACAGCCCAAGCCCTCTACGTGATTTGAAAACCGAGGGGGTATTCAAGGTTATGGCTCCTCATAAAGAGTCGTTGCTTCTTTATTCTCCAAGGGGGGTGTGGCGGCGGGTARGATGGGAAGGGGGGGTGAAATGGGAGGGGAGAGGTGATTTCAATAGGGAGGGCTCTCTGCAGGGCAGCCCTGGCCAGGCAGTCAGAGATTGGCAACACGGTGACCAGGCAGTGGCACGACGACCAGGCTGAGGAGTAGAAAAGGGAAAGGTTTTCGAGTGGGACCAATCCAGGATATGCTGCACTGTCTGGATGTCCAGCTCAGACAGACATGTACACTGCCGGTCAAAAGTTTTAGAACACCTACTCATTCAAGGGTTTTTCTTTCATTTGTACTATTTTCTACATTGTAGAATAATAGTGAAGACATCAAAACTATGAAATAACACATGGAATCATGTAGTKACCAAAAATGTGTTAAACAAATCAAAATATATTTTATATTTGAGATTCTTCAAATAGCCACCTTTTGCCTTGATGACAGTTTTGCACACTCTTGGCATTCTCTCAATCAGCTTCGCCTGGAATGCTTTTCCAACGGTGTTGAAGAAGTTCTGGCTTTACAGAGTCCAATGGCGGCGAGCTTTACACTATTCCAGTCGACGCTGCTCGTCCATGGAAARGCATATCATGAAGCTCCCGATGAACAGTTCTTGTGCTGACGTTGCTTCCAGAGGCAGTTTGGAACTCGGTAGTGAGTGTTGCAACCGAGGACAGACCATTTTTTACGCGCTACACGCTTCAGCATTCGCCGGTCCCATTCTGTGAGCTTGCGTGGCCTACCACTTCGCAGCTGAGCCGTTGTTGCTCCTAGACATTTCCACTTCGCAATAAGAGCACTTGCAGTTGACCGGGGCAGCTCTAGCAGGGCAGACATTTGACAAACTGACTTGTTGGATAGGTGGCATCCTATGACGGTGCCACGTTGAAAGTCACTGAGCTCTTCAGTGAGGCCATTCTACTGCCAATTTTTGTCTATGGAGATTGCATGGCCTTGTGCTCGATTTTATACACCTGACAGCAACAGGTGTGGCTGAAATTGCCGAATCCACTAAATTGAAGGGGTGTCCACATACTTTCACGGCCCCTCTGCATTGCAGGGGCGMTCCTCCTGCAGGCAGAGGAGGGTCGTTAGTGATTGGAGCCACCTGGGCTCAGGGTATTTAAACTGCTTCACTAATCACTTTTCTATCTCTCTCTGCTCCTCCAGGTATGATCCTGTTTTGTTTGTTCCTTTGTAGTTTTACATAGTTTTCACTCAGTCATATTCACACACACAGATTCACGCATCCATGCACTTTACATACACCTTACATTATGATACTTCCACACCTCATTCCTTTTTCTTTGTTTAAAGTTAAAAGTTTTGGTTTAGAATAAAGAACCTTTTTAATTGGCCTATACCTGTTGTTCGTGTCCCCTAATTTTTGTCACAGGCTATGAGCCGGCCTGTGACAGTATATATAGTGTATATGTGGGAAAATGAGGTGCAGGGAGGAGGTTGTAGACCAATAAGAAAGCCAACAACAGGAAGCAGAGGTTATTACTTGTGTGGCCAGTGGAATGTCACCATCCGGAGTGCCACTGTATTGCAGTCGCTTCTTAATTTTCCAGACACTTTTTTTACAGAGGTCGTTAAAGTGTCAAAAACCAAAGGAAGGATTATGGTGCAATTACATGCTTTATGGTTCCATGATAATGGAACTCTAATATGTCACCACTAAATGGATTACAATTATTGAAAAAGATTCATGAAGAGTTTTAGGGTGTGTTTTAATGTTTGGTGAATAAAACATTAAAAAATATATATAATAAAGATATACAATTGTATAACCACTGTAAAGGTCAAATGAAAGTAACCATCCATGTGTTTTGTCCTCCTCAGATTGACGAGCTGTATGAGGCCTACTGTATGCAGCACCGGCTGAGGGATGGGGCCAATAAGATGGTGAAGGCCTACACAGTCTCCCAGGGCAGCCGCGAGGCCAGAGAGAGCCTGTCTGAGGCCAACAAAGGCTACAAAGAGTACACAGAGGTGAGGGAGGAGAGAGGAGAGTTGATCAGTGAGGGAAAGAAGGGAGGGAGTACCAGGATAAGATGTACAGGAAGCCGAGGACAGAGTCATTGTCCTGAGACAGAGTTCAAAGACGGTAGGGTAACCGGACTAAGAACAGGTGCTCTCGTTCTCCCAGAGCTTTGCTCTATGATATTAGTACAATGATTGTAGTGTTGACTGCCTAATGTTTCTGCTTTGAAGGCTTTTCCATAACATTCTCTCTCTCCTGCTCTTTGCAGAACATGTGCATGCTGGAGAGCGAGCTGGAAAACCAGCTGGGGGAGTTCCATGTTAAGATGAAGGGTACGTTCATGTCAGTGTATCCATCCTTTTCGTCTGTTGTGACTCCAGACCCCAGTGTATCTTCGCTTCCTGTTGGTCTATTCCAATCAAACGGTTGCATTGTAAGAGTGTTTGTTTGCTTGTATGTGGTCATGAAACATTTTTTGTTTGTTGCAGGTCTAGCAGGGTTTGCACGGCTTTGTGCTGGGGACACGTATGAGGTGAATTTATTTCTTTCTCCTTTTATCGCTCTCTCTCCCTCTTTTCCCTCCACTCTTGCTGTCCTTGCAGGAGTAGTTTCTGCATGGCTGCCACAGCGTCACCATTCTAAGCGTTAGTGCTGGTGGAGGGAGTGTATATGCTCCAGTAACATGGCCTCTCAGAGCTGGGCTATCTGCAGACTGCAGGAGGAGGGTAATTGGAAAAGGAAAGGCGTTAATGTGTCAGCACTGCCTCCGTCTGTTTAACATGCATAGATTTAGTGATGATTGACAGCATAATCAATGTGAGTCAGTGGCACACTCCATTCCGTCGAAGGGAGAAGGCACCTATAAACAGAACCTCCAGAGCTTAACTCCGCATTCAGCACAAACACAAATGACTCAGCGAAGGCTTAAGAATGAGCAAATGTGTGAAGACCAAGATAAATGTGACAGTGACTGGCTCATTGTGTGTTTCTGTTATTCCATATTGAACCTAAACCTGACCCCTGACCTTTCAGATCTTTATGAAATATGGGCGGCAGCGCTGGAAGCTGAGGGGAAGGATGGAGATCAATGGCAAGCAGGTGTGGGACAGCGAGGACATGGTCTTTCTGCCTCTCATCACAGAGTTCCTATCAATAAAGGTATGAAGCAGCAAATTCTGGCCTAAAACTAGTATACAGATGAACACACACAGACCGTCACTCACATTCACTTTGTCACATCTGTGTGTGACGCGAAGGCTCAGAGGTAATGGATATAACAGCTCAGTGAGAGGAGAGCAGCTGGATATCTACTTGTTTTTCTCCCTCACTGATTTCATTACTTCCCCCAATCATGTCATGGGATCGGAAAGTCAGGAGACACAGAATGAATGATGATGGTTTTGGAGAGCAGGCATCGGGATGGGGTTTGGAGAGCAGGCATCGGGATGGGGTTTGGAGAGCAGGCATCGGGATGGGGTTTGAGAGAGGCCATCGGGATGGGTTTGGAGAGCAGGCATCGCGCGATGGGGTATGGCAGGCATCGGTATGGCAGGCATCAGGATGGGGTTTTGGAGAGCAGGCATGAGAGCAGGATGGATGGGGTTTGAGAAGCAGGCATCGGGATGGGCGTTTGGAGAGCAGGCATCGGATGGGTTTGGAGAGCAGGCATCGGGATGGGGTTTGGAGAGCAGGCATCGGGATGGGGTTTGGAGAGCAGGCATCGGGATGGGGTTTGGAGAGCAAGCATCGGGATGGGGTATGGCAGGCATCGGTATGGCAGGCATCAGGATGGGGTTTGGAGAGCAGGCATCGGGATGGGGTTTGGAGAGATTTAGATCATACCAGAATCACTAATTGTGATGTGTCTTACTATGGTTTCCTAGGTGACAGAGCTGAAGAGCCTGGCCAATCATGTGGTGGTGGGGAACGTGTCATGTGAGACCAAAGACCTCTTTGCTGCTCTACCCCGGACGGTGGCCGTGGACATCAATGACCTGGGGACCATCAAACTGAGCCTGGAGGTCACCTGGAAGTGAGTGGCTATCACATCAGTGTGGTGACCTGCTTTAAGTGGATACCACCACTAGTGCACGAACATATATTTGTGTATGGGTCTAGTATTAAGTTTCTGTCCCCTTTTTATCTCTGTCAGCCCTTTCGACAAGGATGACCAAGCCTCGGCCGCCAGCACTGTCAACAAACCCCCCACGGTGAACAAACGCTTCTCCACCTACAACCAGAGTCCTCCTGATACCCCCTCCTTACGGGAACAGGCCTTCTATGTGAGTACCCTGGCTCTAACCCTGTGCTCTAAACAGTGTCCTCTTTCTTAATATGGTCCATAATCCATGGAGTAATGAGCTGTAATTTAGGAATGGGTGATAGCCCTCTCAACCCATTTCATTTCCATCCATGGCACCAGAAGTCTCCTTCTGTCATCTCATCCAGTCTACCTCAAAGGCACTCTTTGATTAATGATTTTTCCATCTGAGACAGTAACTGTCACATGATTCAAAACGCAGCATCATATGATGCAAAAGGCATCATACCGACTGTATTTCTGTATTTTGAAAGTTATATATCTTAAGCTTGATTGCTGACAGGCAAAACATTTTGGGACTATATCAATAATGGACTAATGAAACAAATACCAAAATAGTTATTGGGTGAAGTTTTCCTTTAAGGGGGTGTCTCAGCTATAGTTAACTATGTTCATAAAGGCGCACAAAGCTTGCTACAGTTCTACCAGCTGTACTGAGCCMTATCTTTTTCCTCCCTGGTGACTCACTGATAGCCTGCCGCAAGGTTAATCTGCTGCCAAGTATCCAGGACATGTTCTGTAATGCAACATGTTGTCTGTCAGTGGTGGTTGTTGTGCTGTTAAGATGCAGCACTAGAACCTCAGGAGGTTTTCTGTACACGTTCGCTGGTTCACAAAGCTAGCAGGATGTATTGGTCTGTTTTGTCAATGGGCCAGCTAAATACTCCAGCACCTATTTGTCTTAATTCAATAACTTGATTGAGTTAGGGTGAAGAGAACGACTGTGTAGTCTAGCTGTGATGTGTAATTGCATTGGTCCACTAGTGGACCTTTCTCACGGCCCTCTCCTGCTTTACCTGGTGGTGTAAAGACGGCTCCAAGGAGCCTGTCAAGGAGCATGATGTCCCCCAAACACCGCTGGTCCCTGCTGGATGTGTTCCGTGACACTCTGGCTGAGAGACTGTCTCAGAGCTGCTCCTGCAGTGATGTCTCCTCAGTCCACCTGGGCTCTGCTAACATGCAGACTGACGTAAGTGCTGCTAGCCACTACAGACATCCCACTAAATCCCTCAGTAGTTACTAGTTAAAGGTGTGGTATTTGTGGTAGAGCATGGTAGTAGAACCTCCGTAGAGGAACTCACAGTAGGTCTTTGTAGATTGTGTTGTGCTGTCAATTGTTGTTTAGAACCTCTGTACGGTTGGCCACTATAGAATCTCTGTGTTTATGGTTAGATGTTATGTTCCTTGTTGGGTTTTAAAATAGTCTTTAGTAGTATTCTCAATGACCGAGAGCGCTGGGAAACAGATGCAGCCTCCAGCTCTTAATATGAAGCGTGTATTTGTTCTTATTGTTCCATTGAGATGGGGCCTGGATGCCCAGCGAAGGCAGAGGCCTGATAAATGAGATGTTAATTAAAGGGAGCAGGGAGTTTGTTTGCTTTCTGGGCCAGAGGCCAGGCAGCTATGCTCTGGTTTATAATGTTTGGCATGGGTTTACAGGGGCCCTCAGCCCTCTGTCTGTATTTCTGACTCTCAGTTATACTGAATGTCTGCTGGACTAGTCCCATCTTCAAAATTTGATGGTAGTGTCTCCATTTGACTTTGTCACCCTTGTGCTCTTCCTCGCTCCCTCTATCTCGCTTTCTCGCTCTCTTTTTTCTCTCTCTCTTCCTCTCACTGTAGAACATGCTGAGGAGGCAGGAGGAGATGGAGAATGGCACAGCCTGGTCTAACTCTTCGGAGTCGTCAGATGACTCGTCCAGCCCCCAGCTGTCCCTGGGGCTGCGTCACGCCAACAAGAATCTGGTCCAGCTAGAGGTTCAGGCCGCCGCGCCCTCCATTGAGATCTCCTTTGCTCCCAGAGACTCTGCCACCTCCACCCCTACCCGCTCAGCCAAACCAGAGGATGTGCAGAAGGAGGAGCCAGACACTGGAGCAGCAGGGAAAGAGGAGGATTCTGGGAAACAGGCTGTGCCTAACGGCCAAACACGTTATTCACGCTCCCTCAGCCATATCAGTGAGAACAGTGCCGATGGCGTACTGATGGACAGGTCAACTTGCGAATCAGTGGAGCCCTCTGAGGCCACCTCCCTGCAGTCTGGGATCTCTATAAACGATATTGAGATGGAGATGCCTGCCAGGGCGGAGTCAGCCTCTGTCCCAGCTGAGACTGTGGTGYTCGGGGAACCATCTGAGCCACTCGCCCCAGCTACTGTCACCGGGGAGGAGAGCAGGCCGGAGAGCAGGTATTCTGCAGGGTCTATAGAGTCAGACACGGGGTTAGAGGTTGTTTCAGGGGCTGTTTCAGAGGTAGATCCAGAACTCCAGAGCTCTGCACCCACTAGGACTGATGCCGTGTCTCAGCAAGGTGCCTCTCTGGATCTCAGGGCAGACTCACAAGCACAGACCCAGAGCACAGAGGAAATATCATACACTGCCCACAGAGCGGTGGTGGTGGAGGCCGAGAAGCCTGGGCCTGTAGTAGTGGCCAGCCCCACAGAGGGTGAGAAGCAGCAGGCTGTGGACAGTGAAGTTGAGGAAGCCCTGAGTGCAGTCATCGCTTCTCTGGATGACTACAGGGGACAGTTTCCTGAGTTACAGGTCCTGGAGCAGGAGCTCAGACTACTGGAGGAGACATTAACGGTAAGTTATAGCTGTGTCTGTGTCTGTGTTGTCTGTCTGTGTAGTGTGTGTGTGTGTCTGTAGTGTGTACATATATGGCTCTGTCTCGTGTGTTTTATGTTGTACCTGACAATGGAAATTACCACTTTATAAGAGTGAGGGGGACGTTGGTGGGGGCTGAGTAGATTTCAGAGTTCCAGAATCCCACAGTTCCCTGTGGGATTGGGATCAGGGTGCGGAACTTCCTGCCCTTTAGCTCAGTCTAAATGTTTCCATCTCACAATGCTGCAGCGGGAGATGTGTGTACTGTCGCTGGGCGGTCGTCAGCTTCTTACACGTACACACACCCACCTTCTTCCCAACTGAGACACAGATAAGCATCAGAGCTCACTGAGCCAAACCCTCTGACAAGGCGATAGGAAACACAGATACATTTGAGTTTCTCTATTATTCTTCATTTCATCACGGCATCATTTTAAGAGCACACTGTTTTGCTCCCAGATACTTTCCTCAGATGATCATTTTCCAAATTGTATTCTTACAATCACAACTTATGGCAGTGATATGGATTGCTGAAAAATGTATGCTGTTGTTACTGTGTGTGTGCTGTATGTTTGAGTATGTGTGTGCATGTCTGTCTGTCTCTCTATAACATGTGTACGTGTGTGTTCTGAAGGGCCGTACATGCAGTTGTTTGTCCAGTGTCCAGAGTCTGGCGGTGGAGACGGCTCTCGGCAGCTTTGACTTCCTCAATACCTCAGACCTGGAGGATGAAGAGGAGGAGGAGGATGGGGAGAAAGGGAGTGTGACAGACAGGTCAGGGTCCATATGGCCTCCCTCTCTATGTTCCTTCACAGTCAGTTTTAAAGATGAGAAGTTTTGCTGGTGGAGGAGCTAGTTGGATTTCTGTGTGGTTACTTACTGCCATCTAGTGGTGAGCCACTGTAACACACATTTAAATATGCTGGATGTTAGTAAGGATAAGAAAAGTTCATTGGTATTCTGAATGATAATGCCCTCATCTGGTCTAAAGGTGGCATGATATGTAGAGCCATGGCTCTACGGGGTACCACTCTAGGGTAACAACTTGCACTGACTTGCCTAGTTAAATAAAGGTTAAAAAAATCCCCGGCAGGCCACCAGAGGAGAGTGCAGGGGAGGATGAGTGCTGTGAGGAGAGATGCTGGGAGTCCCACTCCTCTGGACCTGTGAGCACAGGCTGCCAGGCTCTAGATCATACACTACTGGTCCATCTGAAAAACTGCAGTGCACAACTTCTGGTGAGGAACATGACATACTCATATGAGTAACAAATCACCCCATGGTCCCTTTATGTATGAGACTAAACCAAATGAGTTTAAGAATTCAAATCTCAAACATAGGTTCTACTTGGATCTTGCGTTTGTGTTGAGCTGTCAACATGATTGATAAGCAGAGCAACAGCTCCCAGTTGTAATGTAATAAAACAATTTCATATTGACATCTGTGGTCTTACCAAATGTCCTGATTTTGGCTATGTGATGCCTATGACTCCTAATGGCTGATGCTGTGCAGAGGCTGGGGACTTTTGGGCCTCTGCGCTGTGGGGAGATGTATGCTCTGGACCGCCTGCTCAGGGAGGCCCGCGTCCTCGAGCTCATCAGACGTGTTGCCAAGGAGACCCCTGGAGGAGCCACTCAGCCAGATGAGGGTGAGTTCATTATTGCTGTAAGGAGGACAACAAAACAGCATATTAGCTTAAGCCTTAGTCAATGACAGAGCTAAGGCAATAATGACAAAGGTTAACTACTGTAATTGTAAATGATTCAATTACTACCATCTAACTTGTTTTCTTTTCCGTCTGCCTGCCTTCTACTGCCTCTCTGTCCTGGAGTAGTGGTTCCCCAGTTAGAACAGTGCCAAGGGGCAACATTGCTATGGCAGCAGTGTACGGATGATGGCAGTGTGTACAGCACCTCCACAGACGCTTTCCTCACAACACTGGCCACTGCTTACACCAACAGACTGCCCGAGAGAGGAGTTAGCCTGGCAGACACAGGTGTGATACGGTTGTTGTGTCTCTGTGTGTGTCTATCATGCATTATATGATTTATAATATGATCCTTTGTAGCTCAGTTGGTAGAGCATGGCGATTGTAATACCAGGGTAGTGGGTTCGATTCCCGGGCCCACCATACATAAAATGTATGTAAGTCACTTTGAATAAAAGTGTCTGCTAAATGGCATATATAATATTTAAACATAGTGATACATGGTCTAAAACACTCTGCCTAAGGAGTTTGGATCAGCAATGCTCCTGGCTTTGGTTCCAGTGGCCTATATGATGTCACATATACACACATTAGTCTGAGGGAAGCTGTGATGTGCCATCTTGTCACGTCTGACCCATCTCTCTGTGCTGTGTCTAGTGTTCTTGCGTCTGGTGGAGAGGATGCTGGAGAGGAGGCTGCCCACGCGTGGGGGCGGGGTGGCCAGAGACATGCTGACCCTCTTCCAGTTCTGGAGCTACCTAGAGGCCGAGGGAGTGAGCGAGTTGGACACACACATCATTGAATTAGCGGAGGAGGGTTAGTGTCTGGGAGATTGACTATTGCGTGGAGTTAGTTTGAATGAATAAGTTAATGTGTCTTACTAGGTTACAGACAGCCACTTGGCTCTATGCTCAGTCATGATGAATGTGTGAATGTACATGATTTAAAAGGCTGATTGCTCTCGTTGTTGTTTCACCACACCCACTATAACATACTCACCTCATTCTATTCTCTTATTTTTATCGCCATTCCATCCTCCCTCATTCGCTCTCTTTTTTACTACCTTCTTCCTTCCACAACACACTGTCTACCCTGTTTCTTTTTCTTCTTCCCTGTCCACCCTCCACCACCTCCACACATTTCCCCCCCTCAGTGTGGCTGGTTCAGAGCCTGCAGTCAGGGGACCAGGAGGTACTGGTGAAGGCCCTGAAGAGGCCTCCAGAGAGCAGCCTGAAGAGGGAGGGGCTGCATGCTGTCAGCCTACTGCTCAGGGACCCGCGTGGGAAGGTGTCTGCCTCTGCCAGCTCCCTGCTCCGGAGCCTCGCCGACCAGCCACGCCATCGAGAGAGGGTGAGACCGAGATGCATTCATTTCAGGCCCTACTCACACTGTAGCACTTTTGAAATGCACTTCTTAAAAAGTGTTAACTTGTTGCTAGGATCACCCGTGTGGATTTATGTTTGTTTGGGTAAATTATAGTGTATTTTGGTATTTTACCCCAGGCCCTAGTAAGCTGTCTGGAGCTTCTGGAGAATGAGAGTGTGGAGACGCGAGTGTGTGGCTGTAAAGCACTTGCATGTCTGAAGGTCAGTCTCACCACTTATTAGTCACATCTCTTCAACAATCTCTATACTCCATCTGTTTTTTACCTCTACCTACCCTAGTGTCTGGAGTCAGACTGTTGAGTCCACTCTGTTTTTATGTTCTGCAGGCCAAAGAGAGCATCGACCAGCTGGTCTATCTCTGTCGATCAGACAAGGAGGATGTGAGGGACGCTGCCAAACAAGCGCTGCTGGTGCTTGGTGAGTAGAAAGATAAAAACGACATGTTTGATAAGGGACTGAGTGAGATTATACAGTTGAAGTTGGAAGTTTACATACACTTAGGTTGGAGTCATTAAAACTCGTTTTTCAACCACTCCACAAATTTCTTGCTAACAAACTATAGTTTTGGCAAGTCGTTAGGACATATACTTTGTGCATGACACAAGTCATTTTTCCAACAATTGTTTACAGACAGATTATTTAACTTATAATTCACTGTATCACAATTATAGTGGGTCAGAAGTTTACATACACTAAGTTGACTGCCTTTTAAACAGCTTGGAAAATTCCAGAAAATTATGTCATGGCTTTAGGAGCTTCTGATAGGCTAATTGACATCATTTGAGTCAATTGGATGTATTTCAAGGCCTACATTCAAACTCAGTGTCTCTTTGCTTGACATCATGGGAAAATCCAAAGAAATCAGCCAAGACCTCAGGATAAAGATTGTAGACCTCCACAAGTCTGGTTCATCCTTGGGAGCAATTTCCAAACGCCTGAAGGTACCACGTTCATTTGTATAAACACCATGGGACCATGCAGCCGTCATACCGCTCAGGAAGGAGACGCCTTCTGTCTCCTAGAGATGAACGTACTTTGGTGCAAAAGTGCAAATCAATCCCAGAACAACAAGGACCTTGTGAAGATGCTGGAGGAAACGGGTACAAAGTATCTACATCGACAGTAAAACAAGTCCTATATCGACATAACCTGAAAGGCCGCTCAGCAAGGAAGAAGCTACTGCTCCAAAACCGCCATAAAAAAGCAAGACTACGGTTTGCAACTACACATGGGGACAAAGATTGTACCTTTTGGAGAAATGTCCTCTGGTCTGATGAAACAAAAATTGAACTGTTTGGCCATAATGACCTTCATTATGTTTGGAGGAAAAAGGGGGAGTCTTGCAACCCGAAGAACACCATCCCAACCGTGAAGCACAGGGGTGGCAGCATCATGTTGTGGGGGTGCTTTGCTGCAGGAGGGACTGGTGCACTTCACAAAATAGATGGCATCATGAGGTGGGGAAATTATGTGGATATATTGAAGCAATATCTCAAGACATCAGTCAGGAAGTTAAAGCTTGGTTGCAAATGGGTCTTCCAAATGGACAATGACCCCAAGCATACTTCCAAAGTTGTGGCAAAATGGTTTAAGAACAACAAAGTCAAGGTATTGGAGTGGCCATCACAAAGCCCTGACCTCAATCCTATAGAATTATTTMGGCAGAACTGAAAAAGCATGTGTGAGCTAGGAGGCCTACAAACCTGACTCAGTTACACCAGCTCTGTCAGGAGGAATGGGCCAAAATTCACCCAACTTATTGTGGGAAGCTTGTGGAAGGCTACCCGAAACGTTTGACCTATGTTAAACAATTTAAAGGCAATGCTACCAAATACTAATTGAGTGTATGTAAACTTCTGACCCACTGGGAATGTGATGAAAGAAATAAAAGCTGAAATAAATAATTATCTCTATTATTCTGACATTTCACATTCTTAAAATAAAGTGGTGATCCTAACTTGACCTAGGGAATTGTTACTCTGATTAAATGTCAGGAATTGTGAAAAACTGAGTTTAAATGTATTTGGCTAAGGTGTATGTAAACTTCCGACTTCAACTGTGTATGTACTGTGCCTTCGGGAAAGTATTCAGACCCCCTTGACTTTTTCCACATTTTGTTACGTTACAGCCTTATTCTAAAATGTTTTTGTTTTTTAATTCCCCTCATCAATCTATATACACACAATACACATGTAATAAATTAAAAACTCAAATCACATTTTACATAAGTATTCAGAACCTTTAGTCAGTACTTTGTTGAAGCACCTTTGGCAGCGATTACAGCCTTGAGTCTTCTAGGGTATGACGCTACATGCTTTGCACGCCTATATTTGGGGAATTTCTCCCATTCTCTTCTGAAGATCCTTTCAAGCACTGTACAGCTATTTTCAGGTCTCCAGAGATTTTAGATCGGGTTGAAGTCTGGGCTCTGGCTGGGCCACTCAAGGACATTCAGAGACCTGTCCGGAAGCCACTCTTGCATTGTCTTGGCTGTGTGCTTAAGGCCGTTGTCCTGTTGGAAAGTGAACCTTTGCTCCAGTCTGAGGTCCTGAGCTCTCTGGAGCAGGTTTTCATCATATCTTTCCCTCGATCCTGACTAGTCTCCCAATCCCTGCCACTGAAAAACATCCCCACAGCATGATGCTGCCACCGTCATGCCTCACCGTAGGGATGGTGCCAGGTTTCCTCCAGACGTGACACTTGGCATTCAGGCCAAAGAGTTCAAACTTGGTTTCATCAGACCAGAGAAACCTGTTTCTCATGGTCTAAGAGTCCTTTAGGTGCGTTTTGGCAAACTCCAAGCGGGCTGTCATGTGCCTTTTACTAAGGAGTGACTTCCGTCTGGCCACTCTATCATAAAGGCTTGATTGGTGGAGTGCTGCAGAAATGATTGTCCTTCTGGAAGGTTCTCCCATCTCTACACAGGAACTCTGGAGCTCTGTCAGAGTGACCATTGGGTTCTTGGTCACCTCCCTGACCAAGGCCCTAATCCCCCGATTGCTCAGTTTGGCCGGGTGGCCAGCTTTAGGAAGTCTTGGTGGTTCCAAACTTCTTCCATTTAAGAATGATGGAGGCCACTGTGTTCTTGGGGACCTTCAAAGCTGTAGACACTTTTTGGTACCCTTCCCCAGATCTGTGCCTCGACACAATCCAGTTTCGGAGCTTCACGGACAATTCCTTTGACCTCATGGCTTGGTTTTTGCTCTGACATGCACTGTCAACAGGTGTGTGCCTTTCCAAATCATGTCCAATCAATTGAATTTACCACAGGTGGACTCCAATCAAGTTGTAGAAACATCTCAAGGATGATCAATGGAAACAGGACGCACCTGAGCTCAATTTCGAGTCTCATAGCAAAGGGTCTAAATACTTATGCAAATAAGGTATTTCTGTTTTTTATTTGCAGTAAATTTGCAAAAATGTCTAAACCTGTTATTACTTTGTCGTTATGCGGTATTGTGTTTAGATTGATGAATAAGGTTGTAACGTAACAAAATGTGGAAAAAGTCGAGGGGTCTGAATGCTTTCCGAATGCACTGTATGTATGTATGTATATAGGCTATATATACAGAAGTATGTGGACATCCCTTCAAATTAGTGGATTCAGCTATTTCAGCCACACCCGTTGCTGGCGGGTATATTAAATCGATCACATGGCCATGCAATCTCCATAGACAAACATTGGCAGTAGAATGGCCTCACTGAAGAGCTCAGTGACTTTCAACGTGGCACTGTCAAAGGATGCCACCTTCCCAAGTCATTTCGTCAAATTTCTGCCCAACTAAAGCTGCTCCGGTCAATTGTTAGTTCTGTTATTGTGAAGTGGAAATGTCTAGGAGCAACAACGGCTCAGCTGCGAAATGGTAAGCCACACAAGCTCACAGAATGGGATCATTGAGTGCTGAAGTGCGTAGCTCATACAAATCGTCTTTCCTCAGTTGCAATACTCACTACCAAGTTCCAAACTGCCTCTAGAAGCAACGTCAGCACAATAACTGTTCGTCGGGAGCTTCATGATATGGGTTTCCATGGACTAGCAGCCGCACACAAGCCTAAAATCACCATGTGCAATGCCAAGCATCTGCTGGAGTGGTGTAAAGCTCGCCGCCATTGGACTCTGAAGCAGTGGAAACGCGTTTTCTAGAGTGAGTCACGCTTCACCATTTGGCAGTCCGACAAACGAATCTGGGTTTGGCAGATGCCAGGAGAACACTTCCTGCCCTAATTCATAGTGCCAACTGTAAAGTTTGGTGGAGGAGGAATAATGATCTGGGGGTGTTTTTTATGGTTCGGGCTAGGCCCCTTAGTTCCAGTGAAGGGAAATCTTAACGCTACAGCATACAATGACTTTCTAGGCGATTCCGTGCTTCCAACTTTGTAGCAACAGTTTAGGGAAGGACCTTTCCTATTTCAGCATGACAATGCCCCCGTACACGAAGTGAACTTGACTGGCCTGCACAGAGCCCTGACCTCAACCCTATCGAACACCTTTGGGATTAATTGGAACGCCGACTGCGAGCCAAGCCTAATCTCCCAACATCAGTGCCCGACCTTACTCATGTTCTTGTGTCTGAATGGAAGCAAGTCCCCGCAGCAATGTTCCAACATCTAGTGGAAAGCCTTCCCAGAACTGTGGAGGCTGTTATAGCAGCAAAGGGGGGACCATCTCCATATTAATGTCTATGATTTTGGAATGAGATGTTCGACGAGCAGGTGTCCAGGTGTGTGTGTTATTTTATTTAATTTATAATTTTTTACCCCTTTTTCTCCCCAATTTCATGGTATCCAATTGGTAGTTAGTCTTGTCTCATCGCTGCAACTCCCATACAGACTCGGGAGCGGCAAAGGTCGAGAGCCGTGCGTCTTCCGAAACACAACCCAACCAAGCCGCACTGCTCCTTGCCACAATGCCCACTTAACACAGAAGCCAGCCGCACCAATGTGTCAGAGGAAACACCGTACACCTGGCGACCGTGTCAGCGTGCACTGCGCTCGGCCCGCCACAGGAGTCCCTAGAGCGCAATGGGACAAGGACATCCCTGCCGGCCTAACCCGGAAGACACTGGGTCAATTGTGCGCCGCCCCATGGTTCTCCCGGTCGCTGCCGGCTGCGACAGTGCCTGGTCTCGAACCCAGAATCTCTAGTGGCACAGKTATTATATATTTATACACACACACACACACACACACACAGTATATTCTGGTCTCTGACATTACTCATACTTTCCGGATTATGTATGTATTGTTTTAAAATGTTTTATTGCTAGGTATTGCTGCASTGTTGGAGCTAGAAACACCAGCATTTCACTGCACCTGCAAATCTGTGTATGCGACCAATAAACGTTGATTTGATCAAGGGGTACAAGGGCACAGAGGGTGGGTTTTCTGTGGGAGGGATCTAGTGAATGAGGGAATAATGGATAAGATGTTTGTGGGGAAAGAGACGTGTGATTTGACGTTCTCTGTGTTCCCGTCCAGGCGAGGAGGGGAAGTTGGCCCACAGACACGTTGAGATATCACTGCAGGAGGGAGTGCCACGCCTCTTCTCCCCTGGCAGCATGGCCAGCACCGCCTTCTAATGCCACTAGAACGGGATACTGATACCGTCATGCCCATGTCAACACACTGTTACAGCCATTATGCCATACACACATTAAAATATACACTGTCAAACAGGGTGGAATATACCCAGATGCAAAGAGGATGCTGACTTTTGCACATACACTCACTAACACTGGGATGACATCTACAGCTTGACACGAAGTCAGTGAACTAAACTCTCATATTACCAACCTGTGTGTAAATAAGTGATAACTACTCATGAAAACTGTGGAATTGTAGAAGCGATGAAGAGTGGTAGAAGTATTTTACTGCCTTACAGTATGTTTTGGTCTGGTGGTGTTGCCTTCTGAGTCATGTAATTATAGCTGGGATGATGAATGGATGGAAGGACACTGCAATCATTGTGTCAGATCATGGCATGGATAGAACAAAGTGGAAAAGTGACATGATTACTTTTCTGGGGAAATGCACTTATTATTTGCTTAATTTGTGATGAAGCAGGTTGGCGTTGGTCTGTGTGGAGAATGACTTTGAGTGTTTGGTAGGAGTACTGAAGTAAGTCATGGGGATGGAAGGGATTGGGTTGTTCCTCAGGAGATGATGGTGGTGAAACAGTTCCAAATTCTAGGACCACAGTCTGATGAGGAGCTTGTTGCCATGCCGGTCGGGAAAGGAAGTCTGAAGAAAATTATTACAGTGCCATCATTCCATACTATCATTATATGCTTTGTGGAAATATATATTCCCACTGGAAGTGTATATGTTATATAATTGTAGTGTAATTCGGTTGGCATTGTTGAGACAATTGGAGTAAATTCATAGTTGGTTTGAGTGCTGATGCCTCAAGTCACCATGCACTTCCTGAGACTCATGCCACTGGGGATATAACTGAAGATTATTTCTGCTGTATTGGTGGTGGAGTTATTTTCTTTCTTTTTTTATTGAAAACTTAAAACTGTGCTGGACTGGACTTTTGCCTTTGGAGCAGACAACTTCTCACTTAAATAGACAACCACACTGCTAGGACTGGCCACCTGCTGGCCATTATAGTGTGGAATCAGGGTGTGATGAGAACCTGCATTCACTGTATATTATTTACTTAGCAGATTCATCAGTTTTATTATATAGGACTTCAAAATAACAATATACACTGAAGGAGCTTTTTAAGTTGTCTAAGTGCCTCAAGTTAGTGGAGAGATGAAACTAAGAATGAAGAGATACAGTGCTAATAGAAACACTGCAGCAAAGTATATTTTCCATATGACTCAAATTGTGCAGCATTAAAATAAATGATTTTCTTTCCATAAAAGTATAGTCTGGCAGATATCTTGCCTGGCAATAAATGTAAACGAATTATTAATAAAAATGTGTTCAAAAATAAAGTTTCCTTTTGCTGTAAGAGAAGGGTGTGATAATGTATCATTTCCCTATGTTAATTACGTTTGGCCATTGTAAAATAAACAGACACATAGCTAATGATACTGTACCCCATGGCCTTTGGCACAGCAATGAGAGGCAGACAAATTGTTCAAACTGATTACAGGTTTTCCTTTTGGTACAACTACAATAGAGGCAGACATATTCAGATAGGGTTTATTATAGGCCTATTAAATAAAATTAGAAATACGGTTAGATTTATGATAAATAACCTAAAATTATCTATTCATGACGGTGTACGGTATTTCAAAAGTAGCGCCCCACATGGCCAATCCCCATAATTCAATGTCTACACTGGTTTACACCCACCCTTTCGCCACCGCCCCCCTTCACTCTGCACAGGCGCACAAACTTCACAAGGCCGCCATTTTGTGCGGAGCCTTTTCTGAAAAAGCGGGAGAGGATTAAAACCCCAGGAGGAGAAGGGCGTAATTCTCAGCCATCTCGGTCAGATTGAAGAACATACTCTGGGCTTTCTGTCAAATTCAGCGAGGAAATAAACGACGAAGAGCAGGTAAAGTAAGAGTACTTTCCAGAAAAGGGGGGAGCTTTGCAGGAGCTTTAATCGGCCTCTAGGTGTCACGATGGGGCTCCCGGTCCAGGCGGCAGACGGGGGTGTTTGTCTCCCTCTATCGTTATTGAAGATTTAGCAAAAAACATTTATAACCCAGAAGTTCAACGAAATTTTGCAATAACGACTCTTTTTGGAGCTATGTTAGTTTGCATTTCGGCAAGGATCGATCATTAAAGACTTCAACGTGTTGGTTTAGTTTTAAGGCCAGGCGTCCATTTTCTTTTTCTTCGTCTTTGTTTCCTGCCGTTTTACGGAGTCGAGATGGAAACTCGCGGCTGTGTATCAACTCAGCGCGCGCCAGATTGCAGCACAGAACAACGAATTTTCTAAATCGCACATGCATAATCTTGCTACAGTAACTATCATAGCTAACTACATACAGTTCACTAACTAGCCGTTCAACGCATAACTTGTTAGGTAGACCGCTAAGTTAGCTATGTAATGTCACTTTCCACGCCATTAACTAGTATTGTTAACGAACTAATAAAGCCATAAATTATCGAAACAGTAACAAAACGAAATGTTTTCGCCCACAATGGCCTTCGCAAAAGCTAACGTTAGCAAACCCCTACCATTGACCTAGCTAACTTAGATAATTAGCTAACTGTTYGTTTATGTTATAGTTTAGCTAGCCAATTATCATATTTTAAAAGCTGGCAATTAAAACAAGGTTAAGTCACGATGCAAAGACGATTCACAATTTTAGAAGGCGCTAGGTAACGTTTCAGTAGCTAGCTAACAACATAAACGTTAGGTAGCCAAATTGGCTTCTAGCGCATACCGAATTCAAACAAGTAACATGCATAACTAGCAAATGACCACGATAGCCATTTTCACTAGCGTTTCCAGTAAAACGACGTCCCCCTTCGCCCTACATTTAATGAGCACGTAGTCTAGATTTTTGTTTGACGAAATGTCTTCTCCAAGCTTACTGCAGTTCATTTTCAATCCAGTGTCCGTTGTCTGATTCAAAGCCTACCTTGAGCTACAACGACACTAGCTGGATAGAATTGATCAAAACAGGGTAGAGCTCCCTCTACAACCCAACTGGTAGCGGTACATAAACATGACTAGCTGATGTTAGCTAGCTATATGACTTCATGTCCACTATCAAAATTGCGGCCCGCAATTGCACCCTTCGCAGAATGGCCCAACTAGCTACGAATGTGTCTGTGCGTTCAATTCATGCAGTAGGTTTATGTAGAAATGTCAACTTGTTTGTCTTCCCCACAGGTTCAGTGTCAGGTAACAGTCAGGGGAGTTGAGTCAGAAATTGAGGAAGCCAAGCAGATCTAGAAAGATGAAGTATTCCTTTCTGGTGCAGGTAACAATTTAGGAAGCTGAGGAAGTTGCATCAACTTTGTCTGAGATCTTGAGTGAGCTGAACAGTATGCCATTTTCTGTCTGTTAAGCCTACCTAGGTTGATCATATGTCCAGGTACTGAAAAGGGATTTAAATTCTCTGCAAATTGCAAAAACAGTTTCAYCATTTATGAATAAATGGTTATGAGTTCACATTACATTGCTAGATTGTGTGCTGATTGGTTTTGGGTTGGCTCTCTCAGGTATTACCGATGGACGGCGGACCAACCGACGTTGTGGTTGAGGCCAAGGACAGCATCACCTATGAGGGGGAGGAGGTGGTGGCAGACCTGCTCCAGCAAGCAGCAGAGGGGGTAATGGACCAGCAGCCCGTGGGAGAGGGGGGCCTGGATCCCCAGGAGCTGGTGGATGGAGTCAATGTGGAGATGATGGTAATGGATTCCCTGGACCCGGCCCTGCTGCAGATGAAGACTGAGGTGATGGACGCCCCTGTGGTCACAGCCCACGAGGCCACAGTCACCACAGTGGATGAGACCCAGATCATCACTCTGCAGGTTGTCAATTTGGAGGAGCAGCAGCTTGGAGGCCTTGGGGAGCTACAGCTGGTCCAGGTGCCTGTCTCGGCTGTGCCTGTAACGCAGGCCACTGTAGAGGAGCTACAGGGCACCTTCGTGGACGCCACGGCCATGCCCAAAGATGGAAACCCTATGATCTGCCACACCCTGCCCCTGCCAGAGGGCTTCCAGGTAAGAACTGCACTTCAAGACTAGATATTACATCATTCAGGGCTAATGGAAGCATCTTTTCCCAGGGGTGTATAGCAGCGTTTTGTGCTACTGGTACATATCTAGATGTACTAGTTCTAGAGAAACTTAAAACTCTACTCCTTCAGGTGGTGAAGGTGGGTGCGAATGGTGAGGTGGAGACAGTGGAGCAGGATGAGCTCCAGCACCAGGAGGAGCAGCAGGTCCAGCCTGAGGAGGAGGAAGAGGGGCTGCACTGCGAGCCCCAGCCTGAAGACCCACAGTGGACCACAGACCCAGACTACCAACCCCCGGCCAAGAAGACTGCCAAGAAAGCAAAGAAGAGCAAGCTGCGCTACAACACTGAGGGGGACAAAGACAACATGGARGTGTCTGTCTATGACTTTGAGGAGGAGCAGCAGGAGGGGATGCTCTCTGAGGTCAATGCAGAGAAAGTGGTGGGCAACATGAAGCCCCCCAAACCCACCAAGATCAAGAAGAAGGGTGAGATTACTAGCACCACTGCTTGCTGTGTCCTTTGTTTATAGTGAATGTTGTAACTCAAGTTGTGGTGCTGTTTGCCTCTGCAAGTGCTGACTCTAGGCATTTGTATGCTCCAGGTGTGAAGAAAACATTCCAGTGTGAGCTGTGTAGCTACACCTGTCCCCGCCGCTCCAACCTGGACCGACACATGAAGAGCCACACGGACGAGAGGCCCCACAAGTGCCATCTGTGTGGAAGGGCCTTCAGGACCGTTACCCTGCTGAGGAACCACCTCAACACACACACAGGTATGGTGTCATCAGTCACATTAAAAGACAGTCCTATATTGTTAGTCCTGTCCATGTTGGATACCGTTATCGTTATAACTGTCTCTGTCTACAGGTACCAGACCACACAAGTGTCAAGATTGTGACATGGCCTTTGTGACCAGCGGAGAGCTGGTCCGACATCGTCGCTACAAGCACACTCATGAGAAACCCTTCAAGTGCTCCATGTGTGACTATGCCAGTGTGGAGGTGAGCAAGCTAAAGCGGCACATCCGTTCCCACACTGGGGAGCGTCCGTTCCAGTGCAGCCTGTGCAGCTACGCCAGCAGAGACACCTACAAGCTGAAGAGACACATGAGGACACACTCAGGTGAGGCACAGCCACAAGGATACTGTGTAAACACAATTAGTGATTGACCTGATTGTTGTGAACTTGTCCACTCTTGTTTTTGTTTTCCAGGAGAGAAGCCGTATGAATGCTACATCTGCCACGCCCGTTTCACCCAGAGTGGAACCATGAAGATGCACATCCTGCAGAAGCACACAGAGAACGTGGCCAAGTTCCACTGCCCCCACTGTGACACAGTCATCGCCCGCAAGAGTGACCTGGGTTAGATACCTAGACGTTGACTTGGCCTGATCATCCCAATATGATGACAGCATGATTTGGACATCTCCACTGTAAACTTCATCGTGCTTGAACTTGCCTAATGTGTATACAGATGACATCTCTCTCAATAAGCTGGTTTTAACACCCCCTCTCTCCTCCAGGCGTCCATCTGCGTAAGCAGCACTCGTTCATTGAGCAGGGACGGAAATGCCGTTACTGTGATGCGGTGTTCCACGAGCGCTATGCTCTCATCCAGCACCAGAAGTCCCACAAGAATGAGAAACGCTTCAAGTGTGACCAGTGTGACTACTGCTGCAGACAAGTAAGAGAGCATGCTGTCTGTAACCTGTTGTCGCTAACCTGGGATGATTGATGGATCTAGATGGGAGTATATGCATAGCGTGTGTGATGCTGGGTAGCTATGGTGATGGAGTTAGCTCCTTTGTCAGTAAATATCCAATCAAGGTCAATGTCAGGAAGGCAAGAGTTTATGGAAACTGGTTCAATGCTGATTGTTTTGAGATGGCGCTGGTAAAATTCCCAGCAGTTTCTCTGTCCTTATGTGTGTTTCTTGCTGTCTTTACATTGACTAGGAGCGTCACATGCTGATGCACAGGCGCACACACACAGGAGAGAAGCCGTACGCCTGTAGCCAGTGTGAAAAGACCTTCCGCCAGAAGCAGCTCCTGGACATGCACTTCCGGCGCTACCACGACCCCAACTTTGTGCCTACTGCCTTTGTGTGCACCAAGTGTGGCAAGACCTTCACCCGCAGGGTATGGACACTTACTCAAACACAAATGAACTGAGTGGAAGAATACACCCATGTTTTGGACATAGCCCTTCATTTAATTTGTTTAAACGTTTTGTGTTCTTCTCCTTAGAACACCATGGCCAGACATGCAGAGAACTGTAACGGGGATCCTACTGAAGGAGAGAACGGAACCCCACCCAAGAGAGGACGGGGTGGGAGGAAGAGGAAGATGCGCTCAAGGAAGGACGATGATGACGATAGTGGTGAGGCCTGTTTTACAGAAACGTATCTATTTGTAGTGTCCTATTGACTTTGCTATAATAAGCTGTTTCGGTCCAAACCTCTACTTGCTATTGCTCGTTGAATGTAATGAGATCAGTGTTACTCTTTTTAACTGTTCCCTTCTCCAGAGGACAATGCTGATCCTGAGCTGGATGACATTGATGAAGAGGATGAGGATGCCGAAGAGGCACTGCTGGAGGAGGAGGAGGAGGAGGAGATGGAGTTGGAGCAGGCTCCACCCACCAAGCCTATCCCCGCCCCTGTGGAGCCGCCCGTCAAGAGGAAACGTGGTAGACCCCCCAAGAATGCACCCAAACCTGCCTCACCTGCCAAAGCTAGCAAGGCTGCCCCTAAGGGCAAAGCTGCTGCAGGTGAGTTACACCCCACTGGTCCTGTGTCATGGAATGTCTGAATAAATGCCCATTTAATGCTGCGTTATAATGCCTGGTGTTACCTCTGTCTCCTCAGCAGCAGCCATCATCCAGGTGGAGGATGAGAATACAGGTGTCATAGAGAACATCATAGTGAAGAATGAGCCAGAGGCTGAGCAGGCTGCCATAGAGGTGGTGGTGGAGCAGTCGGAGGAGGCAGGAGCAGGGGTGGAGACAGTGGAGCTGCCTGTAGCAGAGGCTGCCCCCAACGGAGATCTCACCCCTGAGATGATCCTCAGCATGATGGACCGGTGATCTAGCCCAGCTCAAAGACATCCCCTTGTCTCAACCTTTCCCTTCAAGTCCACCCTCTTCATACAATCTGCCATATTACAAACCACTCCGCTTTACACTTTATTTTTATCATTTGTTTTTAACAAATCTGTCTCTTTTCACTTAAACCCACATCCTTCCATGCATTCACTGTAACAGTTAAAGTTCCAGCTGCTTTGGTCTGTAGATTTGGTGAAATAATGGCTCCATTCTCTACTGTAATCTATTGGTAGCTGAGGGTTGACACATGGTGGACATTGGGACTTACTGCATTGGTCAGTTGCGCCCCCCCCCACACACACAATCTAATGACTATTTTCGTAACCTGTTTGTGACCTTGACATGGCGACAGTGAGTGCCAAGTGAGCCTTGTAATCTAGAACCTTATATCTGCTGTAGACTAAAATTAACTTTAGCTCGGCATGTTGATAGGAATGGCTTTCTTTAAAACAAAAAAATGTTTTATTTACTGCATATTCCATATGACTTATTATTGTACTTGTCACAGATTCTGAAGTTTGTAGAGGCTTCGATCAACATCAGGCCAGYGACAATGAAATCCATCCACAAAGTTTAAGACTGCGGTTGTTATGATTGTACAAAAGGTAGTCCGGGCTCGTTTTGCTTGTAAATACTTTTTATTTTAGTTTTATTACCAGCATTTGAATCTTTTTCTAGTGATTTTAAAGCCCTTCATTGCTGGAGGAAAGGAAGTCAACCGTAGCTGTTTGGAACACAGGCTGTATATGGCTTTCTTATCTCTAATGTGGGAGGCTTTGCCTACTTTGAGAATCATGTTGGCTATATGACCTTCTCTGTTTTGAGCTTTTTATCCTGAATATTTGTAGCGCATTTATGGGAGGTACATTACTCACTCTTATCCCACTGTTCATCCCAAACCACAGTCACTAATGCTCTAATTTTAGAAAGATGACCTTGTTTTGCATTTCAAGATGAGGTAAAGAGATTAAGTGATGTCAAATGCATTCATATTCTTAAAAGCTTTAGTCAAGATCTGTGAAATTGTTGAGCAGGGGTATTCAACTCTTACACTACGATGTCCAGAGCCTGCTGGTTTTCTGTTCTACCTGATAATGAATTGCTCACATCTGGTGTCCCAGGTTTAAATCAGTCCCTGATTAGAGTGGAACAACAAATCAGTGAAACTTGCTCCGGGGTTCAGAGTTGAATTTGACGGAGGTGTCCAATTGAACTAGCTTCAGGTCTTAACTGTACATGAAATATGATTATTGAGGCTTTGGTAATCTTGTGAAGCAGAATGTTTCTCCCAGTTCACTGTTAATTTCTCAGACCATTTTGTCATAACTGCATAGTTTTATTGTGGGATGTGTACAGGAGAGGGCCTTGAGAAATTCTGATAATGACATTCAAAAGGGGAGGAGAGAACTGAGGGAAGGATATTTTGTATAAAGTTTGTTACTTGTTTAAGATGACTATTTACTTTCACAGAACATTTTTAATGCTGATTGATACAACCTGACTTTTCCTCCTATATGTAATTGCGTTTAAATTGCTTTTTGTCAAGCGCTTAAATTCTGGGTTGATCATTTTTGTACCTGGCTGTYCTGTGTGAATTTAGCAATGATCTGAAAACCAACATAAATACATGTATTATGGCTGGGTTGGGCTGAGAGGGCATGTATGAGGAATGTACAGCTAATAAAAATATATTGGCCTACAGTGTTTTTGTTAAAATGTTTATCTTGACATTACTATGTTATAGCAGATCATGTGTGGATTTTTATCAAAGGTGATACTGAAAGGCTTGTCATATCTTGTCTCAGGGCTTGAAGCTTGCTGCTGTTTCACTTGTGTGAATGTGATTGACAGGTTTGCAAACCCTGCTACATGGCATTGGCTGAGGTTTGTTTATCTTTGGGCATTTGTTTATGTTGTTGACCACAGAGGCTACTATATGAGCTGTGTGTATTTTAGTGTTCAGAAGAGCAGCAGCTGGTTATCTGGAACCTGGTGTGTTAGCCTATATTATGGCTGGAACAAAGTGCTTCAGAAGGTTCTCCGGGCAGAGGGTTGTTCACCCCTAGTTAAGCAGGTTTCTGATTTCTGTCATAAATCTTGTTCTGGGGCCCCTCTGGTGTGTGTTTAGTCCCCCTCATGTACTCCCTGTTCAAACACGACTCCAACACCATTACGTTTCCTGACGAGACAACTGTGGTAGGCCTGATCACCGACAATGATGAGACAGCAGCCTATAGGGAGACCTGTCAGTGTGGTACCAGGACAACAACCTCTCAATGTGAGCAAGACGAGAGCTGATTMTGGACTACAGGAAAAGGTGGGCCGAACAGGCCCCCATTGACGGGGCTGTAGTGGAGCGGGTCGAGAGTTTCCAGTTCCTTGGTGTCCACATCAACAAACTATCATGGTCCAAACACACCAAGACAAGACAGTCTTGAAGAGGGCATGACAACGCGTTTCCCTCTCAGGAGACAAAAGATTTGGCATGTGTCCCCAGATCCTCAAAGTTCTACAACTGCACCATCGAGAGCATCCTGACCGGTTGCATCACCACCTGGTATGGCAACTGCTCGGCATCTGACCGTAAGGCGCTGCAGAGGGTAGTGCGTACGGCCCAGTACATCACTGGGGCCGAGCTTCCTACCATCCAGGACCTATATACTAGGCGGACAGAGGAAGGCCCAAAGAATTATAAAAGACTCCAGTCAACCAAGTCAGACTGTTCTCTCTGCTACCGCAGGGCAAGTGGTACCGGAGTGCCACGTCTAGCACCAAAATGCTCCTTAACAGCTTCTACCCCCAAGCCTTAAGACTGCTGAACAATGAATCAAATGGCCGCACAGTCTATTTACATTGACTCGCCCCCCCCCCCTTTGTTTTTACACTGCTGCTACTCGCTGTTTATTATCTATGCATAGTCACTTTACCCCTACCTACATGTACAAAATAACTTAACTAACCTGTACCCCCGCACATTGACTCGGTACCGGTACCCCCTGTATATAGCCCCGTAATTTTTTTGTTACTTTATATTTTACTATTTTTACTCTAGTAAATGTTTTCTTAACTCTCTTGAACTGAATTGTTGGTTAAGAGCTTCTATGTAAGCATTTCACGGTAAGATCTACACCTGTTGTATACGGAGCATCAAATTTGATTTGATTTTCAGAGTGGTCACTATCTGGCACAGCCAAAAAGTAATCAAATCTGATTTTAAACCTAACCATAACCACACTCTTAACTTTAAATTAAGACCAAAAAGCAACAACAAAATCCATGAATTTGTACATTATAGCCCATTTTGACTTTGCAGCTGGCCTATCTAAGCGGGAAATTGCTCAGTTCTCCCTCCAGGACAAGACTCATGACAAATGTCAACCTGCCGAAATGTACAGTGACTTAAAGTATTCAAACCCCTTTACTTTTTCCACATTTTGTTATTACAAAGTAGGATAAAAATGGATTGAATTATTTTTTCAGCGATCTACACAAAATACTCTAATGTCAAGATGGAAGAATGTTTATACATTTTTATGGAAAATACAACTAATATGTCTTGATTAGATAATTATTCAACTCCCTGACTCAATACATGTTAGAATCACCTTTGGCAGTGATCTCTGAGTGCTTTTAACACCTGAAATGTACAACACTTGCCCATTATATATTTTTTTAACTCTTCAAGCTCTGTCAAGTTAGTTGTTGATCATTGTATGACAGCTATTTTCAAGTCTTGCTGTAGATTTTTAAGCCGATTTAAGTCAAAACTGTAACTAGGCCACTCAGGAACATTAAATGGGCTAATATAAATACTATGCATGCCAGTCTCTCTTGGCTAAGAGTTAAGGAGAGACTGACTGCGTCACTTCTTCTTTTCATAAGAAACATTGTGTTGAAAATCCCAAATTGTTTGCAAAGTCAACTTACACACAACTCTGACACACACACTTACCCCACCAGACATGCCACCAGGGGTCTTTTCATAGTCCCCAAATCCAGAACAAATTCAAGAAAGCGTATACAGTATTATATAGAGCCATTATTGCATGGAACCTACGTTCCATCTCATATTTCTCAAAAGAACAGCAAACCTGGTTTAATAAACAGATAAAACAACACCTCTCCCTTATTTGACCTAGATAATTTGTGTGTATGTATTGCTATGTAGGCTACGTGTGCCTTTTTTCAATTGATTTAGTTCTGTCCTTGAGATGTTCTTGTCTATTAATGTTCTGTATCAGGTCATGTTTCATGTTTTGTGTGTACCCCAGGAAGAGTAGCTGCTGCTGCAACAGCTAATGGGGATCCTAATAAAATACCAACTGTTGTCTTGGTAAGCAACTCCAGTGTATATTTGGCCTGATGTTTTAGGTAATTGTCCTGGTGAAAGGTGAATTTGTCTCCCAGTGTCTGTTGGAAAGCAGACTGGACCAAGTTTTCCTCTTGGATTTTGCCTGTGCTTAGCTCTATTCCATTTATTTTTATCCTAAAAAACTCCCTAGTCTTTGCCGCTGACAAGTATACCCATAACATGATGCAGCCACCACCATGCTTGAACATTTGAAGAGTGGTACTCAGTCATGTGTTGTGTTGGATTCGCCCCAAACACTTTGTATTCAGGACAAAACGTAAATTTCTTTGCCACATTTTTTGTAGTATTACTTAAGTGCCTTGTTGCAAACAGGATTTAATACATTTTAAATTCAGGCTGTAACAAGACAAAACGTGTAAAAAGTAAAGGGGTGTGAATACTGTATCTGTTTGCAATGTGGCGTAAGTTACCAGGTTCCACCTGCAAGTGGAGCTCTTGAGCTGATTCTAGCTCAAGTTGACAGCTGGCAGTCTGAGCTGCTCTCTCTCTTTCTCTCTCTCAGTTCAATTGCAATTGAAGGGGCTTTATTGGCATGGGAAACATGTTTAAACAATACAAAATCAACAGTAAACATTACACTCAAAGTTCCAAGAGAATAAAGACATTTCAAATGTCATATTATGTCTATATACAGTGTTGTAATGATGTGTAAGTAATTAAAGTACAAAAGGGTAAAATAAATAAACATAAATATAGGTTGTATTTACAATGGTGTTTGTTCTTCACTGGTTGCCCTTTTCTTGTGGCAACAGGTCACAAATCTTGCTGCTGTGATTGCCCACTGTGGTATTTCACCCAATAGATATGGGAGTTTATCAAAATTTGATTTATTTTTCGAATGATTTGTGAGCCTGTGTAATCTCAGGGAAATATGTGTCTCTAATATGGTCATACATTTGGGAGGTTAGGAAGTGCAGCGCAGTTTCCACCTCATTTTGTGGGAAGTGTGCACATAGCCTGTTTTCTCTTGAGAGKCAGGTCTGCCTTCGGCGGCCTTTCTCAATAGCAGGGCTATGCTCACCGAGTCTGTACATAGTCAAAGATTTCCTTTATTTGGGGTTAGTCACCGTGCTCCGGTATTCTGCCACGGTGGACTCTCGGTTTCGGGCCAAATAGAATTCTAGTTTGATCTGTTTTTTTGTTGTAAATTCTTTCCAATGTGTCAAGTAATTCTCTTTTTGTTTTCTCATGATATGGTTGGGTCTAATTGTGTTGCTGTCCTGGGACTCTGTGGGGTGTGTTTGTGAACAGAGCCCCAGGACCAGCTTGCTTATGGGGCTCTTCTCCAGGTTCATTTCTCTGTAGGTGATGGCTTTGTTATGGAAGGTTTGTCAATCGCTTCCTTTTAGGTGGTTGTAGAATTTAACGGCTCTTTTCTGGATTTTGACAATTAGCGGATATCGGCCTAATTCTTCTCTGCATGCATTATTTGGTGTTTTACGTTGTACACAGAGGATATTTTTGCAGAATTCTGCATGCAGATTCTCAATTTGGTGTTTGTCCCATTTTGTGGATTCTTGGTTTGTGACCTCACAACCATAAAGGGTAATGGGTTATTTTACTGATTCAAGTATATCTAGCCAGATCCTAATTGGTATGTCAAATTTTATTTTCCTTTTGATAGTATAGAATGCCCTTCTTGCCTTATTTCTCAGATCGTTCACAGCTTTGTTGAAGTTACCTTTGGCGCTGATGTTTAGGCCGAGGTATGTATAGTTTTTTTGTGTGCTCTAGGGCAACGGTATCTAGATGGAATTTGTATTTGTGGTCCTGGCAACTGGACATGTTTTGGAACGTCATTATCTTTGTCTTACTGAGATTTACTGTCAGGTTCCAGGTCTGACAGAATCTGTGCAGAAGATCTAGGTGCTGCTGTAGGTCCTCCTTGGTTGGGGACAGAAGCACCAGATCATCAGCAAAGAGTAGACAATTGACATCGGATTCTAGTAGGATCAAGAATAAATATATATATATGTTGAAGAGGGTGGGTCTCTCTCTCTCTCACACACACACAGACACACACAGTGGTGGAAAAAGTATCCAATTGTCATACTTGAGTAAAAGTAAAGATACCTTAATAGAAAATGACTCAAGTAGAAAGGAATGTCACCCAGTAAAGTACTACTTAAGTAAAAGTCTAAAAGTATTTGGCTTTAAATATAGGTAAGTATCAAAAGTAAGTGTAATTGCTAAAATATACTTAAGTATCAAAGGCTCCCGAGTGGCGCAGCGGTCTAAGGCACTGCATCTCAGTGCAAGAGGTGTCACTACAGTCCCTGGTTTGAATCCAGGCTGTATCACATCCAGGCGTGACTGGGAGTCTCATAGGGCAGCGCACAATTGGCCCAGCGTCGTACGGGTTTGGCCGGAGTAGGCCGTCATTGTAAATAAGAATTTGTTCTTAACTGACTTGCCTAGTTAAATAAAGGTTAAATAAAAAAGTAAAAGTATAAATCATTTAAAATTCCTTATATTAAGCAAACCAGTTTTTTTGTTGTTGCTGCAGATAGCCTGGGGCTCAGACATAATATACAAACGAAGCATGTGTTTAGTGTGTCCACCAGATCAGAGGCAGTAGGGATGACCAGGGATGTTCTCTTGATAAGTGTGTGAATTAAACAATTTTCCTGTCCTGCTAAGCATTCAAACTGTAACGAGTACTTTCGGGTACCAGGGAAAATGGATGGAATAAAAAGTACATACTTTTCTTTAGGACTGTAGTGAAGTAAAAGTAAAAAAAATATATAAATAGTAAAGTACAGATACTCCAAAAAACTACTTAATTAGTACTTTCAAGTATTTTTACTTAAGTACTTCACACCACTGCACACACACAGGTTTGTTTTTGTTTACATTTTTCCACCAGGTGATGACTCTATGGAGAGCTTATGTTGTCCACTGCAAGCAATCTGTCAGGGTAAGTCACATATCCCCAATATTTTGTTAGTGCTTGTGTGTTTACTCATGTCTTAAATACTGTTTCTCTAAGTTCATCTGTAAACCAACTACTGTATATACATACAGCCTTACTTGAGCCTGGTTATGATCAGTCAGGACTAACTTCAGTAGGGCCTACAGCACTAGCCTGATAGCTTACAGAAGAAGGAGGAAATTATTTAAACAGAGACTTTTGGTACACTACAGGTACCTATCTCCCTCTAGAATAAATACCCAGCCAGTGCAACCAGAGTCCTAGCACACACAGCAAACACATGGAAAACCTTGGGCTCATGCCAAGTGTTAACTTACAGAGCAGAGGAAGGAAGCATAGCACGCTAGACAGAGGGAGGGTGGGAGATGGAGGAAACCAGGGAGAGATAAATGGAGAGGGTCAATGCATTTTAGAGAGGATGGAACCTGTATTTATACATTTTAATAATTGTTTTCCAGTGTAGTAACACAAGTTATGCTGGCCTCAGTTTGTGTTGTTTGTACACTCACAAAGCAGAAATGTCTCACCAGACAAAAGGGAAGTAACACACCTGTATGTTGGCAGATACAATGTCATCTAATGTGACTGACAGTGAGTATGACCTCACGCTTACATCAGCTATGTACTTAATTATAAACACAGTGGCCATGGTTGGGTGGGGGGTCTACTAAGCTATATGGAATTGTTTTAAGAAGGTCATACCAAGGATCATTTAGCTATTTGATTTTTAATTGTAAGACCCCTTGAAGTATCAAAAAAGTATACAATAATTGTTTGATGAAAACATATTTTTGGCCTTACTGCCAGCCCATACAAATGCGTTMAATAACAGATTCACTACATGGAACCACTCAAGATGTCGTTTGGGTTATCAGACATTAGTCATGGTCTGCAGATATGACAGTAAAGAATTTCAGTTATGCAAAAAAATATATATATTCACTCTTTGAACGTTACCTACAGGTAGCCATGTATGGAACGTAAAGTTTTTCGTAAATGTAAATGCTAGCTAACCTTAGCTAKCTTAACTTATTTGAAATAATAATAATTGAAATATCAAGTTATGGAGGTTCTAGTAGTTATGGAATTCCAGCGCTTCTGATGTTAAATTGCTAGAAAATCCCCACTTTATATCCCCACTTTACCATTATATGGTTCCTTTCAAAACGTCCACTCCTTTTGACACCCCCACTTTTCCTGAGAGATGCACTCCACTGAGAGATGACATACTGTATCTGTTTTTTTTGCATTGGATGCGTCTCAATCCACCGCATCTGCCTGTGACACACTTCCGCATTTTTTTATTATGCTAATTATATTTCCACAGGGCACTGACATCGACCTTAGGGGGTTAACCTGTTTGAGTCGGTATGCCTTTCCTGTGTTTGTATCAGTGCTTCACTGTTGACCACAGTCTGGTCTCTCCCTGCAGGCAGAAAGCTCCTTCAGCTACTGTATCTAGAGATTTATGTCGTCAGCATTGAGAGCCTCAATCAGGTAAAACAAATGAACTTCTTCTATGTCTGAAGTTACATATATTTTGTAGTATGTGGTTCCTTACTTGAATGATTTGAATGCTGTGTTTCTCAGTACTTCATTGACATATTTGAAAGCAGCCATGCAGTCGGATACGTTTTTCTCTTTATTTTGATTAAATCCACCTCATATGTACAATACAGTATGTAAAGGGAGGGAGCAGTGTTAGTGTGTTACTGGCTGAGCACATCCTTACCACCATGGTTACCTTTGCATGGGTGTTAAAATATTTATGTCCATTTGAAAATGAACAACCCTGATTGGCCATAGGCTAGCTCTGATCACTGCTGATCATGTAAATTATTAGGGTGGTGAATCAGAGAAACTGGGAACACAAAGCAAATTACCCAACTCAATGTTGTTACATGTGAACAGTCAAACATTCCTAATGTCCTGCAATCCATCACCACCCTTTAACTATCAGTATTGGACCTACCACATAAGGAGATGGTAACTATTATACCAATGGGAGATGAGGGAAAACTTCAGATTTCCATCCACTCATCTGAAGAATTCCCTCTCTCTGCACACCTCTGGTCCCAGTCCGTATGCACAGGACGCAATCAGGGCTCTGAGACTGTGGTGCTTCCTCTTCTGTAGCACTTCAGAGGTTAACACTGTCCGTCCTGGGATGGGAAACATTAGTCACCACCACTGGTTCAGCTCCTCAGGGGGGAGAGAGCATGTGCAGACACTGTCATTCTCTCTCTGGCTGTCGCTTAGTGATACCATGATGACAGTGAGAGTGTAGAACCCCTGGTGAGAATGTGTGATGTGTCGTGGTTTGGTCACACTCACAGTGACAAGGAAGTGAAGGATCATCTGGAAATATTACTTGACCCTGACACTTGAAAAGGCTGCAGGGCCACCGACATGATTTAAAAACAGAAGTGGAGGCTCTGAAATGTTATGAAGCATAGGACTGTGTAGGACAGCAACAGATTTGTGTAAATCTTACTCACCACAACTTTCTACAGGTATTTAGTCACACCAAATGGACAAGCAGAGACAGAGTTCAGAGTTCCTGTGTCCATGTGGCCACTAACGACTATACTATTTTGCCAATCTTTCAGTCCGAATGTGTCTCTGTATGTCTGCATGGTGTCTGTAGTGACAGATAGATTCCTGCGTATGTACTGTTGACCATTCAGGTGGTGATTGAAACGGACAGAGAGACCTACTCTCTCAGTCTGACYTCTGTTGAGGACATCAAAGCTATGGTCAGTAATGTGACAGCTTCTATGAAGAAGATCATCCCTGATTCATCTCCAGGGTGAGTGTCATGGTAATGTAGTTGAACATTCCTCCCTCAAGCCCTGTGAGGGTTGTTTGTGATGTACTTATAGCAGAAACCCCTGAGGTCGACCCATTAACCAACTGATTAGGGATCCTTAGTGATCCTCTTCTATCCAAGGAATGGTGGTTTTCTAACTCACTTCTGAATCATATTCCAATCCAATACCAATAATGAAATAGATAACTCATGTAAATATCTGTAATATCTGAGGGTTTAAAACGTTTCACATCTACATGTGTATGTGTTTCTATCTCCTGCTCTCAGAAAGATCCTGAAAAAGATCCCTCCAGATCTGCAGGAGCGGATGTGGAACCTGGCAACCCGGGTGGAGGAGCACCTGACTGGAACACTGGGACCATGTTGTCAGTAGAATCAATCACACCACTGCACCAGTGTCACGTCATTTGTGTGTATCATACTATGTGGACATGGATTTGTACAGTATCTGATCTCTCTGTCATTCCTTGGTTCTCTACACTATAGGAGGCTTCTCAGAGACAAATGCTGCTCTATGTGACTTCAATGAGTTCCCCTGCAGGGAGGTCCAATAGGTCCGTAGGCTACCATCCACCTATGAATACACCACATTAAATGTTTCTGATAAATACATTTGTTCTATAAATATCAACTGATGTCATCATGCATCAATAATATTAGTAAATATATTAATTATGTATATTCTTTCAGGATGTTGACATTTACTATGCCCAGAATTGTTTGGAATCTCTTCTTCAACCAATGGTTCACCAAGATCTCCAACAAAGACCTCAAACTGGTAAACCTTTCAGCCACATCCTGATTTGTTTTTCCAAGTCCTGTTAGAGAGCACACTATCTCATGTTATTACACAGCTTGATGCTTCTCTCCCTGAGTTATCTTGCTCTGAGTCTTGCACTCTCTGGTCCTGTCATGGATGTCACATTCATACGTTTTGGCAGTGTGAGCTGAGGATGGGATCTTGTGGATGACCAAACTGTCCGACCTGGTCAACGCTGCAGGGTCTAGCAGGCCTTATCAACCTGGAGGCAGGGTGCCATACTGACTTCATAATCTAGCTGCTGTTGTGTTACTGGTACTGCAGTGCTTTTAGACAATCACCTGGCTATGATGGAGGTCAGGGAAATTACCTTCACGATGAGAGAGAATTTGTGTGTAACGGATGTAATGATATTCTTTTGGGTCGTTCCACCAATTCGGTGCCTTTTGATTTCACCAAATTTGTACATTCTGTCATAAAGAGCACATGTTCAATATCATAAAAAACACGTTTTCCCATCTCAAGAAGTTAAATAATAAAATGACTATCGTAAGTGTCAAGTAAAGTAACGGTTGACCGTAACAGGGTTGACCGTAACATGGTTGACGATATGAAAGGGTTGACAATGTGACAGGGGTAATGGAAGCTTGTTGTTTGTAACAGGGAGTGGCAATTGAACGCAAGCTTAACAGGACTGATGTGTTATTCTCGACCAGCTCAGTTTTCCACCACAAAACACCAGAAAATTGCCAAAAAGAGTAGAACCAGCTCACCTGCTCTATGATTCGACTGTTATTTGTACAATGTTTCTTTTCAAAAAAAATATTTTAAAAGCAATAGGTTCACCATATTAAAACAAGAGTTCAGTTCATGTAAAAGGGTTGATCTGAAAATGAGGGACAGATTGTACCCCCGCACATTCACTCGGTACCGGTGCCCCCTGTATATAGTCTCGTTATTGTTATGTACTGTAATTCTACTGTGTTACTTTTTATTTTTACTTTATTTTATTTGGTAAATATTTTCTCAACTCTAATTCTTGAACGGCACTGTTGGTTAAGGGCTTGTAAGTAAGCATGTGCAGCGCATGTGATTTGATTAATCACTAATCAATGTTTTTGGTTGTCAAAGCAACAAAATAACTAGGGCTTTACAATGATGGTGAAAACTTGGATACACTCTACGATGAAGTGGGTTGAAATCTTCTTAGAAGTGACACAGGGTTGACTGAGGGACATGTCAAAATGCAGAATTTTGGCACTTTAGCAAGCCTTTATTTATATCAAAAATCTGAACAGGCTTTTGAAATTGGTGCACAATTTCTACTTAAAATATCAAAGGAATGCAAAAGGCACTCATTTTGTGGAACGACCTTTCTATAGGCTAACGGAATTTCCTAGAAATTAATAAATAGACCATAGAAAATAGACCGACCATATGACCGTAGAAAATTCTGACACCGAAGATTCTCATGGAGATTAGATGGAGATTCTCATGCAGATTAGATGGAGATTCTCATGGAGATTAGATGAAGATTCTCATGGAGATTCTCATGGAGATTAGATGGAGATTCTCATGGAGATTAGATGGAGATTAGATTAGATTAAGATTCTCATGGAGATTAGATTAAGATTCTCATGGAGATTAGATGGAGATTAGATTAGATTAAGATTCTCATGGAGATTAGATGAAGATTCTCATGGAGATTAGATGGAGATTCTCATGGAGATTAGATGGAGATTCTCATGGAGATTAGATGGAGATTAGATGAAGATTCTCATGGAGATTAGATGGAGATTCTCATGGAGATTAGATGAAGATTCTCATGGAGATTCGATGGAAATTCTCATGGAAATTAGATGGAGATTCTCATGGAGATTAGATTTGCTGCCAGTTTATGAAGATGGGATGGCTAATGATTCAAAACATAGTAGAGGAATGATTCTTCCCCCTCTGTATCTCTCCCCAGAGCTCCGAAGTCCAGGAGCAGGTTCTCTTCATGATCAACAGATCCTCAACCCTGGAGGAGGTGTGTCTGGAAGGAGGTGGGCTCAATCTGTGAGTAGCCTACTCCACGTGATCCTCCTCACCTTTCTTAAACATCCCTCCCTCCCTAAATCATTCTACCTGGTGTCTGAGGCACTGAGGAAATGYGAAATCTTTGGATGACATTTGATTTATGTGATTGGTTCACTTTATTTTTCATTTTAGTTCAACATTAATAATTCATTTCTGTTCCTCTGTCTCTCTGTCTCTCTCCTAGCCCTTCCTCTTGTTGGAATTTTGCATTGAAGACGGCCTGTGGCCTGCGAGATTACACCGGCTCCGCCATCCACACCATCAACCTTTCAGCCAATTATATAGAGAACAAAGGTGAGCCTTTTCCTATCATAAATAACTTTTGGGGTTTGTTAATGTCCATTGCTGAGGTTCCCAATTCCAACTTGCCTGGACTGGCTCGTGACTACTCATCTGCTCATGTGTGTTACCTGTGTTGTCTGTCGTCGGGTGTGAAAGCTCTCAGTCAGGAACTGGAGAACCCAATGGTCTCACCCAGCTGTCTGTCTCCAGGATTGTTGTCTCTCCCAAACTCTTCTGTCTGCATCACCCTTTTTGTTCATTTTCCATAAAGAAACTATGTCTTTGTGTTGATACTTATCTTGTGATAGTTTTCATGTAGAGTATTGCATTTCTCTTTCTCATTCCTCTTTCTTGCCCCCTCCATCTCTCCAGGGTTGGCTAATCTGACTCAGGGGTTCTCTCAGAACAAGGACTTCGCCAGCTCTCTGTGTCACCTGGATTTGTCAGGGAATACAGGCAGTCTGGCTACAGAGGAGGCTGTGGTGAGGGTGGGGGCAACACAGGCAGTCTGGCTACAGAAGAGGCTGTGGTGAGGGTGGGGGCAACACTTGTTTTCAGTTCACGGTTTAGAATTCTTTGCTCCATACACTATCACACTTGAATAAAGATCTATACTGTAGGTGCTGTTAGTTACAGCTAAATGCATTTTGTGTATAATGTACAGGGTGGATACTATGGAACATTAACTGACTTGGTTATATTCAGTAATGGGTTGTCTATGAAATATTATTTGCTGTAAAGTTAAAGGGAGTTTGTTTTACCAATGCAGTCCCACGTGTCAGGATATGCATGCAATTTGATACTGATATGACTTAATGATGCAGGAGGAATCTCAATCAGAGTAATATAATTACTCCATAGTACAGTATTGAATTGAGTTGTTCAGTAGATGGTTTTGGCTCTAGAGGGCCATAGCACTAAATAGCTTCATATCTCTTCCTGTCAGAACCTGTTTAAGTTCCTCTCAGGGACAAATGCTGTGTCTAACCTGGACTTGGGTGTTTAAGTTCCTCTCAGGGACAAATGCTGTGTCTAACCTGGACTTGAGTGTTTAAGTTCCTCTCAGGGACAAATGCTGTGTGCAACCTGGACTTGAGTGTTTAAGTTCCTCTCAGGGACAAATGCCTGTGTCTAACCTGGACTTGAGTGTTAAGTTCCTCTCAGGACAAATGCTATGTCTAACCTGGACTTGAGTGAAATGACTGCCCTCTGGATGCTGTAAGTGACCTTTAACGTTTTACTTCTGGTCATGACAATAAACATAATCATTCTGTAATCTTTGTTCATTTGAAAATGAATAGCCTGATATGCATGTTTGTGCCAATGTGAAATAAAGCACTTACATCCCCAACTTCTTCTCCCCCTAGCTGTTTGTATCTCTGTCAGCAGTCTTCTGCTCCAACCTGGCTCACCTCAACCTGTCCAGGGACCCCTTCTCACACAGGTGAGAACCCTGCTTTCCATTATATATCTTGACCGGTGTTGTCAGACCCATCCGCTAACCTCACTCTGTCCCCATGAAGTTGAGGGAGGTGACAAGGACTGTAATGGAGTTGTTCAATAAGAGCTCTGAGCTGTGGGACTGGCAGGAACCAGACTACACCCAGAGTGGCTCTAAGGTGAAGACTGATGGAATGCCATACCAGGAAATGTCTACGTGTATACATGTCAAACAGAATGGAAGCCTACTTATAGCACTGGATGATAGTGTATAATACTGTATGTGTTTGCATTTTGATTTACACATGTATACTGCTGTTTGATACACATATTTCTCTCTTTTATGCAGATTGTTGTTGCAGGGTCGGCCAGAAGTAAGTACTCATCTGTGGTGGCTGGAGCTAGACCTGAGCAGCTGTGAGTAGACACGCACGTACACGCAGCACATACAAGCACACACACACACACACACCACACACCACACACACACACACACACACACACACACACACACACACACACACACACACACACACACACACACACACCACACACACACACACACACACACACACACACACACACACACACACACACACACACACACACACACACACACCACACACACACACACACAGTATGTGTTTGCATCTTCGGCATTTGACTGGGGACATTGCCCTGTGCCATCTTTAGGATGGGACGTTAAACAGGTGTCCTGACTCTCTGTGGTCACTAAAGATCCCATAGAATTTATCATAAGAGTAGGGGTGTTAACCCCGGTGTCCTGGCTAAATTCCCAATCTGGCCCTCATTCCATCATGGCCACCTAATCATCCCCAGCTTCCTATTGGCTCATTCATCCCCCCGCCTCTCCCCTGTAACTATTCCCCAGGTTGTTGCTGTAAATGAGAATGTGTTCTCAGTCAACTTACCTGGTAAAAGAAGTGTAAAATCAAAAATTCGAATTAATAGACATACACACACATCTCACTTTTTTTTAAATCAGTGAGCTGAGCCAGGTTTTGGCTGGTTGATAATCATATGTATGATAATGTATGCACTCACTACTTACTGTAAGTCGCTCTGGATAAGAGCGTCTGCTAAATGGCTCAAATGTAATGTGTAGTATGTGTCTAGCTGAGGTCTGCTGGAGCCCAGGTGATTCAGGAGCACATCTTTGAAGCCAAGGCCATCAGCATTCTGGACCTCTCTGACAATGGTACGATACCAAACCCACCCCTTATATCTATCTATCTATCGAGAGAGAGAGAGAGAGAGAGAGAGGTGTGGGTTAGATGGAGAGAGCACAGACAGGGGTGGTGTCTGTGGGCTAGGTGGTGCCAACCAGCAGGTGATAAATCACGCACCATTCAGATCACTTAACAGAGAGGGAGACACCAATTATTCTCAGTGTGTTCCTTGTGTTCCTGCTCTCTAGCACAATGAGGAGAGCTCAAGAATCAGCCCAACCTCACCATGGATGAGGGGAGGTGGTTAGATTGGCTGTTCTGGGAACTGTCCAGGGAGTCTCCATAGGGGGCCATTGGGCACATKATTAAGAGAAAGAAAACTCCATTTTAATAGAGTATTTTCCATATATTTCTATCTAGGAATGTCAGAGGGCAACCTAATACTGAGGAAATGTATATTCAGGGGATAAGAAAACAGTTGTTTTTCGATGAATAACCCTTTTTCCGCATTATTATAACTTACCATTATTTTTGGATCTACCAATAGAAAATGAAAAATATGTTTTCTCTTCTCCTACTTACTGAGCAGCAAGGCCAGACACGTCAGTGTCAGTCAGAATAGATACAGCACTGCTGGGACACTGATACTCCAGCATCCAGCACCTGCCTGTCTGCCAACCCACTTCCTCGTCCCTCACTTCTGGGGATCGTACAATTGACGTCACACTGACTGGAACCAAGACGATGGCTCCCTACTTTCTTCTACACCAGCCAGTGGCTCATATATAGAGACCATTTGTTTTCATGGGTAATGCAACTGTCAAAAAGCTCCAGGGAATCCTAATTTGTGTATTTATGACAAAATAGGCTCAACATGAATTGAGCTGACTTGAAAAGATAGCTTTCTCAAATCATACAGAAAGACAGAAAGTCCACTCTTCCACAGAGAGAGTAACTAATTTACATCTATCTATCCTCAGGTTTTGAGAGTGACATGGTAACCATGGTGCTGTCCATCAGTCGCAGGCACTCCATCCGCGATCCGGCTTTGGGACTCAACTTTGTCAAGTCCAGGTGAATAGATTGTTCTGTCACGCCCACTGTGTTTTCTATCCATCTATCTACTGTATATCCATCAACTGTCCCCTTCTCTCTCTGCCCGCTCTCTCTCCACAGAGCTCTAATAACAAACGTCCTACAGCGTATCGTCCAGCTCATGCAGGAGGAGGAATGTGTGAGTGTTCGATCTTGTCCTTTGAGTGACAAACTCACTTATTTACATTCTTTCATATGTCATATCTCAAACACTTAACTTTCCTGTGTACCATGTATAATTATAATCATTTGGGGGGTGCTTATATTTGTCCTGTTCCACACGTGTGTAATGGAAATGTTGTTGTTGTTGCATATCCCAACTCCTCCTGAGACACCCTCAGGGAGTGGGATTACGGCCAGTATCTGTCGCCATTGTACAGCGCCCCTGGAGCAATTAGGGTTAAGTGTCTTGATCAAGGGCACGGCGACAGATACATTATTTTACCTTGTCGGCTCCGGTATTCGAACCAGCAACCTTTCTGTTACTGACCAAACATCAAGGCTACCTGCCGCCCCATCTACCTATTATAAACCTGTTCTAACAACCTGTCGTAAACAACCATTGACTTAAACATCAGCTTAACTCTGCAAAGGCCTCACTTACATCACATTCATCTCATCTCATCACATTCATCTGACAACAACAGTATATCCTAGTCTCCTTTACCCTCTCCTCAGTAAATATCCCTGCTCCTCTTATATTTTGACCCTGGCTCTACCACTGCCCCGGCCTCTTCTCCAGTGGTGTCCCATTCCCTGTAATAGTTGGAGGCTGTGTGGAGGCACAGTCCTCAGGGACGTCCCCCTGAGTGAAAGCAAGACTTTTAATTACCCAGAATCCTTCTCCAGCGAGACGCGGCCTGCCTCAGTAATTACACACTGAGCAGCTTAAACTCTTACAGTATACAAGGCTCATTAAAACAGGCAGCCATTTTCTCTCAGAGTATCAAAGAGCCCTCTTATATCTGAGATGGAGATGTCAGGGTGAAGTTCATGTAAACCAACTGAAGTTCTTTCAGGCCTAGGCTCTGGGCTCTTATTGGATGGAGCTCTGGCTCAGATCAAATCAGATCTTATTAGTCACATGCGCCGAATACAGTGAAATGCTTACTTACGAGCTCCTAACCCACAATGCAGATAAGAATAAGAGATAAAAGTAACAAGTAATTAAAGAGCAGCAGTGAAATAACAACAGCGAGACTATATGCAGGGGGGTACCGATACAGAGTCAATGTGCAGGGGCACCGGTTAGTTGAGGTAGTATGTACAGTACATGTAGGTATAGTTATTAAAGTGACTATGCATAGATGACAACAGAGAGAACCAGTGGTGTAAAGAGGGGGGGTGGGGGTGTGGGGGGGGGGCAACTGCAAATAGCCTGGGCATGTCACGGCCGTTGTAAGGAGGAGACCAAGGTGCAGCGTGGTATACGTACATTCTTCTTTATTTAAGAATGAACACTGAACAAACGAACAAAATAACAAAACGAAGTGTGAAGCTAATATTAGTAGTGCATACAGGCAACTAAACATAGAACAAGAACCCACAAACAAAGGGAAAATGGCTACCTAAATATGATCCCCAATCAGAGACAACGATAAACAGCTGCCTCTGATTGGGAACCATATCAGGCCACCATAGACATACAAATCACCTAGACCAACAAAACCCTAGACATACAAAAAACCCTAGACATACAAAAAACCCTAGACAATACAAAAACTAACGTACCCACCCTAGTCACACCCTGGCCTAACCAAAATATAAAGAAAACAGATATCTCCGGTCAGGGCGTGACAGGGCAGCCATTTGACTAGATGTTCAGGAGTCTTATGGTTTGGGGGTAGAAGCTGTTTAGAAGCCTCTTGGACCTAGACTTGGCACTCCGGTATCGCTTGCCGTGCGGTAGGAAAGAGAACAGTCTATGTCTAGGGTAGCTGGAGTCTTTGACAATTTCTAGGGCCTTTTTTTGACACTGTCTGGTATAGAGGTCCTGGATAGCAGGAAGCTTGGCCCCAGTGATTTACTGGGCCGTACGGTCGGAGGCCGAGCAGTTGCCATACCAGGCAGTGATGCAACCAGTCAGGATGCTCTCGATGGTCCAGCTGTAGAATATTTTGAGGATCTGAGGCATGGGTCCTTTCAGATGGCATGGGTCCTTTCAGTCTCCTGAGGGGGAATAGGTTTTGTCGTACCCTCTTCACAACTGTCTTGGTGTGCTTGGACCATGATAGTTTGTTGGTGATGTGGACACCAAGGAACTTGAAGCTCTCAACCTGCTCCACTGCAGCTCCGTCGATGAG
This sequence comes from Salvelinus sp. IW2-2015, assembly GCF_002910315.2. NCBI lineage: Eukaryota > Metazoa > Chordata > Actinopteri > Salmoniformes > Salmonidae > Salvelinus > Salvelinus sp. IW2-2015. The sequence continues at coordinate 21,127,082 of NC_036866.1, read as the reverse complement.
ATCAGTGGTGTGCGTCTGCATATGTGCGTGCCCACAGCCCCGGGAGTCTCTGTCAGTGTGTGATTCCAAGCTGAAGACAAGTACCACCATCCTCATCAACAGCCTGAGCTGCAATGCCACCAGCGGCCACAATGACATCAGTGGCAACTGTATCAAAGACACTGGAGCCAAATTTCTGGCCAAGGCCTTACTCATCAACACTAAGCTTAGGTAACCGAGTCATAACCCAACCAAACCTACACCTAACAAACCTATCTCATCATATTTGTATTTTATTTTTTATTTAATCTTTATTTAACTAGGCAAGTCAGTTAAGAACAAATTCTTAGTTATAATGATGGCAGAACGACAGATTTTGACCTTGTTAGCTCAGGGATTCAATCTAGTAACCTTTCGGTTACTGGCCCAACGCTCTAACCACTATCATAGCCATAACACTACGCAACTCACAAACTAAGCAACAATAACCTGACCTGCCATAGCCCTATCCATGTCTCTACAMGACCCTGGTCTGGGACAGAAACAATGTGACAGCCAATGGGTTTCTGGATGTGGCAAATGTTCTAGAGAAGTGAATCATGGACAGGGAAGGTCTCAGTCCATCAAACAGAACAATATCTCCTAAAACATAATATTACCCTTCCTTTCCTGGCTTTCATGTTTGTTTAGTCATGAACTTCACTGTCGTAGCAGTCCTGAGGAGACAGAAGTTTAGATTGGGCTTCCATGAGATGCCTGACTAAAAACTAACATTCAAAACTCCATCTCTCACCCTGGTAATAAACATCTTTGGCTGTTGTGTGTCCAGATCCAGKACTGTCTTCTCAGGAACAACCAGACACAGTCAGGAGGCCCAGATACTAAACCTGCAACAGGGCCTGAAAACTGTATGCTCTCTGAACATGTGGGTCAGGCTCAGTCATAGTAGGCAACAGAAATACAGTTGAGGTCGGAAGTTTACATACACTAAGGTTAGAGTCATTAAAACTCGTTTTTCAACCACTCCACAAATTTCTTGTTAACAAACTATAGTTTTGACAAGTCGGTTAGGACATCTACTTTGTGCATGACACAAGTCGTTTTTCCAACAATTGTTTACAGACAGATTATTTCACTGTATCACAATTCCAGTGGGTCAGAAGTTTACATACACTAAGTTGACTGTGCCTTTAAACAGATTGGAAAATTCCAGGAAATAATATCATGGCTTTAGAAGCTTCTGATAGGCTAATTGACATCATTTGAGTCAATTGAAGGTGCACCTGTGGATGTATTTCAAGGCCTACCTTCAAACTCAGTGCCTCTTTGCTTGACATCATGGGAAAATCAAAAGAAATCAGTCAAGACCTCAGAAAAAATTGTAGACCTCCACAAGTCTGGTTCATCCTTGGAAGCAATTTCCAAGAAGGTACCACGTTCATCTGTACAAACAATAGTACGCAAGTAGAAACACCATGGGACCACACAGCTGCTCAGGAAGGAGATGCGTTCTGTCTCCTAGAGATGAACGCACTTTGGTGCGAAAAGCGCAAATCAATCCCAGAACAACAGCAAAGGACCTTGTGAAGATGCTGGAGGAAACAGGTACAAAGTATCTATATCCACAGTAAAACAAGTCCTATATCGACATAACCTGAAAGGCCACTCAGCAAGGAAGAAGCCACTGCTCCAAACCCGCCATATAAAAGCCAGACTACGGTTTGCAACTGCACATGGCGACAAAGATCGTACTTTTTGGAGAAATGTCTTCTGGTCTGATATAACAAAAATAGAACTGTTTGGGCATAATGACAATTGTTAAATTTGGAGGAAAAATGGGGAGGCTTGCAAGCCAAAGAATACCATCCCAACTGTGAAGCACGGGGGTGGCAGCATCATGTTGTGGGGGTGCTTTGTGGGCAGAACTGAAAAAGCATGTGCGAGCAAGGAGGCCTACAAACCTGACTCAGTTACACCAGCTCTGTCAGGAGGAATGGGCCAAAATTCACCCAACTTATTGTGGGAAGCTTTTGGAAGGCTACCCGAAACGTTTGACCCAAGTTAAACAATTTAAAGGCAATGCTACCAAATACTAAGTGTATGTACACTTCTGAAATAAATAAAAGGTGAAATAAATCATGCTCTCTACTATTATTCTGACATTTCACATTCTTAAAATAAAGTGGTGATCCTAACTGACCTAAAACAGGGATTTTTACTAGGATTAAATGTCAGGAAGTTGTATGTAAACTTCTGACTTTATGTATGTATATAATCTGTATGTATGATGATCTGTTCCTTTCCCATATTCCTTACTTTCTGGTACATTTGCCTCTGACAGGTGATATATTGTAAATTGCTGTTTATATCTTTACTATTTGTATTGCATTTTACCCTCTAAGTATGATTCAATTGTTTTTATATATCCTTAGAGATTGAAAGTAGTGTTAGGTTCAAGCTCTTTGTGTATGAGAAGTGTAATTATTTAGTGGACTGTAGGAATGTGTACTCCCAATGAGTCAAGGCCTCTCCTGACTGATAAGAAGTCTTGTGATATGGACAGAGAAATCCTGGGTGATGGAAAAGTACTGAAGTACATCTTTTTGGAAGGGAGGGGGTGAGAGCTAAGGGTGGAAGTACACACTGCGCTGTATTGAATGTATGTATTCAGCTGTTACATATTCTCTGAGTAAACGTTTGAAACGTCACTCTTAGTTTGGGTTTTGTATGACAAATATGGTATATTGAGATGTGGGTCTTCTTATGACAGGGACAGTAAAAGTCATCCTGCGTCTCTGTCTGACTCATCCCGTCCCAGCTGGTTCAGGGTCTCTGACAGAGGTTACGGGAGAGTGTCCTACCTTTAAACCCCTGCAATGTACAGTACAGGAAGTGCAGTCAGACATATTGGCTGCAGAGGAAGTGCTTTGTAATGCTAAGACCTCCATCACGGTAAGGTTTCCTTGATCCTTGAGTCTCATATAACAGATTTGTGATTGTTGGCTAGATTGACAATGTATATCTGTATAACATAGGCCTAATGAGGAACTTATTTGAGGATGGTGAAACATAATACATTGGTGTTCATCTTCTACCTATTAAAAAACATGATCTGGCGCACACCCAGAGATCATTATTTTATGCAGAGGTGCTGACTAACGGCGAATAAACTATAAGCTATAAAAATAGAGTCGCACACTCTATATATAAACTCCCAGTAATTTATTGGGTAAATCACCAACGTTTCGCCATCACTGTGCCTTCTTCAGGGTAAAGTCATGAGTGCATAAACCAGGTTATGTAGACAAACAGTGCAATTTGTGCAACCAATGACAATAGTGAGGGGTGTGTCATAATTATTAAGTTAATTAGAATGAATTGAGTGAAACTGTTAAAAAACAATAAGTTATAGCATATATAATATATTAGGCTATTGTTATCATATGGAAACATAGTTACATATTGTACATAATATTAGCATCAGCATACATTATTGTTTAATTCAATTTCACATAAATATTTAATTGTTTCCTATTTCATGAAAACATTTTCTTACATGTAATCTTTTGGTTCAACCATAATGCATAATAAGCATCATCAACAGGGGGAACATATTAGGTGTACGCTGATAAGCTGTAGAAAGAATATATCAATTTAWAAGACTGGTTCATTAAAGAGAGAATTGTTCATAAGAAGGACCTGAGATCAAAGTCAATATTCAGACCACTAGGGGACAATGTTTTTAGATAGGATATCCAGTAAGCCTCCCTTTGTAGTAGTAGGARCTCAATGTTACCTCTCCTTGATAGAGTAACATGCTCAATGCCTGTCTATTTGAGGGAGGAGATAGGATGGTTAGCTTCAACAAAGTGAMCTGCTAATGGATTATCAATGTTCTTACCTGTGATTGAGCTGCGGTGTTCAGCTATGCGTTGTTTTAATTATCTTTTTGTTTGTCCTACGTATACTTTCCCACATGTATGAACAGGTAATGAGAATGATTACTCTCTTGGTCTTGCATGAGATGATACCCCTAACTGGGAGTTTTCAAACTGTATGTGGCTGTCTGAAGAAGGATGTTTTTATAGTGCTGTTGCACTGTGCGCAGGAGCCACATTTGTAGTTCTCATTTGGAATGGGTGTCAAGAGTGTCTGAGTGGGCTCAGGGGGCAGGCCAGATCTCGCCAAGCTATCTCCAATAGTGTCTGAGTGGGCTCAGGGGGCAGGTCAGATCTCACCAAACTATCTCCAATAGTGCGACCACGTTTATAGACCACCAGTGGGGGTTCCTTGAAGAGGTGTGCGATTTTTTTGTTGTTGTTTGATTGCAAAATATGCCAGTCCTTTTTCAGGATTGCTTTAATTTTCTCTGAACACTTGGTGTACTTGATGCAAAAGACTGTTGCGTTGTTTTTCTTCTTTGGTTGAGTTTTAAGTTATTTCTATCTTGGTTTTTGAGATATTTTCATCTTTGCAGCATCAAGAGTTTTGTCCTTGTAGCCTCTCATTTTTAATTTATCTGTCATTTTTTAGCATCATCCTCTAGCTATTGCCTTCACTTCATGAGCTGGGGAGGACACCCTCTAGAGGTGTAATGCTGCAGCATTTACTGAATGACTGCCAAAACATTTACTGCTATTTCTAAGTCTGTTATTGTTTGTGTACAGTGTTTATGAGGAGCATCAATATGCATCAGTCACCAACCACACAGATGACTATCACCATTCAGCCAATTAGAAGAGACATGCCTAAAACTATTGCTGCTACACATGATAGGAAAAGACTCATGAGAGGTCATCCAGGTGAGTCTCCCAGGTGACTGGTGTCAAATCAAATAACACTTTGTCACATGCGCCGAATACAACAAGTGTAGACCTTACCGTGAACTGCTTACTTACAAGCCCTTAATCCACCTATCGTGTCAGATTTTGAAAATATGCTTTACAGCGAAAGCAATCCAAGCTTTTGTGAGTGTATCAATCAATGCTAGAACAGCTAGCCCCAAATTAGCATGGTCACGAAAGTCAGAAAAGCAATAAAATGAATCGCTTACTTTTGATCATCTTCGGATGTTTGCACTCACGAGACTCCCAGTTACACAATAAATGTTKTTTTTGTTCGATAAATATTACTTTTATAACAAAAAAACGCCATTTGGGTTGRGCGTTATGTTCAGAAAACCACAGCCTCGTTCCGTTCGACGAAAATTCCAAAAGGTATCCGTAATGTTCGTAAAAACATGTCAAATGTTTTTTATAATCAATCCTCAGGTTGTTTTTAACATACATAATCAATAATATTTCAACCGGACCGTAACCTATCCAATAAAAGAGAGAAAGYAAATGGAGAGCTACCCCTCTCGCATGCAGGAACTAATCAAAGGACACCTGACTAGTTTTGAAATATCTCAATCATTTTTCAAAATAAAAGCCTGAAACTATGTCTAAAGCCTGGTCACAGCCTGAGGAAGCCATTGGAAAGGGAATCTGGTTGATACCCCTTTAAATGGAAGAAAGACGGGCAATGAAACACAGATAAAATAAAATAAATCACTTCCGGGTTAGATTTCCTCAGGTTTTCGCCTGCAAAATCAGTTTTGTTATACTCACAGTTTGACAGTTTTGGAAACTTTGGAGTGTTTTCTATCCTAATCTGTAAATTATATGCATATTCTATGATCTGGACCTGAGAAATAGTCAGTTTACCTTGGGAACGTWATTTTTTTTTTAAATCAAAAAATCTGACCCCTAGCGTCAAGAAGATAACCAACAGTGCTGATCAAGAAGAGTTAAGAAAATGTTTACCAAATAAACTAAAGTAAAAAATAATGAAAACACATAACAATAACGAGGCTATATACAGGTGGTACCAGTACCGAGTCAGTGTGCGGGGGTACAGGTTAGTCGAGGTAATTTGTACATGTAGGCAGGGGTGAAGTGATTATGCATAGATAATTAACAGCGAGTAGCAGCAGTGTACAAAACAAATGGGGGGGGGGGGGTCAATGTAATAGTCCAGTGGCCATTTGATCAATTGTTCAGCAGTCTTATGGCTTGGGGGTAGAAGCTGTTAAGGAGCCTTTTGGTCCTAGACTTGGCCCTCCGGTACCAATTGCCGTGTGGTAGCAGAGAAAACAGTCTATGACTTGGGTGACTGGAGCCTATGACAATTTTATGGATTTTCCTCTGACACCCTGGATTGCAGGAAGCTTGACCCCAGTGACGTACTGGGCCATACGCACTACCCTCTGTAGCGCCTTATGGTCAGATGCCAGTTCTCTGACCTCCTCCCTATAGGCTGTCTCATCGTTGTCGGTGATTAGGCCTACCACTGTTGTGTCGTCAGCAAACTTAATGATGGTGTTGGAGTTGTGTTTGGCTACGCAGTCGTGGGTGAACAGGGAGTACAGGAGGGGACTAAGTACACACTCCTGAGGGGCTCCAGTGTTGAGGATCAGCATGACAGACGTCTGTTGTCCACCCTTACCACCTGGGGACGGCCCGTCAGGAAGTCCAAGATCCAGTTGCAGAGGGAGGTGTTTAGTCCCAGGGTCCTTAGCTTGGTGATGAGCTTTGAGGGCAGTATGGTGTTGAATGCTGAGCTGTAGTCAATGAACAGCATTCTCACATAGTTGTTCCTTTTGTCAAGGTGGGAAATGGCAGTGTGGAGTGCGATTGAGATTGCGTCATCTGTGGATTTGTTTGGGCAGTATGCAAATTGGAGTGGGTCTAGGAATCCGGGAGGATGCTGTTGATGTGAGCCATGACCAGCCTTTCAAAGCACTTCATGGCTACCGATGTGAGTGCTACGGGGCGGTAATCATTAAGGCAGGTTGCCTTCGCTTCCTTGGGCACAGGGACTATGGGGGTCTGCTTGAAACATGTAGGTATTACAGACAGTCAGGGAGAGGTTGAACATGTCAGTGAAGACACTTGCCAGTTGGTCCGCGCATGCTTTGAGTACACGTCCTGGTAATCCATCTGGCCCCGTGGCTTTATGAATGTTGACCTGTTTAAAAGGTCTTGCTCACATCGTCACAGTCATATCACACAGTCATCCAGAACAGCTGATGCTCTCGTGTAAGCTTCAGTGTTGCTTGCCTCGAAGTGAGCATAAAAGGCATTTAGCTTGTCTGGTAGGCTCGCGTCACTGGGCAGCTCACGCCTGGGTTTCCCTTTGTGGTCCGTAATAGTTTTCATGCCCTGCCACATCCGACGAGCATCAGAGCTGGTGTAGTAGGATTCAATCTTAATCCTGTATTGACATAGCGGGATTTCTTATAGGCGTCCGGATAAGTGTCCCGCTRCTTGAAAGCGCCAGCTCTAGCCTTTAGCTCGATGCGGATGTTGCCTGTAATCCATGGCTTCTGGTTGGGATATGTACGTATGGTCACTGTGGGGACGACCTCGTCGAATCACTTATTGATGAAGCCGATGACTGAGGTGTTGTACTCAATGCCATTGGATGAATCCCGGAACATATTCCGGTCTGTGCTTGAAAAACAGTCCTGTAGTGTAGCATCCGAGTCATCTGACCACTTCCACTTTGTAAGGATGACAGAGGCAGAGAATATTACCGTTTACCATGTTAAGGAAATAAATTCCCAGTAATGTGGGGAAAAGGGTCTGGACAGAACCAAAGCAAAGAAAGTTAAAGTTAAAGAGTCCCCTCTCCTACTGTACCTGCCTACCCACTAGTTACCTAACCTTAACGCCACCTGGCGCGCTAACCAAAATACAGGGGGTGGTCCGCCCAGGTCTTACCTAGTGTGCATAGACAGAGTACATACTACGGTATATGTATGCCCGCAGGCCTCGTGCCTAAGCACTCCCAAGGTGCCTTCCCCTTCCCCCTGGGAACAAATGAAACAGAATAATACAAACTTAAAGTGAACAATTTCACTAATCAAAAACACTGACTCCTATTGGCACACACATACCTCAGAAGTAGCGGCTAAAAAATACTTTCAACAAAACTGTCTCTSAGCAACAACCAACACAGGACATCCAAGAAGCTCTCTCTCCTAACAAAGGAACACTGGCGTTTCAAGCTGTCGCAGCAGTCGGTAATTGCCGACAGCTGTATCCCCTAACGAGAGGGCGGGATCAGAGCTCCAATCTGCAATGGGGCCGACCAATCAGCTGCTTGGGGGAATCCAGGAAGCCATTTCCTGAAATACACACATACATATACACAAACTCACAACACAGAAACTGGGGAACGTAACAGTCGTCTAGAGTTATTTTTCCTCTGGTTGCACATGCTGGTAAAAATTTGGTAAAACTGATTAAAGTTTGCCTGCATTAAAGTCCCTAGACATAAGGCTTATGGCCTTATAGTTGGTTGAGTGCGCTCTTAGTGCCAGCATCGGTCTGTGGTGGTAAATAGACGGCTACAAATAATATAGATGAGAACTCTCTTGGTAGATAGTGTGGTCTACAGCTTATTATAAGGTACTCTTCCTCAGGCGAGCAATACCTCGAGACTTCTTTAATATTAGACATAGCGCACCAGCTGTTATTGACAAAAAGACATACACCCCCACCCCTCGTCTTACCAGACGTAGCTTCTCTGTTCTGCCGGTGCATTGAAAATCCCTCCAGCTCTATATTGTCCGTGTCGTCGTTCAGCCACGACTCGGTGAAACATAGGATATTTCAGTTCTTAATGTCCCGTTGGTAGGATAATAGTAATCGTAGGTCATCCATTTTATTTTCCAATGATTGCATGTTAGCAAGTAGAATTGATGGCAATGGGAGTTTACTCGCTCGCCTACGGATTCTCAAAAGGCAGCCTGATCTGCGTCCTCTTTTCTTCCGTCTTTTCTTCACCCAAATGACAGGGATCTGGGCCTGTTCCCGGGAGAGCAGTATATCTTTCTCATCGGACTCGTTAAAGGAAAAAGCTTTTTCCAGTCCGTGTTGAGTAATCCCAGTTCTGATGTCCAGAAGTTATTTTCGGTCATAAGAGACAGTAGCAGCAACATTATGTACAAATAAGTTAAAAAATAAGTTAAAAACAAACGAAATAGCAAAATTGATTATGGGCATGTAAAACGTCAGCCATCCTCTTCGGCGCCATTTTATCTATATGCCCTGTGTGTTCCAGGAGCTGGCCCAGGCCTTGCTACAGGCAGCCCAGACTCTCTGTCCCAGGGTCACACACAGGTCAAGCTGGCTGACTATGTGGCTAAGATGTCCAGACAGACAGACCTCTTCATCTGGGACACCCTCATACAGCACACAGGAGAGCTCAGGTAAACAGCTGAATATACACACATCCACCCTGACACAAAAACACAGCTTATGTAGAACACAAACAGTTACATCATCCATGATCTTTGTTGTTTTGTGTCACAATCATGTCATACTCAATACTGTTAATTTTCCCACCCAGGGCCTCCCACATCTCTCATAAAGCTTACTGTAGTTGCTAATGGTTTACTTCTCCCCTCCCTTATTTATTTATGCTTGTCACTCCACTTTCAGTGAACTCCAACTGTCAGTTAGTGTCTCCTTGGTGGAAAGTATCATTGATGAGGTTCTGCAGGACTTTTGTGGCTCAAAAGTTTGTGGCTCAGCGGCAATTGGTGAGAGTTTGTTTTGTGTGTGAGTTGTTTGTGTGTTTGATTAGTATGACTGATCACCACCCTCCCCCATCTCAGAAACGTCATATGAGGGAGCAGACCAGAAAAAATGGCTGTTTTTTTAAATAGGTTTTGTGAATCTGTGCCCAGCTCCCTCAGCTAAAAGTAGTAGACCATGACTGCCCACTGTATGATGTAAAAGTTCTGACTAACATAAAACACACATATCACACCATACTATACTGTATATGCCGAACCATTCTACCAGTCTACACAGTACCTACATGACCTGCATTAGTTCTTGTTTAATATAACTAATTGAATATTCTTCTCCTCCACAGTATGTTCATGTCATTTGGAGGAACAGCTATCCGTCAAGCAACCTCAGTGAAGAGTAAGAACCAGGCTTGTCATAAGTATAATTAAGATTTATTGTAACAGACTATGTAGTTGGAAGCTGGGAGTCTGGGATGAAACTAGGAAGATTAACATAGTAGACAATCAGGTTTGATGATTGGCTGCAGTCTGCTCCATAAATATTGCCTCGACCTGTGATGTCAGTAGCTACAATCTTCTGCCACTGTGATTAGCTTAGAAAAAGGTTTCACCCAGAGTTCACAGTTGAAAGGTCAGAGGTCGTGTCTGAACCATTGCATTATCCAGTTAGGAGTGAGCTCTAACTAAAGAGGGTCAGAAGGGCAGTAATATGAAAATAATGGAGCAGTCACAACAAAGAGGGAGATATTGTCTAGAGCCATATGGTTCTGCATTGTTCTGCTCAAATCCCCCTAGTGCAACGTCCTCTTAAGTGCATTTTAAATCTGATTTAGAATGAGTCAAAATTTGTGTCAGTGTGCTACATGAAAAAAATTACGCTACACTTTTTAACCCCTTGTCCACTGGAAAACATCTTCAAAAACAGGCACTTATGTTTTACTGTGCATATGTTTTACTGTGCATATGTTTTACTGTGCATATGTTTTACTGTGCATATGTTTTACTGTGCATATGTTTTTGTGTTTGTGTGTCATTGATGCAGTCTGGGACCCTAGAGGGGCTGTCCCTCAGTGTGTCTTAGGAGTTCCCCTCCTTGTGACAGTACTGTGTCATGGTGCTGAAGGTTAAAGGTCCCCCATTGAAGGGGAGGGGTGTGGTGGGGCAGTGGTGGGGGGGGGTTACTACTCTACCCTCAACAAAATATAATCAGCTGTGCGGTGCTCTGCCTGTCCAATAAAAAGAGCTGTGGCTAACTGGAGCATGGCCGGGTTACTTTCAGACCACTGAGTTTCACTGGGGGGACGGGGCGTGGATGGAGGGGTTGTGTACAATCATTACACAACCCCTCCCCCTCCTTTGCCTCTTTCTCCCATTTTTACGCTACCTGCGCTCTCTTTCACTACCATCTCTCTCCTTGTGTTTTTATTTTGCTCTCTCTTGCTCCCTCTCTCTCCATCTCTTTCTTGCTCCCTCCCTCTCTCTTCCATTGTTTAGATTCAGTGTTGTAAATCTGTCTGATTAGTCTCCTCTCTTCTCTGTGCCGTGAAGCCTATTGTTAAAGGCATCCATCTGATTCCTCTTCCATCCATATTTTCTGTCGCTTTGCTCTCTGCTTTTTTTCTTTGTCCTCTTCTCCTCTCCCTTTCTTCATCAACACTCTCTCAACCACCATCCTTCTCTCTCTCTCCCATTCTATCTCACATCCCTTCTTAGTGTGATAACGCCACATTATAGTTAGTTGTCCTGTTTTTACATGCATTCTATCACACACCCGGTGCCTGTGTAGGTTGGTACCATTCCCTCTCTCTGTCTCTCTCTGCAGGTGTCCTGGATGTAGACACGGAGCAGCAGGCGAGAGAGAGCATTTATTATCAGCAGGAAGTAGGAGGGGAGGTCTCAGGGGTAGGAGGGAGTGGGTGGGCGCTGTCGTCGACAACGTTATTGTCAGTCACAGTGGCAGGCCAGCTGAAACCTGAAGGCTCCTCCCACACAGGGAGGGAGGCGGATGCTGCCGCTGCTCTTGCTGCTGCCGCGGCTCTTAGCGACAGTGATCCCCGGCGCCCTGAGCCTGCACCTCCTCAGCCCCCTATGGACCTGCCCATCGAAGGCCACACACTGAGGCACTACACCCGCTCCAGGCCCAGACCCAACCGCCGGAACAGCAAGCCGCCCAGCAAGCCCCAGGTAAGAGGCAACACGACGATCACAGACCAAGGAGGATGGGGATGGAGGGAAGAAAGGGAGGGAGGCACAGAGAGAGGAAGAGAGGGGGGATGCAGGGAGAGGATAATTGTAGCAACAGAGCTGCTTTCTGAGAGAGGAATAGATGAGAAGGGATGGAGAGAAATAGAGAGATGAGGGGAGAAAAAAATCAGAGCAGAGCAGAGAGAATGTTGGAGATAGAGCGAGAGAAAGCGAGGGAGAGGGAATGGGGGAGGGAAGCAGTGTTCTGATGGTAGTTCTCAGGTTATTGCAGCCACAGCAGCAGAGGCAGTGTCAGTGGCTTTCAGCGCTAGACATTCTCTCTCATCTCCATCTCCAGCCTCTTTCCCTCTCTCTGTCTATCTGATTCTATTTCACCGTCTTGTCAGTGCTGCTGCTTTAGCTGTTGATGTGTTGAGGAGCCATTTCTGTGTGTTTTCTCCATATTTTCCCCTGCATTAACGATGGTCCCTGTGGTTCTCAGTAGTTGGGGTGGGAGCTGTCAGAACAGGGCAATGTCTTTCCATATTGATTCTGGATAGCTCTATTCTGCTCTGTGTGACTGCCGTAGAATTTTTATTATTCATGTTTTTACATCAAGGTGGGCTCACCGGCTCTCCGCCCCTCCCCCCCTCCACGATTACTCTCCCGTCAATGCTTTTAGGACATTCCCTCTTTTACGGTGGAATATTGTTAAGGATTGTCAATGGGAACTGGTCATGTGTCTGTGTTTGCATGTATGTATTCATTGTCGTGTTTGATTAAAATGTCCCACAATCAGCTCCGTGCTGATTGGTGGCAGTCTAGTTGTGTGTGTGTGTGTGTGTGTGTGGGTGTGGGTGGGTGTGGGTGGGTGTGGGTGGGTATGTGTTTTCCCCTGACACTGTCTGTTCTGCCAACTGATCAGACAGCTAGCTCTCTGTTATGTGTGAAAAACAATGCTGCAGCCATCTTATAAGCAGAACTAGTTCAATATAAATGGCTGATATAAGGTGTTCGTTGTAACATTATATGTGTCTGTCTGTGTGTGTGTCTGTTTGCCTGCTGCCGTTGTCATTAGTGGTGCTACACTGGTGTTGTAGCGTGATTCATTGTTGTTATTACAGGTAACACTGTACAATTGGGTTAATACCACATTAACCAGGTGTCTGTATCCACTGTGTTGTATTTACTGGCACACGGTGCCACCACATTGTTATATAGACTGTATTCAAGGTGCACGCAATTGTGTATTTCTATATTTCCTGTGCTCTTGTCCCTGGTTACCTGTGTGTCTGTAACGCAATTGAAACAGCATATCCATTGCTGTTGTCCATGGTTACCTGTGCTCCTGTATAGTAATTGTTAGTGTATTAAACCCTGTGTTATTATCTGGGTCTCTGGGGTCAGTGTACATTCAGGCAGGACGGGCAACCAGCTCTGATCAGAGATTTTCTGGAGAGGACGACTCCACAGAGATAGCTTCGGCAGGATGAGAGACAGAAAGAACCGCTTTACCCATCTATGGAATGGAAGAAGTGTGTTATAAGGCAGAATTCTTTTTTTTTGTGTGTGTTTGCATGTATATGTTTTTATGCATGTGTATCACAAGCAGGTTTATGCTATGTGAATGTTTCTAATGTGTGATAATGTAGCTAGTTGGCCTGGTGAAATATGGGGCCAGGTGGTGGTTGTTGGAGGGCTGCTGGCTGTGTTGATGGTGGAGAAGGAAGGGTCTACAGGGTCTACTGTCACACTGCTGTAACACTCACTGTGATTGGTGGTGGTGGTGGTGGCACTGCACATTCTGCTGGGTCCGTAGCATTTGATTTTATTACATCTGTAGAGAAATGTAAGGTCATCTGCATTTGATTTTATTACATCTGTAGAGAAATGTAAGGTCATCTGCATTTGATTTTTTATAACGGCATAGCTACCTCCCCCTAAAACATCTTGCCTCAATGTTGCAGAGAGAGAGCTTCTTACTAACTGATGTCGTCATCTGAGGTTTAATAAAAAGCTGGAGCTGGAGCACACCCAGATAAAATGATTTAGTGTAGAGGTGCTGACTAACTGGAAATAAACTGGAAGCTATATAAATAAATAGAGTCATCTGAGGTTTGTTCATAAACCATTCGCTTGCCATCACTCAGTGCTATGTTAAAGCCAAAACACAGCCAGTCTAGTGGTATATGAGGAATTGGACAGAGCCTGGCAGTTGAATTCTGCAAATGGTGGGAACTCCTACTGAATGATTCCCTGGGAATGTGTGGGAGACGATTCTTTGAAATCCAAGACCTCATATTATCAGACAGGACATGTCAGACCATATGTCAGAGATTTGTCTTCCATTTTATGCTCTCCTTTTTATACGGTTAATTGACTATTATAAACTGGGTGTTTTGAGCCCTGAATGCTGATTGGCTGACAGCCATGGTATATCAGACCACATACCACGGGTATGACAAAACATGTATTTTTACTGCTCTAATTACATTGGTAACCAGTTTATAATAGCAATAAGGTACCTCAGGGATTTGTGATATATGGCCAATATACCCCGGCTAAGGGCTGCGTCGTGCGTAAGAACAGCCCTTAAGCGTGGTATATTGGCCATATACCACACCCCCTCTGGCCTTATGGCTTAATTATAGAATTAGTGCGAGACATTATTGGATGACCAGAGCCCTATACCTACATAGACATGAACTGTAGTTGAGAAAAGTCCACCTATTGATGTTCTATTTACCACATTAGACAATGCACTGCAAAGACAGTAAAGTCCTGCCCCCTTCTTCATTAGGGAGAAACCAATAGACACCCCCCTTCTACCTACCAGTCCATCAGTAAGAAAGTGTTGCTGTGCTAGATGTATAGACAGGGTATATGTATGAAAGGGTTAGTGTGTGTTGTTAGTCATCAGTGGAAACACCATCCTTGTGTTTTATGGCACGTCTTTTTCTCTTCCTGAAGATGAGAGGCTCTCTGATTGGCTGAGAAGTGCTAAATGATTTATAATCCGTTTGTCATGCAGCATGGAGCTCCATTTGTATACGGTTGCTATAGCTCTGTTCTGCAGGGTGTAGGTTCTCCTGCTCACTGTAACCACCGCGCCTTAGACTCCTCTCTCACAGTCTGTTCAGCAGCAGCTACACTCACAGAAAAACTGGGCCTAAAAAAAATTAAAACCCAGAACAACGTCTCAAACACTAGCCTACTGTGTGTGTGTGTGTGTGTGTGTGTGTGTGTGTGTGTTGTGTGTGTGTGGTGTGTGGTGTGTGTGTGTGTGTGTGTGTGTGTGTGGTGTGTGTTTGGTGTGGTGTGTGTGTGTGTGTGTGTGTGTGTGTGTGTGTGTGTGTGTTGTGTGTGTGGTGTGTGTGCATGCGCGAGAGAGACACTGAGAAAACAGTCCTTGCCTTCACTCTGTCTCTTCCACTGCTGAAAAATGTCAGCCAATACTACCGGTCAAAATTTTGTGGACTGCCTGTTTGTATCTGAGTAAGTGACAGACAGCCAGGAAGAGAGTTAGTGTGAACTGCTCTTCCCACCAGCCTGCTAAATAACAGTGAATAATTCATCTTTTAAATGATCATTTTTTGATCCAAACTAAATAGCTACTCTTCAGACTGGAACAGAGGGAGAGGAGAGAGTGGTGGTGGGGAAAGGGTGTGTCTAAGAAGTCCAGTCACATGGTGGGGGATCAGGGCTGAGGGGTTGTGTTCTCTCAGGTACCTGAAGCACAGATGTGCCTGCACACACTGCTTCTGCCACAGCCACACAGTGTTCTATAGAATAGAGAGGATGATCTATTGTGTGTGTGATTGTGTGGGTGTATTTGTCCGTGTTGTTCATAAACCTATATTTTTATCTTTGCATATCTGTTGTCAAACTATGAATCACTATGTGTACGGTGAGTGTGAGAGTGTACTCAGCCTACACTGATCAGTACCACAATGGTTTTACCATAAGCATTCTCCAAGCCACTTATCTTATTGGTTATGCGATGCTGGCTTGGCCAATAAGCAAACATTTATTTTTTGGCAACGCTACAGGGGGATTTGACAGTGGCAGATGAACCACAGTGCCTTCACTTTTGCATATACTGAGTCGCAATGATCTTTTGGTTGTGTTTTTGTACATGTGTGTGTGTGCAGGAGCAGGCAGCTGAGCGTGAAGAGATGAAGCCAATGAGACCATGGCAGGGTGGATGAGGGAGTAGAGGAGTTCTTCACTAAGAAGATCATCCCTGATGACCCGCTGTAAGTATCCGTATACCTCCAACAGCATACACCTTTGCATACTGACACGTACAGAATAGATGTACTGCATGCACCCACACTCAACAAACCCACTCATACTAGCTCTCTACACCTACACCCTCTGCACATGCATGTTCACACACACTCCGTGTAGACAAACATCGCTACACACACCATGCATACATACTGTAGCAACAGAAAGATAACAGAATGTATTAGACTAATGTTTGTCTACTGTGGTTAAAAACACTGTATCCCAAATACACAGCATCCCACTGATCCCAGCACTAGATAGTATGAACACTGAACAAGCACCACCACTGAATGGAGACTCAGTAGTGTTGTTGCTGTTTTGTGCCTACACTCACTTGCAGAAAAGCGCAGAGGGAGGAGGTCCCTTACAAAGCACAACCCACAGCGTCGACCTCCACCACCCCTGCCCCTCCCAGCACGTCTGCCCTGGCCCCGCCTCCTCTACCACCTCTATCACCTCCTCCTCCTCCTCCTCTCCACCGTACAACCTCCAACACTACTACCACAACCACCACCCCTTCCACCGCCCCTCCAAAACATCAAGAAGAAGTTTGGGGACTTCTTCGCCTTCAAGAAAGTCCGTGCTGGCCGGGGGGCAAAGGGCGAGGGTGGGCCGGAGGGCAAGGTCAAAAGACCTCCATCACAGATCTAATCAGACCGCTCAGGGAGGCAAAAGAGAGGGAGAGAGAGAAAGAGCGGGAGAGAGAGAAGGGGAAGTTAGAAGAAGAGAGTGGTGCTAAGGCGACCGGTGTTAATGATTCTGATACCACCAAAACAGTAAGAGCAGCAGAGGACAACACCATGGCCCCACCGCACCCTCTGATGTCCCCAGCATCCCCACAACCCTGCCCACCAGTGCCCCCGTCCAGGAGGAGGTGACATCTGTGTCCCCCAGCGCTCTGACCCCAGCCCCATCATCAGCCCTGTCGGCGGGTTCCTGGTGGAGAGGGAGAAGAGCCGGACCCTGGAAAAGAGCAAGACCCCAGATGGAGAGAGGAGGCTGAAGGCCACACGGCGCTCGCTCAGGGAGGGCAAGTCCCAGTCCCTCATCCTGCTGACAGGCCTGGAGGATGGCGCTGCGCACACGGAAAGGTAGGTACCACTCTGCACTAGTGATCAGAAAACACATGGAGTTAGTTCCTAAAGAAAATGCACATCATTTAGATATGCTTTTGGTCATCCTCTTCCAGAAACACGCATCTGAGAGCACATCCAGCCTTGAGCAGCGTCTCCACGTAATGCTCCACCGCATGGGGGTGGCCAAGACACCTCCTGCAGACACAAAGAGCAGCCAGGTGTGTGTTTGTGTGTGATATTGATGGTTGTGGACTACCCTTTCTGTTCTCTTCCTCCCTATTTCCTCTATTTATGTTCCGAGCGCCCAGCTGGGATTCACTTAGGATTACAGCACCTTTGTGACATTCATGTAATGTGCCATGGCAGTGAATATCTCAGTATAGTACCTAATCCTGAGACTGTGATATTGCAGCTTATCCACTGCAGCGTGCCTTATCAGTCCAGGTAGGGGCACATGGGAGGATAACGCATGAATAACATTCTCTTATATCTTCCTTTAGAACAAAGAAGAGGAGCTGAGGAAAACCAACTCCGAAGGTAAGCCACTCCGCACACCTCCTCAGCTGTGTCTGGGACTCCCTGTGTGACTCAGTGTGACTCATCACACTGTATGTACAAATCCCCTACTGCCGACGGGAGCTTGACAGCATCTCAGGTTTGCTGTAGATGTGCAGTCTTTGTCAACTTAGAGTCGGGTGGTTGTGCTACATGTAGATATCTCCTCTTAGAACTGTTGAATTGTAGACTGTCAAGTAAAAGTGTTGCTGTAGCACTAGGGATGCGATTTGACGGTAGATGCTTGTCAAGTGTAAACTGCTGTTGTTGGCCTCTTGTGTACCCCTTGAAAAGAAGAAGGAATCTAGATCAATTTGATAGAAATGTAGAATCTGTGCTTATTTCTGGTAAAGGCCAGTGTGAAGCCAAATGAGGTAAAGGCCATCAGAGAAATCAATCTTGCATGTATAAATACAGTGTTCAGCTAGCACATCTGGTTCCTTGGAAGTTGTGGGAATGTACGTTTTCTGGTTTCCTATTGGTTCTCGGAACGAAGCCATACATTTCCTGACTGGTAAAACAGAATGTTTTTTTAAATGTTCTGAGAACGGAAGTAAAGATTTCACTTGTTCTGGGAATGTACATTTTTAGATTGCAGGGAGGTTCTCAGAATGTTTTACTATGGTTCCCTGAAAGTTTTCCTGTGAGGTTTTATTAACGGTTATTTTGAGGTTTTTGAATAACTTCCTTAAAACTTTTACTGAATGTTTCAATAAGACTTTTAATGACACTGCTAGCTTAGGTTAACTGTTTAGAACTCCATGCACAGATAGGAGACATGGAAATTATTTTGCTTAGACATTAATCATCCAAACATTTATTTTTGTATTGTGACACAGCATCAGTGAGATGAACCTATGATCTTCTGTTTTCTATCCATGGAATTAGTCCACTGCACCACCAGGATGGAGCTAGCATGCCATGTTTTAACTCATACAAAGCTGTTCAGTTTAGTCTATTCAAACAGACCCAATTTCAAAGGAAACAAGCACTCATTAGTGGGCACAGCCAACACACCTGAACACACTTAAAAAGATAAAGGATAGAGAGAGTTTTGTTGACGCTGAGAACGGAATGTATATGTTTTTCAATAACATTCTTATAACGTTCTTTGAACGTTACTAATGTTTTCTTGTGGTTTTTCTGTAAAGTTTTCTTAATGTTCGAAGAACATGACTTTAAATAGAACCATGAGGAAACGTTATGCTGAAGTACTGAAATTCCCACAGAAGAACGTTCACAATGGGCTCAGACATCAATTCAACGTCTATTCCACGTTGGTTCAACATATTTAATTGAAGTGACATGGAAACAAAATTGATTCAACCAGTTTGTGCCCAGTGGGTTGTTTCTGAATGTTCTCTGAACTATTTGAAAACATTCCCAATGTCAAACCAGTTGGAGAACATTCCTAGAACATTACCAAAAATGTTTGATACTTTTAGGAAACGTTCTGTTAAACCAATTAAATACCAAGAAAATAACGTTATTTTGTCAAGTTCCTTATCTGTGCTGAGAATGTTCCAAAGCCAAGCAACTATCCTGCACCATTTCCAGAATGTTGTGGGAAGGCTGTATGCTAAATAACCATAGGACAACCACACGCTCACCAAGCTCTAAGAAACATATGGGTCTCAGAACGTTATGTGCTAGCTGGGTTGTGACTGGCGTTGACCCTGAGGTTAGAGCAGGCCAGAGAGGTTCATGGGAAGTCCGAGCAACGCAGACCGGCTAGCCTGGGAGTCATTACTGCCCTTTGTCACTCAGTGCTGGAGGTCAGGGATCAGTTCACACATTCACTCAGAGGGGAACTCAGCACTATCAGCCAATAGAGCTCTAAAGATAACAGTGAAAGCTCCCTTAGCTGTTTTTTGTGTGGATTTCTTGTTTATTTTGTGTGTCAGACTGCTTCAAGTATGGAGAGGCTCATAGTATGTGTAGGTGAACCTCCCATTTTGCTATAATCCTCTACTCTTTCTCAGGTGCAATTCTTGACAAAAAACCTGAACCACCACCCACGTCCATGAAGCCTCGCACTATGTCCACATCAGCTTCAGGTAATTCTGACACTTAAATCTAGTGAATGGATGTCCATGTAATATATCCATCTATACTCCAAGCCAATGGGGGGAAAAGTACGGCCCACTGGGTCGTATCCAGCCAGGCCGAGGACTTCAATCCGGCCCGCGAGACAAAAAATGTATAAAATACGAATAAATGTTTTATTTGTATTTTTTTACCCCTTTTTTCTCCCCAATTTCATGGTATCCTATTGGTAGTTACAGTGTTGTCCCATCGCTACAACTCCCGTACGGACTCAGGAGAGGCGAAGGTCGAAAAACACGACCCAGCCAAGCCGCACTGCTTCTTGACACAATGCCCACTTAATCCGTAAGCCAGCCGCACCAATGTGTTGGAGGAAACAACGTGCACCTGGCGACCGTGTCAGAGTGCATGCGCCCGGCCGGCCACAGGAGTCGCTAAAGCACGATGTGACAAGTAAATCTCAGCCTGCCAAACCCCTTCCTAACCTGGATGACGCTGGGCCAATTGTGTGCCGCCTCATAAGTCTCCCATTCACGGCCAGCTGTGACACAGCCTGGGATCGAACCCGGGTCTGTAGTGACGCCTCAAGCACTGCGATGCAGTGCTATGACCGCTGRGCCACTCGGGAGGCCCCCGCAAATTGATTTTAACAAACAATTGTCCCCCAAAAAATGCGGCCCTCCATTGAATTTCAAAATCCCGATATGGCCCTCGAGCCAAAAAGTTTTGCTCCAAGCCTTTATGTAAATATAATGTTGAAGCAATGACTTCAGTGCAACCTCCCTTCTCCCCTCAGACACCAGGCGGCCAATCAGAGCAGGCGTGGAGGCTCTCAGAACAGACAAGCCCCTCCTCCCAGGACGTCCCATCGGCCCCCTCCCTCCCAAACCCACAGTGGCAGCCAAACCCCCTCTCCCAGCCCCCCAGCAGCACCCTGCTGCCGCTAGGACATCCCCGGGGGTCCCCCGGCAGCCCAACACAGCCACGGAGACCCAGACCCAGCCAGCAGAGCCAGAGCCGTCCCAGAGCCAGACCCAGACCCAGCAGAGTGAGCCGACCAGTCCTTCCTCCCGCAAGGAGACTCCCCCTGCCCCATCGCCACACAGGGACCCCAGCTCTCTGGAGAGCAGGGAGCGCACTGAGAGAGCACAATCAGTCACTGAAGGTATACATACAGTGCATTTGGAAAGTATTCAGACCCCTTTACTTTTTCCACATTTTGTTATGTTGAAGCCTTATTCTAAAATTGACTAAATCTACACACAATACCCCATAATGATAAAGCAAAAACAGGTTATAATTTTTTATTACATTTATTCTAAATAAAAAAACAGATATATCACATTTACATAAGTATTCAGACCATTTACTCAGTACTTTGTTGAAAAAACCTTTGGCAGCGATTACAGCCTTCAGTCTTCTTGGGTACAAGCTTGGCACACCTGTATTTGGGGAGTTTCTCCCATTCTTCTCTGCAGAACCTCTCAAGCTCTCAGGTTGGATGGGGAGTGTTGCTGCACAGTTATTTTCAGGTCTCTCCAGAGATGTTAGATCAGGTTCAAGTCCGGGGTCTCGCTGGGCCACTCAAGCACATTCAGAGACTTGTCCCGAAGCCACTCCTGCGTTGTCTTGGTTGTGTGCTTTGGGTTGTTGTCCTGTTGGAAAGTGAACCTTTGCCCCAGTCCTGAGCACTCTGGAGCAGGTTTTCATCAAGGATCTCTCAGTACTTTGCTCCCTTCATCTTTCCCTCGATCCTGATTAGTCTCCCAGTCCTTGCTGCTGAAAACATCCCCACAGAATGATGCTGCCACCACCATGCTACACCATAGGGATGGTGCCAGGTTTCATCCAGATGTGACGCTTGGCATTCAGGCCAAAGAGTTCAATCTTGGTTTCATCAGACCAGAGAATCTTGTTTCTCATGGTCTGAGAGTCCTTCAGGTGCCTTTTGGCAAACTCCAAGCGGGCTGTCATGTGCATTTATTGAGAAGGGGCTTCCGTCTGTCCACACTACCATAAAGGCCTGATTGGTGAAGTGCTGCAGAGATGGTTGTCTTTCTGGAAGGTTCTCCCATCTCCACAGAACCTGATGGTCACTCTGACAGAGCTCCAGAGATGAACTCTGGAGTTCTGTCAGAGTAACCATGGGATGCACATGCGCTCAATTTCGAGTCTCATAGCAAAGGGTCTGAATGCTTATGTAAATAAGTTTTCACTTTGTTATTATGGGGTATTATGTGAAGATTAATGAGGGATTAAAACATTTTTTGTTTTTAGAATAACGCATAACACAACAAAATGTAGAAAAAAGAGAAGGGGTCTGAATACTTTCCAAATGCACTGTACATACAGTATCACTCACCTCTCTTCTTTCCAGGTCTGAGCACACTTTTTAATTTGTGAAAAAATACTTGACTAACTATAATGTTTTTTCTGTCTGTGCAGAAAAATACCAAGCTAGTTTTATGTTCTGTATCTGTTCCCTTTGTCTCTCCCACTCTCTCTGATGCTTTGTCTCTCCCACTCTCTCTGATGCTTTGTCTCTCCCACTCTCTCTGATGCTTGGGCTCTCCCACTCTCTCTGATGCTTTGTCTCTCCCACTCTCTCGTGATTGCTTTGTCTCTCCCACTCTCTCGGTGCTTTGTCTCTCCCACTCTCTTTCTGATGGCCTCTTGTTCTCTCCCACTCTCTCTGATGCTTTGTCTCTCCACTCGCCCAGTTCAATTCGGATACCCCTCGCTCGGGGAACGAGGTGGCTATGGCCGACCAGCGGACGGGTAATTATCGGCTCAACAAGACCCGGCATATACAAGACGGCGCGGAATTCAGCAAGCGTGTCTTGTTGGCTTTGTCTCTCCCACTCTTCTCTGATGCTTTGTCTCTCCCACTCTCTCTGATGCTTTGTCTCTCCCACTCTCTCTGATGCTTTGTCTCTCCCACTCTCTCGGATGCTTTGTCTCTCCCACTCTCTCGGATGCTTTGTCTCTCCCACTCTCTCTGATGCTTTGTCTTTCATTATAAGCTTACTATGAAATAATGCAATCACAGTGAATGCTCAGAGCATAATAATTACTTTGGTATCTCTCTTTGTTTTCATATACTGTAACATATTTTGTGCATGGCAGCACCTAATGCACTTGTCTGTATTAGAAAGATTATTTTACATAATCAAAGTGAGCTGATATCAATCCTGGGAATCCATTTGCCAGAAGTCGGACTGTATTGGTTTTGACTCGAGTGCACTAGCTGAATGACTGAATGACATTAATGTACAGTGTATTGCACAGTCCACCACCAATATGTAGCACCCTGATGTTATTTGGGTCCACATTATGGCAGAGGATGGCATCCCAAACATGTGTTGGGTATGCCTGCTCTGGTCTTTTTGGACATGAATGTCACTGTGACTTAAGTGTCAAGCCTAAATCCACCGCGAGTTGTGTCTTGGTGTCACTGTGTGTGTAATTGTGTATCTAACTCCTGTGTGTCTTGGTCATCCCCTAGAGAGCCTTCCTAAACCCCAGTCCCGCATGAAGCCCTCTCCCCAGCGGAGAGCTGTGTCCGTCTACGAGGACTCGCTCCACCAAGAACATGCTGCTCTGCTGGACCCCGAAGGTGAGCTCGTCAGCAGAGAGAGAGAGAGAACACCTCCTGCTGTATACCACTGGTTACTGCAGATGATAAAAGCCATATACAAAGACTATACTGTGTGTATATAACGTAAACTCACTCACTTTTGTACATCGCCTTGGTCCGTAAAATTGACCTTATTTTTGCGCCCAAAAAACGTAATARTTCCAGATCAACTGTAATATGAATACCAATGTAAAGCACAATTTATCCCCTTTCCAACAAAATGAATGAGGAGACCCTCATGATGCCCATCTCTGCATAATTCCACAAGGCAATGAGCTCCGTCGGGTCTTTTTAAAAATGGCGGGTGGGGAGCGAAGGCTACGAAGTGATCTTGAAAGGGGGAAATATGTTGGGTGAAGAAAACAGTTTTTTTTCACCCGATTTGTCCAACTAGTCAACTTTAAAATGTAAATAAAACGTAAAGAGTTTATGTAATGTCTTATCACCTGTTTGAAGGTTTGTGTAGAATTTGAAGAGGGGTTTAGGGCTGCGCTAACGTTAGCCTCACAAGTGAACTGCAGCTGTTCCGGCTTTTGAGTGTCATGATGGCTCGCAGTAATGACTCGCAAAAAAATGCAATTGGCACCCTAGTCATGAAATATTAGTTTAATATTAGCAATAATTATATTAATTTAGACAAAAATCATGACGTTTTTTTACAAGTGTATATGGTTAAGCATGATTTTAATCTGCGAGAGAAGGGCTACCCCTGGTGGAAACAGGCTGTACGGCACAAAATGAGTTGCAAATGAGCGCTGTACGTTACGTAGTGACACGTCACGATGTAACGTACAGCGTCAGAGGGGTCAGTTTTTTAATKTTTTCTCCAATACTGTTAGTCCATTACCATGTCAATCAACGCTGAATCGAAACGTAGTTCACACCCCGGATTTTGATGCCAACACAGTCACTACAGTCCCATTCGTTTTCATTGCAGCCTCATTGAATGTCGCGGTTACGCACATGTGTACGGAATGGGGGTGAGTTTACGTTACTGGGGAGGAGTATAGTGGGGAGGAGTGTGCGAAGATGGGGTGGGGTGTGAAGATGGGGAGGGGTGTGTGAAGATGGGGAGGGGTGTGTGAAGGTGGGGAGGAGTGTGTGAAGATGGGGAGGAGTGTGTGAAGATGGGGAGGGTATGTGAAGATGGGGAGGAGTGCGTGAAGATGGGGAGTAGTTGTGAAGATGGAGAGGAGTGTGTGAAGATGGGGAGGAGTTGTGAAGATGGGGAAGGAGTTGTGAAAGATGGGGAGGAGTGTGTGAAGATGGGGAGGAGTGTGTGAAGATGGGGAGGAGTGTGTGAAGATTGGGAGAGAGTGTGGAGATGGGGAGGAGTGTGTGAAGATGGGGAGAGAGGGATTGTGAAGATGGGGAGAGAGTGTGTGAAGTTGGGGAGGGGTATGTGAAGATGGGGAGGAGTTGTGAAGATGGAGAGGAGTGTGTGGAAAATGGAGAGATGTGTGAGATGGGGGAGTGTGTGAATGGAGGGTATGTGAAGATGGGGTGGGTATGTGAAAGATGGGGAGGGGTATGTGAAGATGGGAGGAGTGTGTGAAGATGGGGAGGAGTGTGGTGGAAGAATGGGGAGAGTGTGTGAAGAAGGGGGAGTTGTGAAGATGGGAGGAAGTGTGTGAAGTTGGGGGAGGGGTATGTGAGATGGGAGGAGTGTGTGAAGATGGAGAGGAGGTGGTGAAGATGGGAGGTGTGTGAAGATGGGAGGGGTATGTGAAGAGTGGGGTGGGGTATGTGAAGAATGGGGAGGGGTATGTGAAGATGGGGTGGGGTATGTGAAGATGGGGAGGGGTATGTGAAGATGGGGAGGAGTATGTGAAGATGGGGAGGGTTATGTGAAGATGGGGAGGGTATGTGAAGATGAGGTGGGGTATGTGAAGATGGGGAGGGGTGTGTCTGTTATAAAAATATGTTCTGCCTTTTCTTACACAAACATCAACTGTACTAGTTATTCAGGCTCTGGTCTTGTCCCATATTGATTATTGTCCGCTAATATGGTCAAGTGCAGCAAAGAAAGATCAAGCAAAGCTGCAGTTGGCTCAAAACAGAGCAGCACACCTTGCCCTTAACTGCACATACAGAACTAATATCAACAACATGCCAGTTTTTCCTGGTTGAGGAGAGATTAACTGCATCTCTTCTAGTTTTTATGAGAAATATTACTGTGATGAAAAATCCAGATTGTCTGCATAATCAAATAACATTCAGCTCAGATACTCATACATACCCCACAAGATATGCCACCAGGGGTCTCTTCACAGTCCCCAAGTCCAAAACGAATTCACAGCAACGCACTGTATTATACAGAGCCATGATCACATGGAACTCCCTTCCATCTCCAATTACTCAAGCAAACAGCAAAATGACCTTATAAAAATGATTTAAACAACATCTCATGGAACAGCAGGGAGTGTGAGGGAACACACACAAACACACGCACACAGACACACACATAATTTCTTAGCTATATTGTTTGGATAATATTTTGTTGTATTGTTTGTATGTCGTTGTATTTCAAATTTGTGTGACTGTCCTTGTCTATCAGTGTTTTTTTTAGTTGTCATGTCCTGTGTTTTTTGTGGAACCCAGGAAGAGTAGCTGCTGCTACAGAAAAAGCTAATGGGGATCCAAATAAATAAATAGTCTATCATCCTTTCCACCTTCCCCTATGGTAGCACTTCACTAAAAACATATATGCGTCACTGTGTACAAATACATCGAAAAGCCTAAACGTGTTCATTGATGCCCTGTTACATTATGTATTTGAGGCAGGTTGTTCATCTTTACTCTTCCTCCCTCCCATCAGAGCTGAAGTTAGCATTGCCATGGTTGCAGAGGTCACCAGTCCAGAAACGTACCAACCTGGGGGAGCTCCCTACCTGTAGTGAGATCCAGCTAGAGGGAGAGGAGGGTGAGTATGGGGGTAGGGGTGCAGGGTGTAAGGTGCAGGCATCGGTGGGGGAAATAAGAACAGTTGCTGACTGAACATATGGTTTGAAAGGTAGATTGAGTCAAGATATCTTGAAGATGAGTGTATGGTTGTAAAATGGATGCACTTCTTGAGGCACTGTGCCAAATGTACAAATGTTTAGTTTGGGGCCTATGAGCCTTGGCCTAATGGGCATATGCCCACTTGCTCCTCCTCCCTCTGCTTTGTCCACATCTATTTGTCTGTAAAAATAATAATAACTCACCCACCAGGGCCTCAGCACCACATGCACTTTAGAGACATTACCATCCTATTACATCTCATATACTAATCACCTTCAATTACAGAGCTGGAGGAGGACTGGATATCAGGTCCCCCATGGTACAATTAATGTGAAAGATTTATTAAAGCCAGGCTTCATCATTATGCCCACAACCCTCATGCAGCCCTCAGTCAATATCTACATCACAGCATGCTATAAAGTGCAAGATATTAAAGTCTAGAATTACCTTGTTTTGGATTAAACAGAAATGATTGCTTGAATAATACTAATCTAATCAAGAAACAATTGCTTTTCTTTTCTTTCAAACTTTGTTAGGTTTATCTTTCTGCCTGTAAAAAGGCAGGTTCCATCTTGTTCTGTGTTGTCTTTGAGATTAAAAATCTTATCTCTGCTTTGTCTAATCATCCAAACAGCAGGTGAAGCAGGGAAAGAGAGGACTGGAGAGGGTGAGGGGAAGGACAGCCGGCCGGTAACAGAGGACAAGCCAGGGCCAAGCCCAGTGGGGGCCAGTCAGGTAGAGGGAAAGAGCACAGCAGAGAAGAGGGGTGAGACGGTCTCACAGCAGCACACAGCGCAGGCAGAAACATCAGACCAAAGAACTGAACCCCCCTTAATGGAGAAACACATGGACTGACCTGCGTAGAGTCTATTTTCTATCTTGCACGCCAGATTATGTAAAAAATAAACAAATTATGAACAAAATGTTTTAAAGAGTGTAAATCCATACCTATACTTGTTAATAATTATTAAAAAGTTGATTCTGAAGTGTCATCAAGAGCACTGTCATCACTGCTCGTATGCATGACTGTTGGTAGGGGAACTAGAGCAACATGACTGTTGGTAGGGGGAACTAGAGCAACATGACTGTTGGTAGGGGAACTAGAGCAACATGACTGTTGGTAGGGGGAACTAGAGCAACATGACTGTTGGTAGGGGAACTAGAGCAACACAACCGTTGGTAGGGGGAACTAGAGCAACATAACTGTTGTTTATATTAACAACCATCACTTGATGTACGAAGCTACAAAATACTACACAAAAAGTATTGACAAAACCTTGATTTAGTCATTATTCAAATAAACAGCAGTGTTTCGCCTGTGAAGTGCTTTGAAAACATGAAATAGCCAGGAAGACCGATATTAGCTCACTTCTCAGTGATGTGGATGTTTCATGATGATCATAAAGCACCAGGCTGTCTCATGGTGCCTGCCAGGAATACATGGAGTACAGCCTAGACAGAGTTGCCCCCTCATCATGAGTGATCTGTGTGTAGTTTCTCCCTGGTAACACCACATTACTCCATCCGACCGCCACTGAGCCGTGCTGCTACTGGGACTTGGCTGGTGGAGGTAGTAAAAGCACAGGAGTGCCATCTGTGTGTGTGTGTATGGAGAGGCAGAGATGGAGCAGGAGATAAATAATCCATCTGTGGGGAGGTCTATACACACTACCAAGGTGTAATGCAGTAGTCAAAATGAGTTGAAATCAATACACCACTCAAATAATAACCTGAAATATTTTATTACATGAAAATATTAACAATTGGCACTTTAATTTAATGTAATAAAATCAACCTTGTCTTGTAAAACCAAAATCAATCCATAGATTAAAATCACATGGGCAATAAAGAGCATTCATTTATTTAAAGCAAGACAAACCAACTAGCTATATAACAAACAGTAGGTAGTGTGCAGTCATGCTACAATAAGGAAAGTTAAAGAACTTTAGAAAAATAAACATTCTGTGGAATTGAGGTGTTCAAGGCCCAGATAAGCAGAGCATGGCTTTCAACATGTCACCCCTCATGATATTACTGCCAGACATAAGAACAGCTCTAGCCTGCTGCTAAGAAACTTTAATCACCACAAATCTGTCTACATTACAATAATGAACCACTACCAAATAGTGTGATGGCCAACCATCATCATTTGTTCCTATAACCAGTCCATCACACTAGTGTTTTGAAAAGGATGTGGTTTTGTTACTGCACTAATGACCACTACACTGCTGATAGTTTTGAACAATATGCATGTAGCCATGCTGAATAACAAAACATAAAAAGCTTTTTGTTGGACTGTAATGCTTGATTTCACTAGTCTGCTACTCTTGGCTTAGAATAGAGACATCTGCAAAGCTGTGCTTTTCTATGGTGGATTGGGACTTTTTTCTCGCTGAGTTGGACTTTTACCTTGTTTTTACACACGGCTCATGATTTATAAGTCTGGACACAATACCGAAACCTTTAGGGCTCTATTCAATCCGTATCACGGAAGTTCAGCATTACAGCACAAATCAAATTTAAAGGCAGCGTTTCAGCATTAGCAGAGACTGCATTCACAGTAAACACTGCATATGTCGGCTCAATCGGAAATTACCTTTACACCCCGAAATCTGTAATGCTTCAGCGATACAGATTGAATAGAGCCCTTAATTAAAGTAGGATTTTGGGACAAGGGGGCTATCAGTTAAAACTAAAATCAGGTGTGCATTTGTTTTAGGTTCTCTTTGGTAAAAAGATTGAAGAAATTCCACAAGGAATTTTAAGGAAATCTGATTCACATTCATGGTTTAGAGTGAGGTTGCCTCTTATTAGTTTAGCATAATCAATGCCAAAGTAACAATATATTACACTATTCCTACATACTGTACACCTTTACCATCATTAAGGCCAATAGAACATTAACAAAAACTGAGCAATGCTGCGAAGGTTCTCAAAAGAGATTAAATTATATAAGCACACTGACGCCACCAGAGAACTTAGAACAGTCTGCAACTTATGTGTAAAGATTTCTCTCAGAAAAAGTATTTTGTATATACACTGATATAACCCACAGATCAACTATCTAAAAATACCCTAACAATATTGAAAAAATTATATTTAAGGAAAATAAAATAAATATGAGATTAGTCAACATTATTCCCTATGGTTTGCTCAGCAATATACAAAGAGATTGGGAACTTGCAACTTTCATTCTCTTCATTGTCTCCACTTCTCTCTATTGCCTCTGCTTACAGAAGAAGCTGGAATGGACTTAAATATATATATTTTTATTATTATAATTAGACACACCCCAAGTTGGGATATGAAGAGAGAGAGAGAGAAAAATATACACGTGGAAATAACAAAGCTTAAAGTTGTAGCTATGTCTGACTTAGATATTTATACTTCAATATCATCGAGCACTGTGCCTCATTGTGAATACATCACACCTCAGTCAAGACATTGTATTTAAGCTGATTGGTCTGTGGTGGAACAGAGCAGACAATGCTCTCCTTTAGTGTTTGTCTGAAGGCATGCACATCAGACTWGTAGTCTTTACCAGGTTGTGGAACTATTGAGACAGTAAATGGAGTGTACTCATTCAAATTGTAGAGCACAAATTTCCTGCATGCTGGAATGTTTCATTCTCAGCTATGTGTATGATACATCTATAACACACAAAATGAGAAGGCTTGTTCTGAGTATAGTGCAACAGCAACACACAACAATCTGAATGAAAAATAACACACATAGAAAAACAGAGAGCCCCTGGCCAGCCCTGAAATATACCACTTTGGCAAATAATCATGTATCAAACAAAGTCATCCGGTAACAGATATAGAAAATAAGGCCTCTGAAGGAACAGCTTTCTTGCATATGCCGTCCTGCTGATTGCATGTCCTCCCCCCCCCCTCCCTCTTTGAGTTCCTGTGTCCCAGTGCTAGAGTGTAGCTAGGACTCTTAAGAAGGAGATAATGAGGACACAGAAGGACTGGCCCACTCCAAACACCAATGCCTCCAAGGAGATCATCCTCTTCCCTGCTGCTTTGTACACCCCAGCAATGGCGGCACCTACATGCACAAAGACATTTTTGGTTTTTGAAAAGTATAAAATAATTTGAACACTGACTCAATGAGTAGTTTATGTCTACGTGTACAATAATGGATTATGTTGATGGCTTATCAGAACATGACGTGAGTAACTCACTGGTAAGGACACCACCACACACAGGGCCCACGATACTCATCAGTATGATGGCAATGGGCATGAAGCGGGCTATTTTGTGTTGTCGCAGGGTGGCGAGGGCCAGGAGAGCAGCAGGTAGGTGGAACACCAGTGAAGAGACAGCAGCCCACAAGAAGACTCCATACCACATCTCTGAAACAAAGGAACTAAGCAGTAACATATAGCCTTGCTAGGTTTAGCAGAGTTTACAGACATTACACATGCCTGTTGCCTGACATGTCTTCTGAATTAAATACTACCCTATCCAGTGCCTATTATGTTAAACTGACCCCTTAATCACCCTGCAAAATAATCCAAGCTGCTAACGATTACACATATATATAACATCTCTCACATATATATATATATATAAAACGTTTGGTAATATATACATAACGTTAGGTAATCCATTAGAGTGTGTGTGGGTATATATATATATATAAAACAATGCTTTCTCTCAAAAAAGACAATTGTGTGGGTATATATATATATATATATATATAAAACAATGCTTTCTCTCAAAAAAGACAATTGATGGCTACTCTAATGGATTACCTAACGTTATGGGTAATTTAAAGTTGTCCGTTATTGCCAGCTGGCTAGCTAGCACTTGATTAGCTAGCCCGCTAAAGTTAACTAGCTAGCTACTTGTTTAGCATTCACAATAGCTAGCTACAGTAGTAGCCATGTTAACTTATCTAGCTAGTAGCTATCTAGCTAGCTAAGTAGCTCAATAATAATGGACTAACGTAAGGACCCAAACGTTACGACGCCTTAGTTTAGGTTTAGCGTCTATATGAATGTGGTAGCTCACTAAGTAGTATTACTAGCTACGTTAAATCGGTTACCTGGATAATAGTTAACGAAAAATGTACGTTACAAAGTTTATAATAATGTTGTTCAACTGGCTAATGTAGAACAGAGGGGCTGTGGAATGAATCTCACCTGAGAAGTCGCTAAGCGATGTGTCGTTGCCTCGATTGGTGCCATTTTTCCTAGGGACCAAATTCAAGCTAAGAATTTGCTGCACAAACCCAATCTCGTTATATCCGTTCTGCATGTCTAATGCACAGAACACCACGAGCATGTGTGCGAGACCACGAATATCCGAATAACACCATCAGAACATTAATGTTGGATCTAGCTAGCAAGTCGACAAGGGTTGGTTGATCTCCTGTTATTAGCCGTTAGCTTGATTTCAACACAACTTGATTTGGCGTCACGCCGTACCAGACTCATCAGAGGCGTGGTCACAAAAAGGATTTCACAATTTTGATAAATTGTTGAATACAATTTCCAAACCATATTAACATATAAATATATAATAATGCAATCGATTATGAATACGGTATTCATTCTCCAACAAAAAATAAGCGATAACGCGTCTTTCCTAACGATCGATTGATCCTGTGGACTTGCCGTAGTAAATCGGGAAGTCAGATAAGCAGCTACCATAGAATTACACAAGGATAAATATACATCCGCGCTCCTTTCTGTAGCTAGTCAACAAAGCCACACGTTTTCATATTGTAGATAGTTGTGTATTTGTTTGTTATTGTAATTGTAGCTATAATAAACTATACAGCTAGAAATATTTAATAACTTTATCGGTTATTTTGTAACCGCGTGATAGCTACAGACAGGGTTCGTCAGATATCCGGTGCTTTGTAATTTGCTAGCTAGCCAGTTATCCATACATTTACTGCTGTGTTTACTATTGGCAGAAAGTGTAGGCTCTTTCTGGAGGGGAAATTATGAATTACTCAGATTATGATTCCGATGGCTATTCTTCAAATGCAGATCAAGACTATGTCCCATCTGGTAAGGTTACTTCCACAAACAGATAGAATGCAATGCTAGTTGAGCAGATATTTTATTAACGTTACACACATGACAGAGAATCATAACCTTATACAGTAGTTATGCAATATTTCCATTGTATGTGTCATATTCTTCATGTATGTTGCTTGATGATAATTAGCTACTGTATTTGTCATTCAATTCAAGTCTTACCATGATTGTTGTGTGGTTGACAGATGACAACCTCAGTGAAGATGACATGAATCAATGTGTGAAAGAAGATGGTCTGGAAGAGGTTGACGATAGTAGCCAACAGTCAGATAATGTCACCAAGAAGAAAAAGAAGAAAGGCCAAGACATTGGCATGAGGTGAGTGATTCAACACTTTTGTATTTGGCTTAGTTTTTAGACCAATGGTGTCAAATCACATTTTATTTGTCACATACACATGGTTAGCAGATGTTAATGTGAGTGTAGCGAAATGCTTGGGCTTCTAGTTCTGACAGTGCAGTAATATCTAACAAGTAATCTAACAATTCCCCAACAACTACCTAATACACACAAATCTAAAGGGGTGAATGAGAATATGTACATGTAAATATATGGATGAGCGATGGCCGAGCGGCATAGGCAAGGTGCAATAGATGGTATAACATACAGTATATACATGTGATATGAGTAATGTAAGATCTGTAAACATTATTAAAGTGGCATTATTTAGAGAGCATTGTATAAAGTGACTAGTGCTCCATTTATTAAAGTGGCCAGTGATTGGGTCTTAATGTAGGCAGCAGCCTCTCTGAGTTAGTGATTGCTGTTTAGCAGTCAGATGGCCTTGAGATAGAAGCTGTTTTTCAGTCTCTCGGTCCCAGCTTTGATGCACCTGTACTGACCTCGCCTTCTGGATGGTAGCGGTGTGAACAAGCAGTGGCTCGGGTGGTTGATGTCCTCGATGATCTTTTTGGCCTTCCTGTGACATCGACTGCTGTAGGTGTCATGGAGGGCAGGTAGTTTGCCCCTGGMGATGCGTTGTGCAGACAGCACCACCCTCTGGAGAGCCTTGCGGTTGAGGGCGGTGCAGTTGCCGTACCAGGCAGTGGTACAGCCTGACAGGATGCTCTCGATTGTGCATCTCTAAAAGTTTGTCAGGGTTTTGGGTGACAAGCCAAATTTCTTCAGCCTCCTGAGGTTGAAGAGGCGCTGTTGTGCCTTCTTCACCACACTGTCTGTGTGAGTGGACCATTTCATTTTGTCCGTGATGTGTACGCCGAGGAACTTAACTTTCCACCTTTTCCACTGCTGTCCCTTCAATGTGGATAGCCGGGTGCTCCCTCTGCTGTTTTCTGAAGTCCACGATCATCTCCTTTGTTTTGTTGACATTGAGTGAGAGGTTATTTTCCTGACACCACACTCCGAGTGCCCTCACCTCCTCCCTGTAGGTTGTCTCGTCGTTGTTGGTAATCAAGCCCACTACTGTTGTGTCGTCTGCAAACTTGATGATTGAGTTGGAGGCATGCATGGCCACGCAGTCGTGGGTGAACAGGGGGTACAGGTGGGGCTGAGCACGCACCCTTGTGGGACCCCAGTGTTGAGAGTGCATTTGTGCATCGATTGCTTCGTTTTGCTCAGTTTTTATTGGAATTTCCATGCTAGTCTGCTGGAATCAGTTGATGACCATCTTTTTACATTATTTTCCTACCACTCTCTTTGTCGATCCTCATAGGAAAAGAAAGAAAGGAGGACTGAAGTTAGAGGAGACAGAGCAGGATGGCAGAGTGGAGGAGCAGGAAGAGGAGGGAGAGTTTTCTGATTCCAGGCCCAAGAAGGAGGTGGACGAAGAGAAAAAGAAGAAGAAAGCTGATGATTTGTGGGCCAGTTTTCTGAGTGATGTTGGTCCCAAATCCAAGCCATCTATTCCATCACCACAGTCGACTACTAAACAGCAGGTATTGTACCAAATCTACAGACATCTTGCCCATAGAGACATCCAGGCATATGATAGTTGGAACCTGGGTTCCTGTTACAGCTTGCTGGTTGTGTATGTTGTTTGCATTGGAGTCAAGTTTTTACTCTTTGGAACACTATAATGTCTAACATCTGTTTTTGTTTTTCAATCTTCACCAGGCTGCACCCACAGACAGACCGAAGAAGTCCACTGCGGCCCCATCAGAACGTCATCATTTAGAGCTTAAACCTAAAGAGCCCTCTAAAGTCACCATCACTAAGGTGTTTGACTTTGCTGGGGAAGAGGTTCGGTAA
The DNA here is from genome assembly GCF_002910315.2 of Salvelinus sp. IW2-2015. NCBI lineage: Eukaryota > Metazoa > Chordata > Actinopteri > Salmoniformes > Salmonidae > Salvelinus > Salvelinus sp. IW2-2015. The sequence continues at coordinate 21,092,463 of NC_036866.1, read as the reverse complement.
GTTTAGACCACTGGTGCACTGTGCACATACCGGTAGTAGTACATTCTTTGACCACCAGGTGGCAGTGCAACCTTACATTTGAACCCTTCACATAATGATCCTGAGAAAGTGTCTGCATTCCACAGCATACTGGAGCAATTACATTTCTGAGTTACAACAACACATGTCAGTTTACAGGCCAAATAATTGTCCTGGGAAAGTGGTTTTAGATTAGTCAGGGTCTCACCATTAGTATTATCTATGTAATATGAAACACATTAAAGGACGTTGCTTATTTTCTATGAAAGCCTGAAATCATTGCAACATATGATTATCATTATCACCCTAATGGATGCAATCTTAAAGAATGTATTCCCAGAGGATGTACTGGTTGACCTTAATGTTGGACTGGTCTCTTCCTATCCCTGTCATTATGTCCTATTGGAGAAGAGAGGACTGTCTATTATATCTGATGGGGTGCAGTGTTTCTTTTGAGGAATTTAGAAGACTATGATCCAGTAGAGCCTGGTTGTGTAGAGGGAAAGCTAGAAACGATTGCAGGGTTTAAGGAGGAAAGGGAGAAGAAACAGAAGAGCGAGAGGCAGAGGCATAAAAAATGCATAAAAAATGTCCACTTGGCAGGAGATGGAGGGAAAGGATTGTCCTCTCATTATTACAAAGTGTTGATTCATGTGTGTGTACGTGTGTAAGTGCACATGTGTGGGAGAGGATTTTTGTACAATTTTCTATTACATTTTTTTTTGTTAACTAGGCAAGTCAGTGAAGAACACATTCGTATTCACATGACGGCCTACCCCGGCCAAACCTACTACCAGGGAGGGACTCAACCAAAAGCAGAAAACATATTTGTAGGTTTTATTGGCTTGTAAACAGTGACCAACCTAAGGGGTTAATGAAAAATCAGCCATGTTGGTTTTTGGTTTAAAAAAAGTATCTATTTTTTCACTGGGGTTATGTTTTTATGTGTATGTGTGTGTGAGAGAGAATTAGAGAGAGGTTGGCAATTTGTTTAAGTGCCAAAGCAACCCGAGGCTTGTTGTGTGTGTGTCCTTTTCTTGAGAAATGTACAGTGTTATGTAATTTGATCTCTACTTATGCTCATTAGACTGAGGCCACTAATACAGTCCTGGGTTTAAGTGTCTGCCTGTTACTGTCTTCAGAGTAACCAAAGAGGTAGATGCTGACTCCAAGGAGGCCAAGTGCTTTCTGAAGTCCAAGGAGGAGACACCAGATGTGCGGACTATACCCAGCAGATCAGAGCACTCCTCCCTCGCCCCTGGACCCAGGTACACCCCCCTCCACAGTCACTACCTTACATCACCTGTCCTTCTCTAAGTATCTGACTAGTATAGAAGTTAAATATCACTTAGATGTATAGGAACAGAAGTATTGCCACTGCTTAAGTTACAGTATAATGTGAAATACTGCTTCTTCTACTTTCACCAGCATTCCTTTTTAAATAGGTAGTGAACCCAGTCACATTTCCATTTTCCCATCACTCAACTTCCTATCACTAATTTGTACGTGCATGTGTGTGTGTGCATGCGCAAATGGCAGTGGTGCCAATTGTGTTTTCACAGACATGTTTGAATAGGCCGTAAAAGGCTTGTGCATGTGTGTAGGACATGAGGGTAATCCTCCCAGGTTTCTCCATTGATTTCTGACAGCTCCTACAGCAAGCCTTTGATCCTGTCATCCACTCTCTCTGCTACTGAGAAACCAGGGAATGGGATTACGACTCGCCTTTCACACTGCTCTAATATCAGTGTGTGTTGTGTTTGTGCATATACACTGTACAAAACATTAGGAACACCTGCTGTTTCCATGACATAGACTGACCAGGGGAAGCCAGGTGAAAGTTATGATCCCTTATTGATGTCACTTGTTAACTCCATTTCAATCAGTGTAGATGAAGGGGAGGAGACAGGTTAAAGAATGATTTTTAAGCTTTGAGACAATGGAGACATGGATTGTGTATGTGTGCCATTCAGAGGGTGAATGGGCAAGACAAATGATTTGTGCCTTTGAACAGTGTATGGTAGTAGGTGCCAGGCGCACCGGTTTGAGTGTGAATTGCAACACTGCTGAGTGTTTCACGCTCAACAGTTTCCTTCCTTTGTGTATCAAGAATGGTCCACCACCTAAAGGACATCCAACCAACTAGACACAACTGTAGGAAGCATTGGAGTCAACATGGGCCAGCATCCCTGTGGAACGCTTTTGACACCTTGTAGAGTCCATGCCCTGACCAATTAAGGCTGTTGTGTTTGGCAAACGGGGCGGGGTGCAACTCAGTATTAGGAAGGTGTTCCTAATGTTTTGTACACTCAGTGTACAGTGTGACATATTTGTGTGTGTGTGTACTGTAATTGTGTGTATCATTGTCTTGCTATGACAGCTCCAGCTGCTCTCCTCTCCTCTATCCCGCTCCCCTGCATGACATTACTTCCCTCCGTTTCCATGGTGTTTAATTGCCGAACACGTCTTTCCTCTGAGGCGGTGGCTTGTATCCAGACAGGTAGTGATCTTTGCCTTACAGAATGTACAGTGTGTCCAGAGCCATTTCCTGTTGTAGATGAGGGGAGAGGGAGGGCTTACCTACAGTACGACAACAGGAAGGAGCCATCAGTCAGTCAGAAGCCCTCCCTCATCATCCCTGTAGACCAGACCCATTAAGTTAATTACCTCGCCTTTGAACCACATCACATCACAGCCTGCTGCAGGGACAGGACCAACTTTGTTGTTGTTTTTTATCATCTCGTAACACTCTCAGGATGTTGAGATAACGTTTGTTATCTCAACGGGTGCTATGTTGTTACGCAGGTCCCATGGGGCTCTCTCTATCCCATGTTACAACCACTAGTTTCCCGCCTGAAACCAGAGGCAGAGAAGTGTTGACTACGGACTGTGTTGTTGCATTTTCCCGCCTTTTGTCCCTTCATTATTTACTCCATCTTCGGCTCTCCCTCTACCTTCCTGTCTGCACCCCATCCTCTCTTGCACTCTCTCTCACTCTCCGTCCCCACTCTCTGTCTCTGTCTCCTGTGTCCTGTGTGATTTGAGTTAAGCCTTCCTCTCTCTTTCTCTCTCCCTCTCTCTCTCCCTCCTGTGTGATTTGAGGTTAGCAGTGTAGTGGAAGGCCTGAGTCAGCAGGACAGGCCCCAGACATATGATCTCCATTGAGTGCAGCCTCTTAAAGGAACATGTGCCTCTGTGCCATACTGTTCAGCTCAGTGTGTCTGTTCAGCTCTGTCTATCTGTCTGTCTGAGCTCCTACTTCACCTAGCTAGTAGCCACTGCACCCCAATTTGGCCCTGCTGACTGCCCTTACAGCAAACAGAAAACCACTCGTCTGCTTTCCCATTCACTCCCCGTCTCCCTCCATCTGTCTTTTTCTCACACACTCTTTCTCACTCTCAATTTGCTATCATTCCTCCTTTTATAGATCTCTTCCAGGGAGCCACTATTAAGGTTACTGTATTGAGCCGTATAAAAGCCCTCTGTTGTTGCATAAGGCGTCATAGTTCTGCACTCACACCTAAAAACACCAGCCAACTTTTCATCAATCCCTGATCTAATTGAGAGCAATTGTGTTGATAGATTTGATTGACCTGCTGTCATGCTCTGTGGGTAGTCCTGTGTGTGTGTGGCAGGGCGATAGTCTGCCAGAGCAGTGGACCACAGTGGCATTGCGTAATACTGGGGGTGCAGGCTAAGTGCTATCGATTAGAATGCCGCAGAGATTTAGAGCCGCTTGTTGGGAATTCTAATGATTGGTTGATTGATTGCTCTCTGTCTCCGTGGTGTTACCTCACCACTCAACGCCGGGTAACATTGAGTCTGAACACATTAGGGCATACAAACAACACACACACACATTTGTGCACGACTACGCACACATCATCATCGCTACTGTATCACAACAGTAAGACTACTGCACCTACTGTAGTCTTGTATACACACACATATATAGTCTGGTCTGCTTGTGAAGATAGGGCTTATCTTGGGAGTGTTTGTTTCCTGCTGGCAGGGTCAGATAGAGGCTCTGTGATTGTCAGTCTGGGAGTCTGGGCTGGGGGCTTGGAATGGACCAGAGAGCAGCACATCATCTGTCTCGACACAGCTCTCTCTTTCCCTACTATATGTCAGCTCATCTTGATTCATTCACCAGATGTATTATTGTTGTGTTCTCAATGAGGGAACGGGTGAGTGTACCAGTTCAGCTTCTGGGCTACTTTCTTTGACAATTTTGACTTGCTTTGGGAGCAGCCAGCACTCTTTTAAAAGAGACTGGATTCACCCTAACCGCAGGGGTTCCAGGATTATTTCCAGCAACGTAGCGAACTGTTTTAGAGACTGACGGCCTTGGTCTGTTAGTTCTCCAGTCCTCCCTGTCATAATTAGCACCAGAGTGTCACGGATCCCTCCAGAACTTTCATCACGCACACCTGTCCCCTATTCCCACTGATTAGTATTTGTATACATCACCATGGTGCTGTCCATTTATTGTTACAATGTGCGTGTGAGTACCTGTGCTGTGTGTTTTGACTTTCGTGCCATTGTGGATTGCGCAGATGATTACTGGTCTCATCCCGTGTGTTAATCATTGTGCGCGTGTGTTAATTATTCAAGGTACTCCTCGCTCTTTTGTTGGGTCTCAAACCTGTGTTTTGTGTACGTGCTTGTTTGGTCTTCATCCCCGTGCCTTTACACGGCACGCCGTAATTTGGGTACAATAGAAATAACTAGTACGCATTCCTGCGCCTGTGTCCCGAATCATTTTTACCAACGTGACACAGAGGACATGGAAAGCATGTTATCCCCCGTAGTACGGTTAATCGAAGTAACCTCATTTATGTTCCTCTAACCCCTGAATACCTCTGTCAATCCGGCAGCAATCCATGTCAAGATTGAATGTAAGATCTCTAAATACATCATTCATATGCAATGATTTTGTTATTTGATTTTACAGTTGATATTTTCATACTTACTGAAACTTGGCTTAAACCAAGGATTTTAGTTCTCTAAATTAGTGGTTCCCAAACTTGTTATAGTCCCGTACCCCTTCAAACGTTCAACCTCCAGCTGCGTACCCCCTCTAGCACCAGGATCAGCGAACTCTCAAATGTTGTTTTTTTGCCATCATTGTAAGCCTGCCACACACACACACTATACAATACATTTATTAAACATAAGAATGAATGTGAGTTTTTGTCACAACCCGGCTCGTAGGAAGTGACAAAGAGCTCTTATAGGACCAGGGTATAAATAATAATATAATAATCAATGATTTTACTCTTTATTTAACCGTCTTACATATAAAACCTTATTTGTTCATCAAAAATTGTGAATAACTCACCACAGGTTAATGAGAAGGGTGTGCTTGAAAGGATGCACATAACTCTGCAAATGTTGGGTTTATCTATCCTAGGATAGGATAAAGTAATCCTTCTAACCCCCCCCCCCCCRRCCCCTTAAAAGAGTTAGATGCACTATTGTAAAGTGGTTGTTCCACTGGATATCATAAGGTGAATGCACCAATTTGTAAGTCGCTCTGGATAAGAGCGTCTGCTAAATGACTTAAATGTAAATGTAAATGTAAATGGTTGTATTGGAGAGAGTCTCTGTCTTAAATCATTTTCCACACACAGTCTGCTCCTGTATTTCGTTGTCATGCTAGTGAGGGCAGAGAATCCACTCTCACATAGGTACGTGGTTGCAAAGGGCATCAGTGTCTTAACAATGCAATTTGCCAAGGCAGGATACTCTTAGCGCAGCCCAATCCAGAAATCTGACAGTGGCTTCTGATTAAATACAATTTTCACAGAACCGCTTGTTGCAATTTCGATGAGGCTCTCTTGTTCAGATATCGGTAAGTGGACTAGAGGCAGGGCATGAAAGGGATAACAAATCCAGTTGTTTGTGTCATCTGTTTCGGGAAAGTAATTGCGCACCCAACTCACTCAGGTGCTTCGCTATACCACATTTGACATTGTCCGTAAGCTTGAGTTCATTTGCACACAAAAAATCATACAATGATGGAAAGACCTGTGTGTTGTCCTTGTTAATGCAGACAGAGAAGAGCTCCAACTTCTTAATCATAGCTTCAATTTTGTCCCGCACATTGAATATAGTTGCGGAGAGTCCCTGTAATCCTAGATTCAGATCATTCAGGCGAGAAAAGACATCACCTAGATAGGCCAGTCGTGGGAGAAACTCGTCATCATGCAAGCGGTCAGACAAGTGAAAATTATGGTCAGTAAAGAACACTTTAAACTCGTCTCTCAATTAAAAAAAAAAAAACGTGTCAATACTTTGCCCCTTGATAACCAGCGAACTTCTGTATGTTGTAAAAGCGTTACATGGTCGCTGACCATATCATTGCATAATGCAGAAAATACACAAGAGTTCAGGGGCATTGCTTTAACTAAGTTAACCATTTTCACTGTAGTGTCCAAAATGTCTTTCAAGCTGTCAGGCATTCCCTTGGCAGCAAGAGCCTCTCGGTGGATGCTGCAGTGTACCCAAGTGGCGTCGGGAGCAACTGCTTGCATGCACGTTACCACTCCACTATGTCTCCCTGTCATGGATTTTGCGCCATCAGTACAGATACCAACATATCTCGACCACCAAAGTTCATTTGATGTCACAAAGCTGTCCAGTACTTAAAACATATCCTCTCCTGTTGTCCTGGTTTCCAGTGGTTTGCAGAAGAGGATGTCTTCCTTAATTAACCCCTCATTAACGTAACGGACATATACCAGGAGCTGTGCCAGGCCCGCCACGTCTGTTGACTCATCCAGCTGTAACGCATATAATTCACTGGCTTGGATGCAAAGCAGTAATTGTTTCAAAACATCTCCTGCCATGTCACTGATGCGTCATGAAACAGTGTTGTTTGATGAAGGCATTGTCTGTAGTTTTTTGGGCCTTTACCCCCAGCATTGTCCTAGCCATATCTGCGGCAGCAGGAAGAATTAAGTCCTCCACAATAGTATGGGGCTTGCCTGTCCTATCTACTCAGTAGCTCACAATATAAGACGCTTCTAGCCCCTTCTTATTAATGGTATCTTTTGGTTTTGTACATGTTTGTACTGTTTGAAAATGTGAAGATTTTTTTATTTATTTTATATATATATATATTTTTTAAGTGAATCACATTTTTATTTGGCGTACCTCCGACGACATTGCGCGTATCCTAGTTTGGGAATACCTGGTCTAAATGAATCTATCCCTCCAGCCTCTTCTATCGACAGAAATCCTGGCCGTGGTGGGGGAGTAGCCATCATTCATAGACAAGTATATATGTAGCCCTGTGTCATGTGGCAAAATGTCCTCATTTGAGAGTCTTATATTTTAGTGTACCACCCTCCTAAACCTAATAGTTTGTTCATTGCAGAATTCTCTTACCTGCTATCTTTGGTTGCGCCTAATTATGACAGGGTTATTATTCTAAACATTCATGTGTGTTGCCCAAATAATGAGCTATCTGGGGCATTTCTTAACCTATTAGAACCCTTTAACTTTGTGCTACACGCCACAGTGACCTACGCACAACAAAAGCCAATCCTCTGATCTCGTGCTGTCCTATGGTTTGATAACTTGGAAACTATTGATGTGTGTGTCTCTGACCATCTCAGTATTGTTTTTAAAATTCTTTCTCCTCTAAAAAACATCTGTCCCCACTCTCTGGTCTATCTATCTCTCTCTCTCCTTCTCTCTCATCACAGACAGACAGACAGACAGACAGACAGACAGACAGACAGACAGACAGACAGACAGACAGACAGACAGACAGACAGACAGACAGACAGACAGACAGACAGACAGACAGACAGACAGACAGACAGACAGACAGACAGACAGACAGAGACAGACAGACACTGTACTCACATACTGGAGAGACTTGGGTCACTCCGTTTTCATGAATATATAATCTGGGTCTATAAGTGTTGAACATCCAAAATATTTTCAGAAAATAAAGATCAAGCACCAAGGAGATAAGATGGCATTTGTTGTGTATTGCATAGTTTATTTACAATAAAGTCAATTTACAAAAACACACACTGCAATTTGACATACCAGGTATCAAGCAGAAATGGACTTTAAAAATAATTTTGGTGCCCATCAATATTTACAGTATCATAAACTTACAGTATCATATGTATGCTCATATATATTATGTTAACTAATAGCAAAGAAAAGTTTTGGAATTGGCCTAATCAAGACCAAATTAAATCTGTGTGACATGATACCCTTTGGATTTATCATTTTAGAATGTCAGTATAGTAACTAGTACACAGTGCAGGTTTTAATCATGACCAGAGGGACCACCTAAGTGCCAAATGATCCTAGGTAGATTTAAAACAGCATAATTGTGCGGTTCTGGTGAGAACTGGCTAAATGTTTCACAACCTCATCCATGTTGAGGGAGCGTGCCTCCTTGCCTCCACACTGAGAATTCAGAGGTCACTTATCCTGTCATCAAACATTGTTGTCCTAAGGTGGGTTTTAATCAGTTTTAAAGCTGAGAAGCTTCTCTCGCAAGAAGCACTGCTGACTGGTGTAACAACAGAAATCTTACAAAGTCGAAATAGCTCATGGAAGACCTCTTTATAAGGTTCTAGAAACACAACAAAGTCAAGGAGAGTAGATGGTCTGTCCCTTCCACTTTTCTCTCTCCTATCAAGAAGCCGCTTGGTTTGATGAACCTCATGTTTGAGGTCCTCTAAATCTGACTCAAAGGTCTGAGCAAAGGCAAACAGGCTCCTCATTCAAGAATGTTGTACTCTTTGGGTTGAGAGACTGGACCCCTTGCATTATCTCGCAATTCTTCTTTGAAAAACGTCTCTGCAGCTCAGCTGTGAGCTGTCACCATCACTTTGGTCACTATTTTTCTGTCCTACAGTGCTCATCATCAATGAGTTGTGAAATCTTACGCTTGTTTTAGGCTGTCTTTTACATACTGTTTGAACACTTATTTTGCAGTGCTCTGCAATCTCTTCAACCTCTTTCCATGGTTCTCCAAAGTAACCCTCACTTCTGTAGTCCTGTAATGTGTCTGTAAGGGCACCTACTAGATCCACAGCCCTTGCTAGGTCAAGAGAGCTTGATTGGAGCATGTCAGAAAGACATTTGGCATCACCAAGCACTTRACAAAAGGTAACCAAAAGCCCTATYAAATGTAAATCTATCTGAGAAAGAAGGCCCCTTGCCTCCACTGATCTATTTTCAAGTGTGATATCCTGTAGCACTCTCAGAACTGTTGGAAGCCTGTCCCTCAGGTTACGGCATGCCATGTATTTGCATGCCTACCTTACATCCGTAAGTCTCTGTAGTTCCCTGTGCTGCTGCTGTGGATAGAGCTCTTTCTAAACTGCAAGCCACTTGAGATGAACTTTCGAGCCAAAATATAACGTTATAAAGCTTCTGCTTTATAACGTTAACTGCCTCAGGCACTGATTTTACAGCATCGACAAGAACTAAATTCAAACCATGTGCGTTACAGTGCACATAAGATGCAAATCTTGCACTGTTTTTAATCCGTGCAGACACACCAGAATGCTTTCCACTCATGACGGATGCACCGTCATAGCCTTGCCCCACAAGATTATTTCTGTAGTCCAGACCATGTTTTTCAAGGCAATCAATTATCATTTTTGTTAGACCTGCTGCATCTAAGCTTTCAGCTGACTGAAAGTGTAAAAAGCTTTTGTGGATGGCCCAGTTGTAATAGTACCTAAAGACATTTGTTCTTTTTTCTTTAAATCTTTGGTTTCATCTGCAATTACACAAAAAACGTCACTTTCTTTTACTTCTCTTATTATTTCAATTTGTACCATCTCAGCTCAGCCCTCAAGAACTTTATCTGGATTTGGTGGCTTGTGTACTTAGCATTGCCACATGCATTCGTCCTTTTCTCTATGAGAGGGTCATGCTTTGCTATTTCTTCTAAGATTGTAAAAAAAAAGACCCTTGTTGTGAGAGTCATTAGACTCTCGATGACCTCTGCGCTATATTTTGAGTGGCAGTTAATAGGAGCACATCTGCAATTGTTTTAATTTAAGTACAGTTTGCCTCCACTTTCTTTTTCCGGTCCTCATTTATGACATCTAACATTGATGAGTTGCTGTCAATAGCTCTTTTATGCTGATTCCAAGCATACATAGCATTGATATGATGCTCTGCCTTTGAATGGAGCCTAAACCCAGAATCTTTAAACAGCGCCTTTTTCCAGTTACAAAAACCTGACTGTGATGTGAAGGCAGATTCAGATGTATTGGGCAGAGAAAAATGCCTACAGGCGAAACAATAAATCGAATCTTGACTTACAGAATATTCAAGCCATGAATTGTCCTTATACCAGGAACTGTTGAAAGCCCTTTTCCTAGTACCAAGCTGAGTTCTGGGAAATGTTTTCAAACATGGCTGTACAGGACCCTCTTCTCTGGATCTTGAAATGTCTGAAATACACYTWCAATAATGTGTCAGATCTATATGGAAATTTACTGGCCCTCGCTTCATACTTGTCGCCAAACCCACTGGCTCCAGGTCATCTACATGACCCTGCTAGGTAAAGTCCCCCCTTATCTCAGCTCGCTGGTCACCATAGCAGCACCCACCTGTAGCACGCGCTCCAGCAGGTATATCTGTCTGGTCACCCCCAAAACCTCCTTCCAGTTCTCTGCTGCCAATGACTGGAATGAAGTACAAAAATCTCTGAAACTGGAAACACTTATCTCCCTCACTAGCTTTAAGCACCAGCTGTCAGAGCAGCTCACAGATTACTGCACCTGTACATAGCCCATCTATAATTTAGCCCAAACAACTACCTCTCCGCCTACTGTATTTATTTATTTATTTTGCTCCTTTGCACCCCATTATTTCTATCTCTACTTTGCACATTCTTCTACTGCAAATCTACCATTCCAGTGTTTTACTTGCTATATTCTATTTACTTTGCCACCATGGCCTTTTTTTTGCCTTTACCTCCCTTATCTCACCTCATTTGCTCACATTGTATATAGACTTATTTTTGTAATGTATTATTGACTGTATGTTTGTTTTACTCCATATGTAACTCTGTGTTGTTGTATGTGTCGAACTGCTTTGCTTTATCTTGGCCAGGTCGCAATTGTAAATGAGAACTTGTTCTCAACTTGCCTACCTGGTTAAATGAAGGTGAAATAAAAATAAATTAAGGGATCCACAAGATTAGATATTAACAGTTGCTAACTAAAATGTGTAGTTTAAAGTATAGGCCTGGCCTACCATTGGGTCCTTTTGGAACAGAAGTCTGATATCTCTCCCTTTCTTTTCATGTTTAATRGARCCTATGCAAAAATAAGACGGTCTATGGTTACATCTAAGCATCCAATTACCCACATTTTAGTTCAATCTTAATTACAAATCCCCATTACCATAACTGTACCTTAAAATCAACTACCAGCCTAAGTTACTAGTTAGATCATGGCTACCCCTACTCTGCACTAAGTAACTTAGCTAGCTATAATGTCTTACACCTTTACGATAGCAAACAGTCTATCTGCAAATTGTGGTAATCTTTTGAGTAACGTGAACAGATTGATAATAACAATTGTTCGTTTTGAGTTCAAGTATGAAAATCTAACTGAGTTAATGGATTTTAAATTGCTGAATGTTAACTTGCTGAACACTGACAGCTGTAGCCTACTAGTTACCCCACATTAGTTAAGCATTCGTATACTGTAACTTACGACACTGCACTTTATATGTGTGTATTACTAACACAGATGTAAACATAATGTTAAGCAAAATTGGGAACCAATCTCTCTTATCGTATTAACTGTCTGTTGATGGAGCCAAAGGTCTATCGTTAACTTASACAGCGACTCAACTTMCGTGAAAGTTGTTCAGGAAACCTAAACCCGATGCTAAACCTTAAAACTTACTTCAAATATGATGCTATTGCGAAAAGACCCCGTGGATCTGTGGAAATATTCTCTCTTCTTATTCTGTATGTTCTTCTGTATCTCCCAACCAACGTTAATATTCTCTTGTCATCGATTTGAAAAATGCGCCGCAGAACGTCAAAATAATGCTTCTTTCAACAAGAGGTGAAATGAGATGTCAATCACCGTCAAACTGKCAGTAGCGAATAAAATTTTGGGGTGGCAAATCAGATGTCAGGGGTGTCCAGTGCCACCCTGGACACCCCTCTGGCTCCGCCACTGGCTCCACTAAGGCAGTTATTTAATAACTTGTCCTTGTGGTAAAAATGATGTGGGTATAACGAAGCGCGAATTAAAAGTAGGAATTTCGTAGTACCATTAAGTGCAAAAACACTTTTTGGAAACAAACCACTCTATTTTGTCCCTTCGTTATGTCGGCATTGAACACGTCACCGTCCCTAGAGGGTGACCTTGACAATTTATTGTTAAACCGAGGTGCTGCCTGGATCTCTAATTTAAAGACCGTTGCTCCCCTCGGTCTCAACGTAGACTTTGATCTGAAGCCATTCCTGTGATTATTGTGATTTTTGCTATTCATTGTAATTGTTTGGCCTGTGTAGCCAAATTGTATCTCTGATCGTATGTTATCCATTGATGCTTTTTTATATGTTGTAATTATATCTGTAAATTAATCAACGAAATCAAGCCACACTTGGCCATGATTACAGACACCTGTGTGTCCTTTGAAACTATACAAACTAGTGACCCGCAGTGTTTGTCATAAATGTTAGTTATTCAATTATTGCATCTGAGCTCCTAGAGTGTGCAGCTCTCATTTTCTTTTTAAATTCATATGAACAGAACATGCAAGTCGAGGATGCAATGATGTGCAGTCCTTCTTACCGAATTCTGACGTGCACTTTGAACATGTTAGAACAACTGTCCACATTGACTTTCCCTCAGCCAATCTACTATAGTAGAAACGTTTAGGCTACCTATTCTATTGATCAACTTGTCAAGAAAACATTGCCTATTCCAAACAGACTCTGGAASAGTTGTGGGACGATAGATCCCAAACTCATGTAGCCTAGGCTACATAAAAAAGGTTCAAAAGCAATGTGTCTGATACAACAGAATGTTTAGCTTAAAATGTTGATAACTATTATTTCTTCACATTAGAAGCGCAGCAATGTGCACAAGGCAGTCGGCTACACGGATCCATCCATAATGCAATTAGCGGTAAAACACCGTTGTCAAAAGGGCACTGCCCATGCAAGCGGTTTCATGTGACCGAGATGAAAACATCAGTTAGAAATTTGGAAAGAGACATGCATCATAATATATGTATTAAAACGTTCAGGTTTCAGACAATTAAGTACATGTTTTCATGTACTTAATGAACCTCCAGCTCATTGAAAAGGGGTGTGCGACGCGCTGATGAAGCCTGCCTTCCGTTTGATGCCGCGTTCAAAACAACTGGGAACTTGGAAATCTCTGACTTCAGTGTGTTCAACAAAAAACTAGCTCTGACTGGGAAAAATCGTTTTGAAGGGTCATCCAACTCGGGCCACTATCTAGAGCTCTGACTGTGATAAATAAGATACTTAATGAATGTAATTTACACACACGCCAATTTAATTCCACTAAGTTATGTGAATTATTCTATAGAGTAGAATGATAACCATGACCAATCAAATGCATTTACTTCGACTGGTATTTCCATCAATAGGCTAAAAAAACATTATTTCACAATGGGATTTCTTCTTCTTCTCCTGGACAATTGGCCGGCGGCAATTTTATTTATCTGCTTTTCAACAAAAACAATACGGACAAAAGCCGGCTATTACCGGCAAACGAAAACCCTGTATTGATCATAACATCCTTGTTGATCGGCTGGAGAGGTGGGTGGGAATCTCTGGTGGTGCCCTCAACTGGTTCCGGTCATATTTATGTGGCAGACGTTTCTCAGTGAGTATGGGTGGCTCAGTATAGTCCCCAGCACCTATTCACTATGGTGTCCCTCGGGTCAATTCTGGGCCCCATCCTTTTTTCTTTGTACGTGCTTGACATCATCCGCAATCATAACATTCAGTTTCACTGCTATGCTGATGACACACAGCTTTATTTACCAATCAGACCCAGTGACCAAGCTAGCGTAGCTACCCTTCACAAGTGTTTTGCCGACATCAAATATTGGATGTCTGACAAAAAAGTTATTCCAGAAACCTTGGTGTCTTCATTGACCCTGACCTAAACTTTGAGCTGCATGTAAAGAAAGTTATGTGGACACCTGCTTGTCGAACATCTCATTCCAAAATCATGTGCATTAATATGGAGTTGGTCCCCCTTTGCTGCTATAACATCCTCCACTCATCTGGGAAGGCTTTTCACTAGATGTTGAAATATTGCTGCGGGGACTTGCTTCTCTTCAGCAACAAGAGCATTAGTGAGGTCAGGCACTGATGTTGGGCGATTAGGCCTGGCTCGCAGTCGGCATTCCAATTCATCCCAAAGGTGTTTGATGGGGTTGAAGTCAGGGGTCTGTGCAGGCCAGTCAAGTTTTTCCACACTGATCTCGACAAACTATTTCTTTAAGGACTTTGCTTTGTGCATGTGGGCATTGTCATGCTGAAGCAGGAAAGGGCCTTCCCCAAACTGTCACKACAAAGTTGGAAGCACAACTTTGAATGTCATTGTATGCTGTAGTGTTAAGATTTCCCTTCATTGGAACTAAAGGGCCTTGCCTGAACCATGAAAAACAGCCCCATACCATCAAACTTTACAGTTAGCACTATGCATTGGGGTAGGTAGAGTTCTCCTGGCATCCGCCAAACCCAGATTCATCTGTTGGACTACCAGAAGGTGAAGCGTGATTAATCATTCCAGAGAACGCGTTTCCACTGCTCCAGAGTCCAATGGCGGCGAGCTTTACACCACTCTAGCTGACGCTTGGCATTGCACATGGTGATCTTAAGGCTTGTGTGTGGCTCCTCGGTCATGGAAACCCATTTCATGAGGCTCCAGACGAACAGTTCTTGTGCTGACGTTGCTTCCAGAGGAAGTATGGAACTCAGTAGTGAGTGTTGCAACCTTGGACAGACTATTTTTCCGTGCTATGCGCTTCAGCACTAGGCGGTCACYTTCTGTGAGTTTGTGTGGCCTACCACTTCGCAGCTGAGCCATTATTGATCCTAGATGTTTCCACTTCACAATAACAGCACTTACAGTTGACCGGTGCAGCTCTAGCTGGGCAGAAATTTGACGAACTGACTTGTTGGAAAGGTGGCATCCTATGACGGTGCCACGTTGAAAGTCATTGAGCTCTTCAGTAAAGCCATTCTACTGCCAATGTGTGTTTATGGGGATTGCATGGCTGTGTGCTCAATTTTATACACCTGTCAGCAACGGGTGTGGCTGAAATGTCCGAATCCACTCATTTGAAGGGGTGTCCACATACACTACCAAAAGTTTTAGAACTCCTACTCATTTGAGGGTTTTTCTTAATTTTTTACTATTTTCTACATTGTAGAATAATAGTGACAACATCAAAACTATGAATCAAGTAGTAACCAAAAAAGTGTTAATCAAAATATATTTTATATTTCAGATTCTTCAAATAGCCACCCTTTGCCTTGATGACAGCTTTGCACACACTTTATATACACAGCGGTATATAAACTGTATATATGCTTTCATTTCCTCACGTCTAGATGACTGTAACTTTTTGTATATGTCTCAGTCAGAAATCACTCCATTGTCTACAGTTAGTTCAAAATGCTGCAGCTCTGATTTTAACAGGCACCAGACATTTTTACCATATCACACATATTTTAGCTGGCTACCAGTCACTTTTAGAAAACATTTTAAAGTGGTATTAATCACATTTAAGGCTAAATTTAGCCCCATCCAATATCTCTGATATTTTGTCTCCCTATATACCAGGACGAAGCCTGAGATCCCTGTCAGGACACTGTTGACCATTCCAAAGTCTAGGTTGAAAACGAACATTGACCGGGCCCCTAGACTTTGGAATGGTCTTCCAGGCTTGCAAATTCAGTGCCTCTTTTTAGTCCCTGCTGAAGACATACTTTTATAAAGATGCTTTTAATGTATGATTTCAATGTATGATTTTAATTAGCAATCTTTTTTTCATTCTCTTTCCTCCTGTCTTTTTTTTAATACTTTTATTTTATTACGTGAAGCACTTTGTTACTTGTATCGGAAAGCGCTATATACATGAAGTTATTATTACTACTGTGGCCCATAGAGAACAATGGTTCATTATTAATGTCATTGTTAACACCCTTTCTCTGTTAATGACCTGCTGACTGTAGCTGTCTATGAATAAGCCTGTGTTATGGTGTGTGAGTTAAGAGGCCAGCAGAGCTGGGAAAACAGGGCAGTTGCCTTTGTTGATCTTTTCCTGTATATTTGTGTGTATCACCTATGTTCGCTGTGTGAATGTATTAGTGCAATTATGTCTGCAATATGTTCTCAACTTAGAGGCCTGCTTTTCTAATTGTAGAGGGAAATCTCAGGGGCCTAAAAATAAACCTGCTCATTGTTATTACAGAGATGGTGAGGAAAGCATCATACACTTAAGTCTGGCCTGACTCTACACCCAGGGCATATGGGCATGTCTGTCTGTATGTTTGTATACACACTTCTCAATTGTGTGTGTGTGACTGAGTGTGTGTGTGTGCGCTCACATGTTTTTCCCTGTGTGTGTGAGTTTGAGCCTGACTAGAACTCTTTGCTCCCAGATCAGAACATTCTCATGAATTCTTCATTKTTTTWTTTTTTTTACACTCTTTGCTCGTCTCTGTTTGATCTGAAAGGCCAACTCCACCACTTTTCAGTCTCCTGTTCGTTATTTCCAGCATAGTACTGTCAACATATTAAAAAAACTAACAAAAAAAAACACATTTCTAATAAAAAAGTAAAAACAATGATGACATCATCAAATACCTTCCCTTTGGCTAGAAACTCGTTCCAGATTTTGAAAATGTATTTTTAATCCTACCCTGTAATGTCAAGGGGGATAATTTTTTAAGGATGTTTCTTATCATTTTAACCACAGATTATAGAAATGCTCTGTTTTCACATATGTAGACACTGGTTTGGTGCTGGAGATTATGAGGTTGATAAGTGGCGTAATTGCCCTTTTAAAGAGCCACTGAACATGCCGATTAGCACGTGTGTTTTTCTGTTGTTRGTTAGAAAAATACGATTTCAATCTTCGTGGTGTGTTTCCTGATCGATTCCACGTTTGGTTAATGATTTGTGTCCCCCCTGAGACACTGTAGACGCGGAAGCCTATTTCACTTCCTCAAAATCCACAGAAGAAATCTAAGATAATTTTTATATTTTGGACGAGGATGTTCTAGTTGCGCTATTTGACATCTAACTAAGGTGTTTAGTGCAGTATTTCTCAAGTTAAGAAACGTGCAACGTATTGCCTTATGTAAACAGTCGGAGCTGCTGGGAAGGTCTGTCTCACTATGCTGTTGGATAGAAAGCAATCACTACAGCAGTTCACCCCATGTTAGTGGGCAAATGGACATCATCAAATCAAAACCCAACTTTCTTTTACCCAGTGTGATGTACAGATGTTCCAAACTCCATTTTAGAGAGGACTGACTTTACCACCAAAATGATCCTATTTACACTTTATAGTCAATTTTGACACAAAGGGATTCACAGCTTTTTAAAACAGTCGGTCTCCCCCTTCTCATTGGACTGCATGCTGCTGACCATCCTCTGGTACTCTGTAGCTCGCTTATGTTTCCCACCTCCCTTAGAGCTCTGAGAGAAGCCTCCAGGGGTGAGGGGTCAGGGGGGTAAGTGGGGTCAGAGGCAGCAGCAGTAGTGACCAGGGAGAGGGGAGGCATGTGACTGAGGGAGTGAATAAGTAATAATAGAGCAGAGATTATGGATGATGAGTCTGAGGAGTTGTCAGTGAAGAGGGAGAGAGGTGGGGAAGATGAGTGGGCCCCGGATTTAGGAACATGAACACCCAAGTGAAGGACCAGTCATGGTGTTATGCTTAAGCAGGGCTATCAGATGCATCTCTCCACCATAGGTTATGTCTGAGTGTTACACATTGCTATGTTTGTAATGAGAGTGTGCTAAAAGGCCTACTACCGTCTTTAAGCTGCAGAACAAAGAGCATCCACACATACTAATGAGAACTCTTTATAGAAACCTGCTGTACAAGCACCACCATCTATAAAGCAGTAGCTGTGTGCCATATCTTATTTTGAGGTCTCTATGTTTAGGTAGAGTTCTGTGGTGTCCTGGTAACTGTTGAGGAGCTTGACGTAGGCACCCATAGAGAAGCAGCCGTCTGTTTGGTGTGTGTACACTCTGCCCAGTCGGGTGACCAGTGAGGTAATATTGATTCTGTGTTGGGGAACACTAAACACACAGTTTCACTGGTTATCCCCCCCCCCCCCCCCCCATTCACTCCTCTGTTATCTGACACACCAATATGACAGCACAGCACAGGGTGTTTTGTAGTCTAGAGCCAAGAGGCTTCTAAGAGTGTACCATGATGATCTAAAAACAACAGAAACTGACAGCATAGGGAGTATTCTGTTATGCTTCTTGGTAGATATTTGTGAAGGGAAACAAACTGAGATGCTCTTGCATGTTCTTCACTTAAAGATTCCACAGATGGACATGAATCGGTCAACAAAATCCCTTTAAAACCTTCACTCCAATCTCTCATTACATGTCCATTGTATAGCCTTTAACCTCATGGTTACACCACCTTATAAAATGTTTTGCTCAGTGGGAAATGAATATCCAACTGGTCAGGGCTCCCGAGTGGCGCAGCAGTCTAAGGTACTGCATCTCAGTGCTAGAGGCYTCACTACAGACCGTGGTTTGATTCCAGGCTGTATCACAACCGGCCGTGATTGGGTGTCCCATAGGGCGGTGCACAATTGGCCCAGCGTCGTCCGGGTTAGGGTTTGGCCGGGTAGGCTGTCATTGTAAATAAGAATTTGTTCTTGAATGACTTGCCTAGTTAAATAAAAAAAATAGTCAGTGACAACTGTTTGGAGATTGTGACAGCAACTATGTGAGCTTATTACAGTATTATACTATGTCCTGGGATTTCCTATCATCTTCAAAGTAGAAGAACCCATTACCTTCTAATGACTCTTGTGTGGCTTGTGTGCGTCATTTGCGTGTTCGTGAGAGTCTCAGCTTTTCATAGTGGGGTCATAACAGTTTGTAGCTCAAATCGTTAACAGACGTTTTTGTGAGATCTCATTTCGGGATCCGCCCTTGTCTCACAAACACCACTCTAGTTCACCATCTATTAATCGCACAAGCTAATGGTTGGTATCCATGTATACAGAAGAAATAGACAAATACAATAACCCAGAAGTCTGTAGCTCAAACACAATGTTTAGTAGGAGTTGGAAGCACTAAATCAGAGTTGGGGAAGTTGCATGGTTTTTCTATTAGCCTTGAGCTGTGAGAGAAGGTCTGCCAATGGCCTTTAAATGGGCAGGAAGTGTATTATCCTTTCAAGGACTTCCTCCTGGCCTGGGTCTGCTGGAGAAGGGTGAGGAGCAGCTGGGTGAACCCCTAACAGGGAGCCTTTGTGCATGTGTGTTTTAGGGGTCCAGCCTGCTCTCCTCATGGCCACAGACATCTGGAGGAGCTATCCACTCTCCCCGGGGATACTGTGAGAACATTCTTACAGTTGAAGCACCTCTGCGAGGCACAAAATGGTTCCCAGTGAGTAACTCACTCCTATCAGTTACACTMGGTGTAAACAGGAACACTAACTAAACCGACCGCATTGCGTGCATGTTAGAAAATGAATGTACACGTGATTCAATCATTTTTTAATATATTTTTTTAAATTTATACCCCCTTTTCTCCCCAATTTTCGTGGTATCCAATCGCGAGTAATTACTATCTTGTCTCATCGCTACAACTCCCGTACGGGCTCGGGAGAGACGAAGGTCGAAAGCCATGCGTCTTCCAAAGCACAACCCAACCAAGCCGCACTGCTTAACACAGCGCGCCTCCAACCCGGAAGCCAGCCGCACCAATGTGTCGGAGGAAACACTGTGCACCTGGCCCCCTTGGTTAGCACGCACTGCGCCRGGCCCGCCACAGGAGTCGCTGGAGCGCGATGAGACAAGGATATCCCTACCGGCCAAACCCTCCCTAACCCGGACGACGCTAGGCCAATTGTGCGTCGCCCCACGGACCTCCCGGTCGCGGCCGGCTGCGACAGAGCCTGGGCGCGAACCCAGAGACTCTGGTGGCGCAGCTGGCGCTGCGATGCAGTGCCCTAGACCACTGCGCCACCCGGGAGGCCTTGATTCAATCATTTTATCCTAACTGCTCGCGCATATCAATAACTGTCTGTGTAGCCAGGTGCAAAAATAGAACTTGGTTAAATTTTAGATGCTTGAAGTGCTGCAAGTCCTGCCTCTCCCATCTACAAAGATCCAGCAAAAAAGAAATACAAATTAGCTAGCAACAGCAAGCTAACTAAATGTCCCAGGAATGTTTGTGTGTTTTGACCTGTCCCCAAATAATATACAGTAGCTGGTTTTGGTATGTTAGCCTGCGTGTCATGAACACGTCTGGTGGAAATAGACAAAATCAACATGTGGACGCACGAGCGGAGCCGGTTTGGTCAACATGTAACTCATTTACTCTGTGTGTACATTTGTGTGTATTTGGGTGAGTGTTTGTTTGTCTGGTTGAGTGTGCTGTTGAGTTGCCTGGTACTGGGAGCCTTGAACGTGGAAGACATAATGAAATCAGCAGATTATCAAGGTTTTTTGGAGTGCAATGTTCAACACAGTGTCCAAAAACTGGGGCTTTGTTGAAGGTTGTTGGTCTTCCAGCAGGACAATAACCCAAACACACCTGAAAAAACTGGAATGGATCAAATAGACGCACTGGACTGCGAGATCTGAAAACAGCAGTTGTTGSAGGGCACCCCTAAAACCTTGAATAATTAGAGCAGTTTGCTACTGAAAAGTAGGCCAAATTGCCAGTAGAAAGCTGCAGCAATTAAATTGATGGCTACAAGAAGCATTTGTCTTGGCCAAAGGCTGTGCATCCAAGTACTAGTTCCCGGGAGCCATTTCTTCCATGCCATTTGTCTTTATTTTCAAAATAATTGCAGCTGAGCACTAAAAACTTGGTTGTTTTTTGTTTGTTTGTTGGTGTATATATGGGAATCTGCTGAGCCTCTTGGGGTGAATCTATCCACTTCTGTTAGTATGTTTCTCTGAATGTTCTCTCCTTGACATTCTTGTAGGACAACCACCTGCAGTACTTGTAACCTCCACTACATCTTAATGAGGCAGGTCAAATCAAATGACATTTTATTTGTTACATGCTTCCTAAACCGGTGTAGACTAATATTGAAATGCTTATTTATGGGCCCTTCCCAACAATGCAAATATTTTATTTTTAATTTTTACAAATAATAGAAAGATAATAACACAAAGAATAAATACACAATGAGTAACGATAACTTGACTATATACAAGGGGTACCAATACCAAGTCAATGTGCAGGGGTATGAGGTAATTTAGGTAGATATGTACATACACTGGATATACCAAACATTAGGAACACTTTGCTAATATTGTGTTACACCCCCCCTTTTGCTCTCACAACAGCCTCAATTCATCATGGCATGGGCTCTACAAGGTGTCAAGCGTTCCACAGGGTTGCTGACCCATGTTGACTCCAATGCTTCCCACAGTTGTGTCAAGTTGGCTGGATATCCTTTGGGTGATGGACCATTTTGGATGGGAAACTGTTGAGCATGAAAAACCTAGCAGCGTTGCAGTTTCTGATACAAACCGGTGAGCCTGGCACCTACTACCATAACCCATTCAAAAGTACATAAATATTTTGTCTTGCCCATTCACCCTCTGAATGGCACACATATACAATCCATGTCTCAAGGCTTAAAAATCCTTCTTTAACCTGTCATCTCCCCTTCCTCTACACTGACTTGAAGTGGATTTAACAAGTGACATCAATAAGGGATCATAGCTTTCACCTGGCTTCACCTGGTCAGTTTTTCTATGTATACTCAGTGTAAAGGTAGGGGTAACGTGACTAGGCAACAGGATAGATAAAAAGCAGTAACCGCAACATATCAAATACAATTTTATTTGTTACAAGCTTCGTAAACAACAGGTTGTAGACTAATAGTGAAATGCTTACTATAGAGAAATAGTAGAAAAATAATAACACAAGGAAAAAACCCACAATAAGTAACATTAACTTGGCTTTATACACGGGGTATCAGTACCAAGGTGATGTGTAGAGGTATGAGGTAATTGAGGTAGATATGTACATATAGCTAGGGATAAAGTGACTAGGCAACAAGATAGATAATAAACAGTAGCAGCAGCGTATGTGATGAGTCAAAAGAGTCAATGCAGATTGTCCGGGTAGCTATTGGTTAATTATTTAACTAAGTATTTAGCAGTCTTATGGCTTGGGGGTAGAAGTTGTTCAGGGTTCTGTTGGTTCCAGACTTGGTGCATTGTTACCGCTTGCCGTGCGGTAGAAGAGAGAACAATTTACGACTTGGTGGCTGGAGTCTTTGACAATTTTTAGGTCCTTCCTCTGACACCGCCTGGTATAGAGGTCCTGGATGGCAGGGAGCTCGGCCCCAGTGATGTACAGGGCTATACACACTACCCTCTGTAGTGCCTTGCGGTCGGATGCCAAGCAGTTGCTATACCAGGCGGTGATGCAGCCTGTCAAGATGCTCTCAATGGTGCAGCTATTGAACTTTTTGAGGAACAAGGGTACATGCCACATCTTTTCAGCCTCCTGAGGGGGAAGAGGCATTGTCGTGGACCATGTTCATTTCTTAGTGATGTGAACACTAAGGAAGTTGAAGCTCTCGACCCGCTCCACTACAGCCTGTGGTTGGGGACGTGCTCCGCCATCCATTTCCTGTAGTCCATGATCAGCTCCTTTGTCTTGCTGACGTTGAAGGAAAAGTTGTTGTCCTGGCACCATACTGCCTGGTCAAGGACCTCCTTTCTATAGGATGTCTCATAGTTGTTGGTGATCAGTCCTACCACCTTTGGGTCGTCAACAAACTTAATGAGAGCTTCAAATTCCGAACTTGTTTTTGCATGGATTTCGCGACGAGGTTAGCTTTTAACAGCTAGGACCGCAATTTCTTGTCCCGGAATCCCGCTTAACTGACAGGTTAAAGTCTGCTTGAAAGAGCTGCTAACCTAGCTAAGCTGCTAACGTTAGTCATCAAGCTAACGAAGTTAGTCCCAGATAAATGTTCCTATGGAACCCTCTTTGTCTGGAGAAGTAAATGAACGGTTCCAGCGCTGTAGGAGCTGTATCTACTATGCTTTGTTTCGGGTCATACTGGATCACTCATAGTTCCAATGCAGCAATTGTTTGCTTGCCTAGGATTATAAGCTTGAGGTATTTTGATCATGCAGGTCGCCAGCCTACGTAAGAAACTGGAGAAAACGCAGAGTGGAATGTTTACCTTTTCTATGCCTGTGGCTGGACGGCGTTCACTCTTGTTGGATGCATCTCCGTCCTGTCGTTATCCGAGTGGCCGGTGTTGCCCGGAGTTCCTTCGCCAGGGGAGCAATCTCCTGCCTCTTCTCCACCATCTTATAGCGGAGTGGAAGGAGCACAGCAAGAGGAGAATGGCAATCAACGATGGTCGCATGTCACGAGCCATGGAAGCCGAAGACAGCGGCCTCCCGCAAAGCATTCTACACTCCCAACGAAAGGCCCGGCGCTGATACAAACAACGAATAGTTTTGCCGCCCTGGAGCCTGATCTTCCTGCACCTTCGTCGCTGGGGGTACCTGTGTCTGCGGCCGCTGTAACTACTCCTACTCCTTCCCCTACGATTTTGAAGTCAACGTCGGTAACTTTCTGTCCRTGCTCTGGATTGAGCGGGGCTTCTCCAACTGTCGGAGGCCTGCACRATCCTGTGAAGCGTGGGAGTGGGTGGATTTCCTCATCCTTCTCGCCAGTGATTTTGGGCAGCTCCATGATAATAAATGTGACTGTTTCTGGTGCACAAACAATGTCCTATCTCAGAGCTCGAGTAAATGGCATTACTAAGCTGCTACCAAATGTACTATGCCAGCACATGGACATCGATTCTATCGTAGTCAATGTGGGATTTAATGACATTATGAAGGGCAGCTCTGAACAGTTGAAACTGGATTTCAAAGAGCTGATTGACTCTCTGCTAGACACTAATAAAAGACCCATCATATCTGGCCCTGGGTCCTCTCTGAATCGTGGCATTGAACGCTTTAGCAGGATTCTTTCTCTTCACAACTGGCTATGTGATTATTGCAGCTTAATGGTTGTAACTTTTGTTGACAATTTTGATACCTTTTGGAAACAAAACACATTTTATAAGGGGGTTGGTATCCACCCAAATAATTTTGGTTCCTGGATCCTTTCACAGCATTATAAGGCTGCGTTGACACAATTACTTATCGATGACCCAAGCCCAGCTCAGTTAATCCCTACCATTGTGTCGCTGAGTCATCATAATGCTTTAGCAAATGTACATTATACCATGGGGCATTGGTAGACGCAATGTAAGTAACTTAATGTATGTCCCTCTAACTGCCCTGAATGCCTCTGCTGATCCTACAGCTATTGTATGTAGCAATCATGTGCCTATGAACCAGATTTATGCTGTTAGCACTGAGGCCGTGTGCCCTAGTAGGAAGTCCACTGTGTGCAGCTCACCCTGCACTAACATAAATAACATGATAATATCTCAAACTCAGTTAGACAATACCTTTGATGAGACAGTGGTAGCAATACAAGGTTATAACATTTACAGAAGAGACAGAAATGCCAGTGGTGGTGTTGCTGTTTATATTCAGAACCACATTCCTGTAAAGATTAGAGAGGATCTCATGTTAAACACTGTTGAAGTAATATGGCTACAGGTTCATCTGCCTCAACTAAAGCCCAATCTTGTGGGAAGCTGCTATAGACCACCAAGTGCTAACAGTCAGTATTTGGATAAGATGTGTGAAATGCTTGATGATGTTCGTGATATCAACAGAGAGGTATATTTTCTGGGTGACCTAAAATATTGTCTGGCTTTC
Source organism: Salvelinus sp. IW2-2015 (assembly GCF_002910315.2). NCBI lineage: Eukaryota > Metazoa > Chordata > Actinopteri > Salmoniformes > Salmonidae > Salvelinus > Salvelinus sp. IW2-2015. The sequence continues at coordinate 21,067,397 of NC_036866.1, read as the reverse complement.
ATCAAGCTGCCCACTCAAGAAAAAGCTTCAAACTGCCTGCAACCTCATTCAGGTTATCAGTCAACCTACCAGGGCAGTTACAAACAGCATAGGAATGAAATCATCAACATGTATTGATCACATCTTTACTAATGCTGCATAAATTAGCTTGAAAGCAGTATCCAGATCCATTGGCTGCAGTGATCACAATATACTAGGCATATCTAGGAGAACCAAAGTTCCAATGGCTGGGCCTAATATAGTGGATAAGAGGTCATACAATACATTTTGTAGTGATTCCTATGTTCTTGTAAAAAAAAAAAAAAATAGTCTCAAACAGACGTTGCACTTGACACATTTATGAAATTGTTTATCCCAGTTACTAATAAGCAAGCACCCATTAAGAAAATTACTGTAAAAACTGTTAAAATCCGATGATTGATGAGGAATTAAAACATTGTATGGTTGAGAGGGATGAGGCAAAAGGAATGGCAAATACGTCTGGCTGCACAAACGATTGGCAAACGTACTGCGAATTGAGAAATGATGTGACTAAACTGAATTAAAAGAAGAAGAAACTACACTATGAAACAAAGATAAATGACATACAGTTGAAGTCGGAAGTTTACATACACTTATGTTGGAGTCATTAAAACTTGTTTTTCAACCACTCCACAAATTTATTGTTAACACACTAAAGCTTTGGCAAGTCGGTTAGGACATCTACTTTGTGCATGACACAAGTAAGTTTTCCAACAATTGACAGATTATTTCACTTATAATTCAKTGTATCACAATTACAGTGGGTCAGAAGTTTACATACACTAAGTTGACTGTGCCTTTAAACAGCTTGGGAAATTCTAGAAAATGTCATGGCTTTAGAAGCTTCTGATAGGCTAATTGACATCATTTATGTCAATTGAAGGTGTACCTGTGGATGTATTTCAATGCCTACCTTCAAACTCAGTGCCTCTTTGCTTGACATCATGGGAAAATCAAAAGAAATCAGCCAAGACCTCAAAGAAAATGTAGACCTCCACAAGTCTGGTTCATTCTTGGAAGCACTTTCGAAACGCCTGAAGGTACCACGTTCATATGTACAAACAATAGTACCCAAGTATATACACCATGGGACCACGCAGCTGTCATACCGCTCAGGAAGGAGACGCTTTCTATCTCCTAGAGATGACTTTGGTGCGAAAGTGCAAATCAATCCCAGAACAACAGCAAAGGACCTTGTGAAGATGCTGGAGGAAACGGGTACAAAAGTGTCTATATCCACAGTAAAACGGGTCCTATATTGACATAACCTGAAAGGCCGCTCAGCAAGGAAGAAGCCACCACTCCAAAATCGCCATAAAAAAGCCAGACTACGGTTTGCAACTGCACATGGGGACAAAGATCGTACTTTTTGGAGAAATGTCCTCTGGTCTGATGAAACAAAAACAGAACTGTTTGGCCATAATGACCATCGTTATGTTTGGAGAAAAAGGGGGACGCACGCAAGCTGAAGAACACCATCCCAACCTTGAAGCACGGGGGTGGCAGCATCATGTTGTGGGGGTCCTTCGCTGCAGGAGGGACTGGTGCACTCCACAAACTAGATGGCATCATGAGGGAGGAAAATGATGTGGATATATTGAAGCAACATCTCAAGACATCAGTCAGGAAGTTAAAGCTTGGTTGCAAATGAGTCTTCCAAGTGGACAATGACCCCATGCATACTTCCAAAGTTGTGGCAAAATGTCTTAAGGACAACAAAGTCAAGGTATTGGAGTGGCCATCACAAAGCCCTGACCTCAATCCCATAGAAAATTTGTAGGCAAAACTGAAAAAGCGTGTGCGAGCAAGGAGGCCTTGAAACCTGACTCGGTTACACCAGCTCTGTAAGGAGGAATGGGCCAAAATTCACCCAACTTATTGTGGGAAGCTTGTGGAAGGCTACCCTAAATTTTGACCCAATTTAAAGGCAATGCTACCAAATACTAATTGAGTGTATGTACATTTCTGACCCCCTGGGAATGTGATGAAAGAAATAAAAGGTGAAATATATAATTCTCTACTATTATAAAGTGGTGATCCTAACTGGCCTAAGACAGGGAATTTTTACTAGGATTAAATTGTGAATTTTAAATGTATTTGGCTAAGGTGTATGTAAATTTCCTACTTCAACTGTAAATAATGATAGTAAAAAGCTTTGGAGCACCTTTAATTACATTTTGGGATGAAAGGCAAACTCAGCTACATTCATTGAATCAGATTGCCCATTCATAAAAAACTGACTATCCTACCGATCCTTGACTTCGGCGATGTCATTTACAGAATAGCCTCCAACACTCTACTCAGCAAACTGGATTTAGTCTATCACAGTGCCATCTGTTTTGTCACTAAAGTCCCATATACTACCCACCACTGTGACCTGTATGCTCTCATTGGCTGGCCCTCACTACATATTTGTCGCCAAACCCACTGGCTCCAGGTCATCTCTTTGTCTTTGCAAGGTAAAGCCCCGCCTTACCTCAGCTCACTGCTCACCATAGCAACACCCACCCGTAGCACGCGCTCCAGCAGGTATATTTCTCTGGTCATCCCCAAAGCCAACACTTCCTTTGGCCGCCTTTCCTTCCAGTTCTCTGCTGCCAATGACTGGAACGAATTGCAAAAATCACTGAAGCTGGAGWCRRATATCTCCCTCTCTAACTTTAAGCATCAGTTGTCAGATCAGCTTACCGATTACTGTACCTGTACACAGCCAATCTGTAAATAGCACACCCAACTACCTCATCCCCATATTGTTATTTATCCTCTTGTTCTTTTGCACCCCAGTATCTCTGCTTGCACATCATCATCTGCACATTTATCACTCCAGTGTTAATACTAAATTGTAATTATTTCGCCTCTAAGGCCTATTTATTGCTTTACCTCCCTTCTCTTCTACATTTGCACACACTGTACATAGATTTTTCTATTGTGTTATTGACTGTATGTTTGTTTATGTGTAACTTGTTTTTGTTGCACTGCTTTGCTTTATCTTGGCCAGGTCGCAGTTGRAAATGAGAACTTGTTCTCAACTGGCCTACCTGGTTAAATAAAGGTGTACATCTTTCCCCCCTGATTGTTATGAAAACTTGAAATCGGCCCCAATTAATCGGCCATTCCGATTAATCGGTCGACCTCTAATAACACATACGTTTTTCCAGCAGCAGACAATAATCGCTAATGTCATCAGCTGCATATAAGTCTAACAAAACAGCCCCCACAATCGTTTTATCATCAATTTCCCTCAGCCAACCATCAGTCATTTATGTAAGTCCTGTGTTTGTTGAATTTCCTTCCCTATAAGCGTGCTGAAAGTCTGTTGTCAATTTGTTTACTGTAAAATAGCATTGTATCTGGTCAAACACATTTTTCCCCAAAACTTTACTAAGAGTTGGTAACAGGCTGATTGGTCGGCATTTTAAGCCAGTAAAGGGGGCTTTACTATTCTTAGGTAGCAGAGTGACTTTTGCTTCCCTCCAGGCCTAAGGGCACACACTTTCTAGTAGGCTTAAATTGAAGATATGGCAATATCGTCCGCTATTATCCTCAGTAATTTTCCATCCAAGTAGTCAGACCCCGATGGCTTGTCATTGTTGATAGACAACAAGAATTTTTTCACCTCTTCCACACTCACTTTACGTAATTCAAAATTACAATGCTTGTCTTTCATGATTTGGTCAGATATACTTGGATGTGTGGTGTCAGTGTTTGTTGCTGGCATGTCATGCCTAAATTTGCTAATCTTGGCAATAAAAAAATCATTAAAGTAGTTGGCAATTTCAGTCGGTTTTGTGATGAATTTTATTTATTTAACCTTTATTGAACTAGGCAAGTCAGTTAAGAACACATTCTTATTTTCAATGACGGCCTAGGAACGGTGTGTTAACTGCCTTGTTCAGGGGCAGAACAACAGATTTTTACCTTGTCAGCTCAGGGATTCAATCTTGCAACCTTACGGTTAACTAGTCCAACGCTCTGATCTAACTGTTACGCGAATGCAGTAAGAAGCCAAGGTAAGTTGCTAGCTAGCATTAAACTTATCTTATAAAAAAAACAATCAATCAATCATAATCACTAGTTATAACTACCCATGGTTGATGATATTACTAGTTTATCTAGCGTGTCCTGCGTTGCATATAATCGATGCAGTGCGCAGTCGCGAAAAAGGACTGTCGTTGCTCCAACGTGTACCTAACCATAAACATCAATGCCTTTCTTAAAATCAATACACAGAAGTATATATTTTTAAACCTGCATATTTAGCTAAAAGAAATCCATGTTAGCAGGCCATATTAACCAGGTGAAATTGTGTCACTTCTCTTGCGTTCATTGCACGCAGAGTCAGGGTATATGCAACAGTTTGAGCCGCCTGGCTCATTGCGAACTAATTTGCCAGAATTTTACATAATTATGACATAACATTGAAGGTTGTGCAATGTAACAGGAATATTTAGACAATATACAGAACGGTTCCGTATTTCACTGAAAGAATAGACGTTTTGTTTTCGAGATGATAGTTTCCGGATTCGACCATATTAATGACCTAAGGCTCGTATTTCTGTGTGTTATTATGTTATAATTAAGTCTATGATTTGATAGAGCAGTCTGACTGAGCGATGGTAGGCACCAGCAGGCTCGTAAGCATTCATTCAAACAGCACTTTCGTGCGTTTTGCCAGCAGCTCTTCGCAGTGCTTCAAGCATTGCGCTGTTTATGACTTCAAGCCTATCAACTCCCGAAATTAGGCTGGTGTAACCGATGTGAAATGGCTAGTTAGTTAGTGTTGTGCGCGCTAATAGCGTTTCAAACGTCACTCGCTCTGAGACCTGGAGTAGTTGTTCCCCTTGCTCTGCATGGGTAACGCTGCTTCGAGGGTGTCGATGTGTTCCTGGTTCGAGCCCAGGTAGCGGCGAGGAGAGGGATGGAAGCTATACTGTTACACTGGCAATACTAAAGTGCCTATAAGAACATCCAATAGTCAAAGGTATATGAAATACAAATCGTATAGAGAGAAATAGTCCTATAATTCTTATAAAAACTACAACCTAAAACTTCTTACCTGGGAATATTGAAGACTCATGTTAAAAGGAACCACCAGCTTTCATATGTTCTCATGTTCTGAGCAAGGAACTTAAACGTTAGCTTTCTTACATGGCACATATTGCACTTTTACTTTCTTCTCCAACACTTTGTTTTTGCATTATTTAAACCAAATTGAACATGTTTCATTATTTATTTGAGGCTAAATTGATTTTATTGATGTATTATATAAAGTAAGTTAAAATAAAAGTGTTAAGTGTTCATTCAGTATTGTTGTAATTGTCATTATTACAAATACATTTAAAAAATCGGCCGATTTAATCTGTATCGGCTTTTTTTTGGGTCCTCCAATAACCGGTATCGGCGTTGAAAAATCATAATCGGTCGACCTCTATGTGTTATGGCTTTTCAACCTCTGCCATATCGTGGATTCAAGAGCTACAGTGCCTTGCGAAAGTATTCACCCCCTTGGCATTTTTCATATTTTGTTGCCTTACAACCTGGAATTAAAATAGATTTTGGGGGGGGGGGGTTGTATAATTTGATTTACACAACATGCCTACCACTTTGAAGATGCAAAATATGTTTTATTGTGAAACAAACAAGAAATAAGACACAAACCTGAGCGTGCATTACTAGCATTACTAGTTTCCCAGTCCCTGCCAATAAATAACAAAACATCCCCACAGTATGATAATGCCACCACCATGCTTCACTGTGGTGGGCGGCCCTCTCTTGGCAGGTTTGATGTGGTGCCATATTCTTTACATTTTTTAATAATGTATTTAATGGTGCTCCGTGGGATGTTCAAAGTTTCAGATATTTTTTTATAACTCAACCCTGATCTGTACTTCTCCACAACTTTGTCCCTGACCGGTTTGGAGAGTTCCTTGGTCTTCAAAGTGCCGCTTGGTGGTGCACCTTGCTTAATGGTGTTGCATACTCTGTGGCCTTTCAGAACAGGTGTACATATAGTGAGATCATGTGACACTTAGATTGCACACTTTATTTAACTAATTATGTGACTTCTGAAGGTAATTGGTTGCACCAGATCTTATTTAGGGGCTTCATAGCAAAGGGGGTGAATACACATGCACGCACCACTTTTCAGTTTTGTATATATATATWTTTTTTTAAACAAGTAATTTTTTTCACTTCACCAATTTGGAATATGTTGTGTATGTCCATTACTTGAAATCCAAATTAAAATCCATTTAAATTACAGGTTGTAATGCAACAAAATAGGAAAAAAAACAAGGGGGATGAATACTTTTGCAAGGCACTGTATCTGATAGAACTCAAAAGGTTTTCTTTAATGGACGCTTCTCTAATGTCAAACATGTAAAGTGTGGTGTACCGCAGGGCGGCTCTCTAGGCCCTCTACGCTTTTCTATTTTTACCAATGACCTGCCACTGGCAATAAACAAAGCATATGTGTCCATGTATGCTGATGATTCAACCATATACGCATCAGCAACCACAGCTATTTAAGTCACTGAAACACTTAACAAACTGTTTTTGGAATTGGTGGCCAGTAATAAACTGGTCCTGAACATTTCTAAAACAAAGAGCATTGTATTTGACCTCAGCTGAATCTGGTATTGAATGGTATGGCTCTTAAACAAGTTGAGGAGACAAAATTATTTGTCATTACCTTAAATTGTAAACTGTCATGGTCAAAACATATAGATTCAATGGTTGTAAAGATGTGGAGAGGTCTGTCTGTAATAAAGAGATGATCTGCTTTTTTGGCACCACATTCCAGAAAGCAAGTCCTGCAGGCTCAAGTTTGGTCTTATCTTGATTATTGTCCAGTTGTATGGTCGAGTACTGCAAGGAAAGACCTAGTTAACTTCTTATGGCTGCATCCCGCTACCGGGATCGATATGACAGCAGCCAGATAAAAAAACAGAAATCTCATAATTAAAATTGCTCAAACATACATGTGTCTTATATCATTTTAAAGGTATTCTTGTTGTTAATCCCACCAAAGTGTCCGATTTCAAATATGCTTTTCAGCGAAAGCACTACAAACGATTATGTTAGGTCACCATCAAACCACAATAAGCACAGACATTTTTCCAGCGAAAGATAGCAGTCAGAAAAAGCAGAAATAGAGATAAAATTAATCACTAACCTTTGATTATCTTCATCAGATGACACTCATAGGACTTCATGTTACACAATACATGCATGTTTTGTTTGATAAAGTTCATATTTATAACAAAAAATCGGAGTTTACATTGGCGCGTTAGATTCACTAGTTCCAAAAACATCCAGTGATAGTGCATAGCCACATCGTTTCAACAGAAATACTCATCATAAATGTAGATGAATAATCAAGTTTACACATGGAATTATAGACATACAGTGGGTTCTCCCACTTAAAAAGATGAGAGAGGCCTGTAATTTTCATCATAGGTACACTTCAACTAAAATGAGGGGGAAAATCCAGAAAATCACATTGTAGGATTTTTTATGAATTTATTTGCAAATTATGGTGGAAAATAAGTATTTGGTCAATAACAAAAGTTTATCTCTACTTTGTTATATACCCTTTGTTGGCAATGACAGAGGTCAAACGTTTTCTGTAAGTCTTCACAAGGTTTTCACACACTGTTGCTGGTATTTTGGCCCATTCTCGATGCAGATCTCCTCTAGAGCAGTGATGTTTTGGGGCTGTTGCTGGGCAACACGGACTTTTCAACTCCCTCCAAAGATTTTCTATGGGGTTGAATCTGGAGACTGGCTAGGCCACTCCAGGACCTTGAAATGCTTCTTACGAAGCCACTCCTTCGTTGCCCGGGCGGTGTGTTTGGGATCATTGTCATGCTGAAAGACCCAGCCACGTTTCATCTTCAATGCCCTTGCTGATGGAAGAGGTTTTCACTCAAAATCTCACGATACATGGCCCATTCATTCTTTCCTTTACACAGATCGGTCGTCCTGGTTCCCTTTTCTGGTCCCCTCTTTGGATGCAACTCAGCATTCTTTGTCCTCCAAACACGACGAGTTGAGTTTTTACCAAAAAGTTATATTTTGGTTTCATCTGACCATATGACATTCTCCCAATCTTCTTCTGGATAATCCAAATGCTCTCTAGCAAACTTCAGACGGGCCTGGACATGTACTGGCTTAAGCAGGGGGACACGTCTGGCACTGCAGGATTTGAGTCCCTGGCGGCGTAGTGTGTTACTGATGGTAGGCTTTGTTACTTTGGTCCCAGCTCTCTGCAGGTCATTCATTAGGTCCCCCCGTGTGGTTCTGGGATTTTTGCTCACCGTTCTTGCGATCATTTTGACCCCACGGGGTGAGATCTTGCGTGGAGCCCCAGATCGAGGGAGATTATCAGTGGTCTTGTATGTCTTCCATTTCCTAATAATTGCTCCCACAGTTGATTTCTTCAAACCAAGCTGCTTACCTATTGCAGATTCAGTCTTGCAGGTCTACAATTTTGTTTCTGGTGTCCTTTGACAGCTCTTTGGTCTTGGCCATAGTGGAGTTTGGAGTGTGACTGTTTGAGGTTGTGGACAGGTGTCTTTTATACTGATAACAAGTTCAAACAGGTGCCATTAATACAGGTAACGAGTGGAGGACAGAGGAGCCTCTTAAAGAAGAAGTTACAGGTCTGTGAGAGCCAGAAATCTTGCTTGTTTGGGTGACAATACTTATTTTCCACCATAATTTGCAAATAAATTCATTAAATATCCTACACTGTGATTTTCTGGATTTTTTTTTCTCATTTTGTCTGTCATAGTTGAAGTGTACCTATGATGAAAATTACAGGCCTCTCTCATCTTTTTAAGTGGAGAACTTGCACAATTGGTGGCTGACTAATACTTTTTTGCCCCACTGTACCTCTTCTTAATGCAACCGCTGTGTCAGATTTCAAAAAAACTTTACGGAAAAAGCAAATCATGCAATAATCTGAGACGGAGCTCAGAACAATAGCCAAATTAGCCGCCATGTTGGACTCAACAGAAACCAGAAAATACATGATAAATGTTTCCTTACCTTTGATGAACTTCATCAGAATGCAGTCCTAGGAATCCCAGGTCCACAATAAATGCTTGATTTGTTCGATAATGTCCGTTATTTATGTCCAATTAGCTACTTTGGTTCGCGCCTTCGGTAAACAATTCCAAAGTCAGAAAGCGCCTCCACTATAACGTGACGAAATGTCCAAAAGTTCCGTAACAGTCAGTAGAAACATGTCAAACGATGTACTGAATCAATCTTTAGAATGTTGTTAACATACATCTTGAATAACGTTCCAACCGGAAAATTAAATTGACTTCAGAAGAGCGATGGAACGGACTCCTACTCATGTGAAGGCGCATGGTGAATGCGTGATCAGCCCGTGGAAGTGATTACTCATTCCTGTCTCCTTCGGCCCCCTTCACATTAGAGTCATCAGACAAAGTTCTGTTGACTATTGACATCTAGTGGAAGCCGAGGAAAGTGAAAACTCATCTATATCTCGCTGTCATTTCAATTGAGAGCATGGTTGAAAATCTGACACCTCAGAAACAATTCAAACAGGAAGTGGAACTTCTCAGGTTTTTGCCTGCCATATGAGTTCTGTTATACTCACAGACATAATTCAAACAGTTTTAGAAACTTCAGAGTGTTTTCTATCCAATATGAATAATAATATGCATATATTAGCAACTGGGACTAAGGAGCAGGCCGTTTAATATGGGTACCTCTGTGCACCTTTCATCCAAGCTACTCAATACTGCCCCTGCAGCCATAAGAAGTTAAGCTCCAGCTGGCCCAGAACAGAGCAGCACGTCTTACATTGTAATCCGAGGGCTGATTTAAGTACTATGCATGCCAGTCTCTCTTGTTTAAGAGTTGAGGAGAGGCTGACTGCATCACTTCTTCTTTTTATAAGAAACATGAATGTCTTTACAATCCCAAATTGTTTGCATAGTCAACTTACACACAGCTCTGACACACACACTTACCACACCAGACATGCCACCAGGGGTCTTTTCACAGTCCCCAAATCCAGAACAAATTCAATAAAGTGTACGGTATTATATAGAGCCATTATATAGAGCCAACTCCGTTCCGTCTCATATTGCTCAATTGAACAGCAAACCTGGTTTCAAAAAACAGCCTCACGGCACAACGCCTCTCCTCTATTTGAGCTAGATATTTGTGTTTTTATTGATATGTAGGCTATGTGTGCCTTTTGAAAAAAACATATTTATGTCATTCTGCCCTTGAGCTGTTGTCTATTAATGTTCTGTATTATGTCATGTTTTGTGTGGACCCCAAGAAGAGTAGCTACTGTTTTTACAACAGCTAATGAGGATCCTAATAAAATATCAGTATACCAAATGGAAGCCTCTCCAACATAATCCAGGTAGAATCAGGAATTCCCCAGGGCAGCTGACTAGGCCCCTTTTTAAAATCTTTATTAACATCATGTCTTTGAGTAAAGCCAGTGTGTCTATGTATGCGGAAGACTCTATGCAACACTATGCACGTCAGCTACTACAGCGACTGAAATTACTGCAACACTTAACAAAGAGGTACAGTTAGTTTCAGAATGGGTGGCAAGGAATAAGTTAGTCCTAAATATTTTTTTTTGTGACAAATCATTCACTAAGCCCTAAACCTCAACTCAATCTTGTAATAATGAGGAAATTTAGCGAGTTGAGGTGACTAAACTGCTTGGCGTAACCCTGGATTGTAAACTGTCATGGTCAAAACATATTGATATATCAGTAGCTAAGATGGGGAGTAGTCTGTCCACCTCTGTGAAGAGGTCTCTTCACAGTCCCCAGGTCCAGAACAGACTATGGGAGTCGCACAGTAATACACAGAGCTCTATTCCACATCAGGTAACTGATGCAAGCAGTAGAATCAGATTTAAAAAACAGATAAAAATACTCCTTATGGAACAGCGGGGACTGTGAAGCAACACAAACATAGGCACAGATACATGCATACACTCACATGATAACATACGCACCATACACATACAGTTGAAGTCAGAAGTTTACATACATCTCAGCCAAATACATTTAAACTCAGTTTTTCACAATTCCTGACATTTAATCCTTGTAAAAATTCCCTGTTTTAGGTCCGTTAGGATCACCACTTTATTTTAAGAATGTGAAATGTCAGAATAATAGAGAGAATGATTTATTTCAGCTTTTATTTCCTTCATCACATTCCCAGTGGGTCAGAAGTTTCTCCAAAAAGTACGATCTTTGTCCCCATGTGCAGTTGCAAACCGTAGTCTTACAGGAAACTCATTCAACAATTTTAGATGAAGTTGTGTGGAAAAGGACTGGGGGGGATGAAATACACTTTTCCCATGGGCAAAGAAACTCAAAAGGGGTGATGATATTAACAGTCATTTTGATCGGAATGTGCAAATTGTCCAAACAGATCCGCAAGGTAGGTGATATTAAATATGTTATTGGACCATACACAGATATGGCTCATCAAACTTTACGGACCAAATAATGTTGATCCACGTTTCTTGGGGGGGGGGGGAAATAAATATATATATATACAGTGGGGAGAACAAGTATTTGATACACTGCCGATTTTGGCAGGTTTTTCTACTTATCAAAGCATTGCATAAGAGGTCTATAAAGTTTGATCATAGTACACATTCAACTGTGAGAGACGGAATCTAAAACAAAAATCCAGAAAATCACATTGTATGATTTTTAAGTAATTAATTTGCATTTTATTGCATGACATAAGTATTTGATACATCAGAAAAGCAYAACTTAATATTTGGTACAGAAACCTTTGTTTGCAATTACAGAGATCATATGTTTCCTGTAGTTCTTGACCAGGTTTGCACACACTGCAGCAGGGATTTTGGCTCACTCCTCCATACAGACCTTCTCCAGATCCTTCAGGTTTCGGGGCTGTCGCTGGGCAATACGGACTTTCAGCTCCCTCCAAAGATACCTGTCTCTGTGGAAAAAATGACCCTGATTAACTCTGTCATATCCCAGTTTACCTATTTGCTTATGGTCTTGCGTACACCTAGTTATTTAAATTATATGAGAAAAAAATATTCTATTTTATTTGGAATGACAAGCCAGACAAAATTAAACGGGCCTATTTATATAATGAATATGAATTCGGAGGGCAGACATGATTACATTTTGAATCATTAGACCTCTCACTAAAGGCGTCAGTCATGCAAAAAGGTATACTTAAATCCGAACTGGTTCTTTAGCAAATTAATAAGAATGTCTCACACCATGTTCAAGAATGGCCTTTTTCCCTTTATTCAGATTACAACCTTGCACTTTCAGTTATTTAAAAAGGAAATCATCTCCCAAATATTGCTATTTTTAATCCACCCCCCCAAAAAACAGAAGAAATAATACTACAAATATTGTGGTTAAACTCAAATATACTAATAGATTAAAAAATATATATATATAATTTAACAAATGTATAGTCTTTMTAAATGATATCATAAATAGGACTAGTGGAGTTATGTCACACATACAGCTAAAAAAAATATATGGAAATGAGTGCTCTACCCAAAATTACAACCAACTAATTGCAGCATTACCGCAAAAACGGAAGAGGAAAGTGGAAGGGGGAAAAAGTAAGGAACTTGTGTGCATTAAAGACCATAATTGGTTAAAGAAAATTGTGATAAATAAAAAATTATACCATCTAGGACAAAACAATTGACAGCTGTGAAATATAGATTGCAAAATAGCTGGGAAGAAATTTTCGACTTACTGATTCCATGGCACATGGTTTATGAACTGATACGCAAAACGACGCCGGATTCCAAACATATCATTTTTCTATTTAAATTATTATGCAAAATTCTTCTAACCAATATAATGTTACACAGTGCCTTGCAAAAGTATTAACCCCCCTTGGCATTTTTCCTATTTTGTTGCATTACAACCTGTAATTTAAATATATTTAAATACATTACTTTTTCACATAGGGCCATGATGGTTTGGATAGCTTTTTCCCCTTAATAAATAKAATTATCCCTTAAAAACGGCATTTTGTGTTTACTTGGGTTATCTTTGTGTAGCATTAAAATTTGTTTGATGATCTGAAACATTTAAGTGCGACAAATGTGCAAAGAAATTCCACATTTACGTGGAGCTAACTCTGAAGATGGCACTACTGGGTGATCTTAAAAGTAACAGTCAATCGATCAATGATATAATAATGCTTTTAGCAAAAATTTTAATTTTTAGTTTACAATCTGTAGAAATTATGAGAATAGAAAGGTTCAGAACGTTTTTAAACAACACAGCACAGTTGAAAAATATATGACAAATAGAAATCCAATATGGATGGTGTTAAGCGATAGATGGGAGGGGTTGAATGGTGCTGAATGTTGGGAATACTAATAACAACAACATAACTAATGTAAAACATACTGTGTCTGTAAAACTTATATAGGTTCAGAACTTTTGTGAAAGAAATAGATGTTTGAGGTTAGAGGAAGGACAGGAGTAAAAACAAACAATATATAACTATTGTAAAAAAGACTGCCCGTGAAATGTATATAGTATGTGTAAGCTGGAAGTAGAAGCCTAAGCGTTGTTGTTCACTACTTTACTCCAATTAGGGGAGGGGTGGTAGGGTGAGAAAGTAATAAAGGAAAAAATATATTTTTAAAGATGTGTATATGTATTTATGTATGTGTGTTTGTGTTTGTGTGTGTATGTGTATGTATATGCAGTTGAAGTCGAAGTTTACATACACTTATGTTGGAGTCATTAAAAGTGTTTTTTCAACCACTCCACAAATGTATTGTTAACAAACTATAGTTTTGGCAAGTGGGTTAGGACATCTACTTTGTGCATGACACAAGTAATTTTTCCAACAATTGTTTACAGACAGATTATTTCACTTATAATTCACTGTATCACAATTCCAGTGGGTCAGAAGTTTACATACACTAAGTTGACTGTGGCTTTAAACAGCTTGGAAATTTCCAGAAAATGATGTCATGGCTTTAGAAGCTTCTGATAGGCTAATTGACATAATTTGAGTCAATTGGAGGTGTACCTGTGGATGCATTTCGACGCCTACCTTCAAACTCAGTGCCTCTTTGTTTGACCATCATGGGAAAATCAATAGAAATCAGCCAAGACTTCAGAAAAAAATGTAGACCTCCAGAAGTTTGGTTCATCCTTGGGAGCAATTTCCAAACGCCTGAAGGTACATGTTCCTCTGTACAAACAATAGCACGCAAGTATAAACACATGGGACCACGCAGACGTCTATACCGCTCAGGAAGGAGACGCGTTCTGTCTCCTAGAGATGAACGTTCTTTGGTGCGAAAAGTGCAAATCAATCCCAGAACAACAACAAAGGACCTTGTGAAGATGCTGGAGGAAACAGGTACAAAAGTATCTGTATCCACAGTAAAACGAGTCCTTCATCGCATACCCTAAAAGGCCCGTCAGCAAGGAAGAAGCCACTGCTCCAACCCATAAAAAAAAGCCAGACTACGGTTTGCAACTGCCACTGGGGACAAAGATCGTACCTTTTGGAGAAATGTACTCTGGTCTGATGAAACAAAAATAGAACTGTTTGGCCATAATGACCATCATTATTTTGAGGAAAAAGGGGAGTCTTGCAACCCGAAGAACACCATCCAAACTGTGAAGCACAGGGGTGGCAGCATCATGTTGTGGGGTGCTTTGCTGCAGGAGGGACTGGTGCACTTCACAAAATAGATGTCATCATGAGGAAGGGAATTATGTGGATATATTGAAGCAACTTCTCAAGACATCAGTCAGAAAGTTAAAGCTTGGTCGCAAATGGGTCTTCCAATGGACAATGACCCCAAGCATACTTCCAAAGTTGTGGCAAAATGGCAGCAGGACAGCAAAGGACAGCAAAGTCAAGGTATTGGAGTGGCCATCACAAAGCCCTGATCTCAATCCTATAGAGAATTTGTGGGCAGAACTGAAAAAGCGTGTGTGAGCAAGGAGTCCTAGAAACCTGACTCAGTTACACCAGCTCTGTCAGGAGGAATGGGCCAAAATTCACCCAATTTATTGTGGGAAGCTTGTGGAAGGCTACCCGAAACGTGTGACCCAAGTTACAGTTTAAAGGCAATGCTACCAAATACTAATTGAGTGTATGTAAACTTCTGAACCACTGGGAATGTGATGAACAGAAATAAAAGCTGAAATAAATCATTCTCTCTACTATTATTCTGACATTTCACATTCTTAAAATAAAGTGGTGATCCTAACTGACCTAAGACAGGGAATATTTACTAGGATTAAATGTCAGGAATTGTGAAAAACTGAGTTTAAATGTATTTGGCTAAGGTGTATGTAAACTTCCGACTTCAACTGTATACTACCGGTCAAAAGAGTGTGCAAAGCTGTCATCAAGGCAAAGGGTGACTATTTGAAGTATCTCCAATATAAAATATATTTTGATTTGTTTAACACTTTTTTTGTTACTACATGATTCCATATGGGTTATTTCATAATTGTGATGTATTCACTATTATTCTACAATGTGGAAAATAGGAAAAATAAAGAAAAACCCTTGAATGAGTATGTGTCTAACAATAACGTATTGGCTCTATAGCTTACTGCACAAACCTTATTGCTTCAGAACTGTTTTTAGTTGGTTAATATTTCATTAGCTTARGTTTTTTAAGTCACGTTTAAAAAATATCTGAGCGGTCGTTCTCTGCTTGCTTTTTGACTCAGTGATGTTGATTCAGAAAGGGTTGCTGACCACTGGGTATGAAGCAGCCAGTGTTTTAGTGTTGTATGAATAAGAAAGATGACAAGCGCTCTCCATGTAGATTACAGGAGACGTGTTGCAGTGATGTTGCCGTGTCAGTGAATGTGTCAATATGAGTGTGTCTGTAGTATCGCAGAGCATCCATTAACCAATGCGCAATCCTGTAATCCCAAATGTGTATTTCCAATGTGTGGCAGACAATGTCTACACACACACCTGAGACACCCACACCCCGAGCCACATTTCCCCTGACCTCCCTCTTTCCTGTTGAGTCGGTGTGTTTGACAGTCTCCCTGGTAACCACAGCAGAGGAACACGTGTGTTTTACCCATCATAGGGATCATGAGTGAGGAGTTTAAACTCTGTTAGAGGAGTCCTGAGACTAACCCCCCCCCCCCCCAGATTCTGATTCAGGCCTAGTCTGTGTTAGTGCCTGGTGAAAGAGGAGACGCAGCAGCACACGGAGGCCCACCGCTTGGAAGTTCATTTCTCTTTTTAGCTGCAGCCCAGCCTAACCTCTGGTGTTCTTTGTGTCTCTGCTTTTATGTCAGTTCCTCAGACTAAATGGGCCTGAGATGTATTTCTGAAACACATAGTTCTTAGTCTTCTGGAGAATTCTGGGCTAGTCTGCACTCTACCCGTGTTTGTTTAAACCATCTGGATTTTAAGAGAAAGAGGGATAGAGAAACTGAGAGGGGATATATTGAGTGGGACTCAGAGGGAGGAGGGAGAGAGAGACGCACGAGCATAGAGGATGAAAATGTAAAGAGAAATCTGAAGAGGAAGCACTCACATATTGTGAGTGAGAGAGAGATGCATACTGTCATGTATAAATAGCCTGTGTGGCAGCGAGCTAGAGGGCTGGTAAGTGTGGAGCGAGTTAGAGGGCTGGTGAGTGTGTGTAAGTGTGGAGCGAGGCCCCTGTGGAGAGACCCATCAGGGGAGAGCAAATATTAACCAACATGCTGCTTATGTATTCACTTAGAACACAGCACAGCCAGGCAGAGCAGAGCAGAAAGCAGAAGTAACTAGCTACTGCTGCAGGTACGCTATGGCTGCTCCTGTTAGGGGACCGAAGGGGCAGTGTGTGTCATGGAGTGCCAGAGAGTCGTTCCATGTCATTTCAACAAGCCATGACACCCACCGTCTGATAGTTCTGAAATTGTGTCTCTAGTTAGAAACAGGTAATATTGGCATTCCTGAAAGATTATTTTGTTGAAATGTAATTTTATCTCTGCGAATTAAGCTAATTGATTGCATCCAAATTGTATTTAAAGGATTCAGAACATATTCATTAAGTACCCATCATCCGATTTGCACCAAACTTTATCCTACCAATGAGTAAGACATGAGGAATCAGCCCCCCGAAAAAAGAATGCTGCCCCCGGACCCCCCACAACCCACGCCAATCCCATCCCAACAATCAGTATACAGTATCACTTCTCTATGTAGGAATCTAGGTATGTTTATTTTTTACTTATTTTATTAAATGTGTAATTGAAGTCGCTTGTTTAGCAACAAAACCAATGCGTTCACATCTTTGGGGCAAAACAAACGGGGTTGGCTTAGAATCAAAAGATTGTTGACAAAATGTAAAATATATTTATTCTCCAAATGTTTATTGAAAACATAAGGAATTTTGCACAATTAGCACTTGTCTCTCAAATACATTGTTACAGTTGTTGGTTAGCTAGCTAGTGAATTATTACCTTATTAGCATAGACAAGTCATAGTATCAATAACTAGGTACAATGAGCTGAAACAAGCCACCTATGATTCAGGTGAATGGATTATCTTGGCAAAGGAGAAATGCTCACTAACATGGATGTAAGCAAGTTTGTACACAGCAATTTAGAGAAATAAGCTTTTTGTGCAGATGGAACATTTCTGGGATCTTTTATTTCAGTTCATGAAA
Organism: Salvelinus sp. IW2-2015; assembly: GCF_002910315.2. NCBI lineage: Eukaryota > Metazoa > Chordata > Actinopteri > Salmoniformes > Salmonidae > Salvelinus > Salvelinus sp. IW2-2015. The sequence goes on along the minus strand of NC_036866.1, from coordinate 21,049,678 downwards.
CATGGGACCAATACTTTACATGTTGTGTTTATATTTTTGTTCTGTATAAATACAAGAGACCAGCAAAATGGATAAAAGAGTGTGGCTGTATAGTACTTTATGGTAAATAATGCAAGCGACTTCATTGACACATTTCTCGGATCAGGGGGGAAATACTACTTGTTAAACATAGAGAACTGATACTGTATACTGGCTGTTGGGGTGGGATTGGGGTTGTGGGGGTCCATGGGTGGCTTTTGACCATTAAAAAAAAAAAAAAAATCCTCATGTCTTACTGATTGTTAGGAAGACGTTTGGTCCAAATCGGATGTTGGGTACTATATTTATTGAATATTATCTAAATTCTTTAAATTAAAATGGCCAAATTGGATGCAATCAGTTAGCTTAATTTCTCAGAGATCAAATTAGCGACGTCCGGGTTAGGGAGGGTTTGGCCTGCAGGGATGTCCTTGTCCCATCGCGCTCTAGCGACTCCTGTGGCGGGCCAGGCGCATGCACGCTGACACGGTCGCCAGGTGTACGGTGTTTCCTCCGACAATGGTGTGACTGGCTTCTGGGTTATGCGGGCATTGTGTCAAGAAGCAGTGCAGCTTGGTTGGGTTGTGTTTCAGAGGACGCACGGCTCTCGACCTTCGCCTCTCCCGAGTCCGTATGGGAGTTGCAGCGATGGGACAAGACTGTAACTACCAATTGGATACCATGAAATGAAATTCTGTTTCACTATCCGCGTAGCAAAAGAGAATGTAAGCTCGTGAGATCAGGATGGTTGGTARGAGGTTAGGAAATGGTGGCAGCAGTGTAAAAGGCTTTTTATCTCCACAGCCCCTCCACCCTAACCTAGAGCTTTCACTCACTCAGGGCTGGGGAGGGCAGGGGAGGGCAGGGCAGAGAGAGAGAAAGACTACAGCAATAGAACAAAAAGATATACAAGAAAAATTACAAATCCTTGAATTAGCAGTCAAAGACTATCAGAATCCTGTGGATACCCCAATTACAGAAGAATAATTATTGGAAAAACTATGCACTCTCCAACCCAAAAAGGCCTGTGGTGCTGATGGTATTTTAAATGAAATGATCAAATATACAGACCACAAATTCAAATTGGCTATACTCAAACTCTTAAACATTATCCTCACTGCAGGCATTTTCCCCGATATTTGGAACCAGGGATTGATCACACCAATCTATAAAAATGGAGACAAATTTGACACAAATAATTACAGAGGAATTTGCGTTAACAGCAACTTGGGGYAAATTCTCWGCAGTATTATAAATAGCAGACTACATCATTTCCTTGACGAACACAACGTCCTGAGCAGAAGCCAGATTGGATTTCTAAAAAATTATCGTACAACAGACCACATTTACACCCTCCACACTCTAATTGATAAACAAGTTAACCAAAACAAAAGCAAAATCTACTCGTGTTTTGTAGATTTCAAGAAAGCATTTGATTCAATTTGGCACGAAGGTCTTTTTTATAAACGAATAGAAAGTGGTATTGGAGGGAAAACATGATTTTATTAAATCAATGTACACTAAAAACAAATGTGCGGTTAAAATTGGCAACAAGCAAACAGACTTCTTCTCTCAGGGGCGGGGAGTGAAACAGGGCTGCCCAATAAGTCCAACACTATTTAACATCTACATTAATGAATTGGCAAAAACATTAGAAGAATCGGCAGCACCTGGTATCACCCTACACAACACTGAAATCAAGTGTCTGCTGTACGCAGATGACCTGGTGCTGCTGTCTCCCACTAAAGAGGGGTTACAGCAGCACCTAGATCGTCTTCACAGGTTCTATCAGACCTGGGCTCTGACCGTTAACCTAAAAAAAACAAATATAATGATATTCCAAAAAAGGTCCGGAAATAAGGATGACAAATATAAATTCTATTTGGGCACAGTTCTATTAGAACACACCAAAAACTACACATATCTCGGACTAAATATCAGCAACACAGGTAGCTTTCACATGGCTGTGTATGAGCTGAGAGACAAAGCAAGAAGAGCATTCTATGCCATTAAAAGGAACATCAAAATCGAAATTCCAATTAGAATCTGGCTCAAAATGTTTCAATCAGTTATAGAACCAATTGCTCTATATGGCAGTGAAGTATGGGGTCCACTCTCTAATAATGAATTTACRAAATGGGACAAACATCCAATTGAAATARTGCATGCAGAGTTTTGCAAGACTGTATTGCAAGTACAAAGAAAAACTCKAAATAARCCATGTAGGGRAGAATTGGGCCAATACCCCCTCCTCATTCGAATAGAAAAAAGAGCCATCAAATTTTACAACCATCTAAAAACAAGTGACCCCAAAACATTCCATCACACAGCTCTACAATGTCAAGAGATGAAACAAGAGAAGAGTCCCCTCAGCCAGCTGGTTCTGAGGCTCAGTTCACCAACCCAAACCAACCCCATAGAGCCTCAGGACAGCCCTCAGAAATTCTGGCCCAACCAAATCATCACAAAAGAAAAATATATCACCTATTGGAAAGACACCACAAAAAATCTAAGTAAACTTCAATGCTATTTGGCTCTAAACAGACAGTACATGGTGGCGGACAATCTGACCACTGTGACTAATAGAAAACTGAGGAAAACATTGACTAGGTACAGACTCAGGGAGCACAGTTTGACTATAGAGACCGGTCGTCACAGACAAACCTGGCTGCCCAGAGAGGACAGGCTGTGCTCACTCTGCTCCAGGCGAGAGGTAGAGACAGAGCTGCATTTCCTATTACACTGTGACAAATATTCAGACCTAAGAGAATATTTATTTCCTAAAATTATAATTCAATACAAAGAATTTGAAACTATAAAATCAAATATTTATTGGGTGAAAAGTCAAAATGTGCAGTTTTGGCAGCCAAATATGTGTCCTCCTGCCACAACCGGACAGCCAGTGAAAAGTGCAAAGTAATGTTGATAATATTTCCCATCTTGTTTTGTTTTTTCTTTCATACCAGGTCATGTGTCTTCTCAGTCATGTTGACACTTGTCTACTACCATTGCTTTAATGTATTGTTGTTCTGATTAATATTGTTGTTAATGGTAATCCCATGTCKACTACTACTATTATTATTGCTGTTGGTCCCACCATTTATGTATAAATATATATATTTATTTTATTTTTAAATATGTATACTTTGAGAGAGAGAGAGAGTCTTGTGCCACAGAGAGGGACTGTACTGTGGGGCTCGAGGTACTGCTACTGCTGTTTTTTGCTCAATAGTTGGATTGTATGGGCTTGTTTTATTTTAGTCAGGATGGGTAGCCAATTGGCCTCCTTTTAAAGGTCTCTATTCAAACTGTCAAGCCTGCGTTTGAATAAAGCCTTTAGCAAATACGATTAAACGTACTCTATTGTCACTCTCTGGTGCCCAAACACACTCATAATCACATAATGCATAGCCTATCACTGGACACTAGCTAATGGTTTGCTTTTGTTATACATTTATTATGATTGGATTATATTGGACCATTGTGATGCATAACAGAACTGCTCTTTCCTCTGACTTGCTCCCCTGGATTTGCCCCAAACATAACGCTTTGTATTCAGGACATTAAGTTTAATTATTTGTCAAATTTTTGGGCAGTTTTACTTTAGTGCCTTAATGCAAACAGGGTGCATCTTTTGTCATATTTTTATTATGTACAGGCTTCCTACTTTTCACTCTGTCATTTAGGTTAGGATTGTGGAGTAACTACACTATATATACAAAAGTATGTGGACACCACTTCAAATTAGTGGATTCGGCTATTTCAGCCACACCCATTGCTGACAGGTATATAAAATRGAGCACACAGTCATGCAATCTTCATAGACAAACATGGGCAGTAGAATGGCCTTTCTGAAGAGCTCAGTGACTTTCAACGCAGCATCGTCATAGGATGCCCCCTTTCCAACAAGTCAGTTTGTCAAATTTCTGCTCTGTTAGAGCTGCCCCTGTCAACTGTAAGTGCTGTTATTGTGAAGTGGCAACGTCTAGGAGCAACAACGGCTCAGCCAGGAAATGGTAGGCCACACAAGCTCACAGAACAGGACCGCCGAGTGCTGAAGCAACGTCAGCTCAAGAACTGTTCATCAGGAGCCTCATGAAACGGGTTTCCATGGCCGAGCAGCCGCACACAAGCCTAAGATCACCATGCACACAAGCCTAAGATCACCATGCGCAATGCCAAGCGTCGGCTGGAGTGGTGTAAAGCTTGCCACCATTGGACTCTGGAGCAGTGGAAATGCGTTCTCTGGAGTGATGAATRACGCTTCAACATTTGGGAGTCCGACGGACTAATCTGGGTTTGACGGATGCCAGGAGAACGTTACCTGCCCCAATGCATAGTGCCAACTGTAAAGTTTAGTGAAGGAGGAATAATGGTCTGGGGCTGCTTTTCATGGTTCCAGCTAGGCCCCTTAGTTCCAGTGAAGGAAAATCTTAATGCTACAGTATACAATGACATTCTAGACGGTTCTGTGCTTTGTGCTAACAGTTTGGGGAAGGCCCTTTCCTGTTTTATCATGGCAATGCCCCCTTGCACAAAGCAAGGTCCAGATGGAAATGACTTGCCGTGTTCAGTGTGGAAGAACTTGACTGGCCTGCACAGAGCCCTGACCTTAACCCCATCGGACACCTTGGGATGAATTGGAACGCCGACTGCGGTCCTAATCGCCCAACATCAGTGCCCGACCTCACCAATGCTATTGTGGCTGAATAGAAGCAAGTTCCTGCAGTAATTTTCCAACATCTAGTGGAAAGCCTTCCCAGAAAAGTGGAGGCTGTTATAGCAGCAAAGGGGGGACCGACTCCATATTAATGCCCATGATTTTCGAATAAGATGTTTGACTAGCAGGTGTTCACATACTTTTGGTCATGTGTACATTTTGTTGCTCCGTCCTCAGTTTTCTCCTACCACAACCATTAAACTCTGGAACTGTTTTAAAGTCATCATTAGCCCCATGGTGAAATCCCTGAGCAGTTTTCTTCCTCTTTGACAATTGAGTTAGGAAGGACACCTTTATCTTTGTAGTGACTGGTTATATTGATACATCAGCCAAAATTGGGTTTAATAACTTCACCATGCCCAAAGGGATATTCAATGTCTGCTTTTTATTTTATTTGACCCATCTACCAATAAGTTCCCTTTTTTGCGAGCCATTAGAAAACCTCCCTGGTCTTTGTGGTTGAATCCGTGTTTGAAATTCACTGCTCGACTGAGGGACTTTACAGATAATATGTGTGGGGTACAGAGATGAGGTAGTCATTCAAAAATCATGTTAAACACTATTATTGCACACAGAGTGAGTCCATGCAACTTATGTGACTTTTTAAGCAAATTTCTACTCCTGAACTTATTTAGGCTTGCGATGACAAAGGAGTTGAATACTTATTGACTCAAGACATTTCAGATTTTTTTTTTTTATTGATTTGTGAAAAATAAACATAATTCCACTTTGACATCATGCGGTATTGTGTGTAAGCCAGTGACACAGTCACACAAACAAATCTGAATGTAATACKGTTTTTAATTCAAGCTGTAACACAACAAAATGTGAAAAAGTCAAGTGGTGTGAATACTTTCTGAAGGCGCTGTACGTCCTTTTAGAAAGGCTCTCAGTATAGTCATACAGGTTTTGGATGTTGTACACATGAAATTGTGTCATTCCGAACTTTATCCGCAATGTTATATTCCATTTGGTTGGACTCTAGCCATGCTTCTCCATGTAGCCAACGCATGCACACACAGAGTCCAACCAATTGGAATATAATGTTGCCGATTTTAAAGTGAAATTCCTCCATGTTTATACCCTGATATATCTTGGTCAGACAGACCTCACAGTACATATAAGACAGATGGGACAGAGACGGGGCACTAACGGGACAGAGAAGGGAAGGTTGAGGTCCACAGAGAAAAGGATTTGACCTGGTCTGTAGTGTAACAGAGCATAGCAGCCGTTCGACTAACTAACTATCAGAACCCATTGTTGACAGTACATCAAGAATCCATCTTAGTGGTCCATTTGTTTGTTATTATGGGTAAAGCTTGGGGTCAGTCCCACTTTGGCAGCCCTCCCTGTGAAGGGGACACATTCCTTGTGCAGCACAATGTAATGTGGTGGGGAGGCCGGGGTGAGGAATGTATTTCCTTTTGAGGCAACAGTAGAAGAATAGAGAGCGAGTTTGTTGTAAGGAGCCTTTATGACAGCTGTTTCCTGACAGAGAGAGAGGTTTTCAGTGAGATGGCCATGACAGTCCTTCTGTCTGTTTGCAGGGGCTCTTAGCACCCCGCTCCTCCCTTCACCTTTTTTCTCTTCTCCTCCTTCCTCCACTAAGGTTGCAGAGGTGTGTGTGTGTGTGTGTGTGTGTGTGTGTGTGTGTGTGCGTGTGCGTGTCTGTCATCATGCCCATTTTGAATGTGTAGTGTATGTACTGTCTTCATTCTCTTCTGTTATCAGTGGTCCGTGTGTGAGACCGCTATAGAGAGGAGCACTGGTCATGGGAGACACCAGTCTTCAAAACTGGACTGTGATTACTGCCGGCCTCCTATCAGCCAGACCACACGTGTGTGTGTGTTCATGTATCCATTTGTGTATGTTCCTAGAACAGGTCGTGCAGCCTGGGCAGTGGGTTATCTCTCTGCTGGAGGGTTGTGCTGTAACCTTGTACATGCATTTAACATTCTCTCCAGGCTCATAGAGAGCTAAGTGCTGCAGCCTGGCACACTGCCCAGACCCTCCCCAGCCCACCACACAGGGACGGGGACAGGCTGGAATGACTATCAGTTGAGCCCTGATTGTCTATTTATCCCCTGTCACAGCAGTTTGGAGCCTGGATTACAGTCGTGTGTGTTTGTGAGCAGGTATACCTATTGCTGCACGGTTTACCCTGCCTCTTCACTAAGGAACTGCTTCACTGCTCTGTATCCCTCTGCCTTTCTCCCMCCTTCCCTTCACTCTCCATCCTTCTCCATAACTCTCTCCATCCCAAATGAGGCTCACAAACCTTGACACAATCACACAGATGTTGAAATCTCAACACTGGAGTAGTGTAGTGTATCTGACCTCTATTGACCTCTATGTGCTTTAGCAGTCTGCTGTAGAGGCTGAGGCTCAATTTGCTGCATCGAGGCTGGCTGCTTGCACATGACTGGGCAGCAGCAGCCCAGTGTTTAGCAGAGGCCAATGATGCAGTGCAGTTATTGGGACACTGGCAGTGCCTGTCTTGGGAGCTGAGCCAGGATTGGATCGGAGCAAAAAGAAAAACAATATTAGATCTGTGACCTTAATTCATTTAGCTGTTTGTGTTGTTTAACTCCATGTAATTTTCCTCAACGTACACTGTGTTCTAAATGGATATTATTGTTTTTGTAGGTATAGAACGATGTGTGCATATGTAGGTGTGCGTGGTTCCGTCCATGTGTGCCAAGTACAAATGTAGGATCTTAATTTGATCACCCTTTTGTTGSTGCAAATTTTCCTGCACCGCAGGAAAACCCACACTAACACACAGTTAAATGAACAGTATTGCACTTTTCATATAGCTTACTATTGGCCAGCTAATAGCCTAACTACCTATCAAGCAACATTGCAGATTAATCCTGTTGCTGCAGGATTGTTTTGCTGTGACAATATAGGTCAAATTAAGATCTTACATCTGTATGTGTGTGAGCGCATGTGCATGCATGCACTTATGTGTGTCTACGTACATGTGCATGGCTGCATGCATGTGTAGGCTACTAGGCTGTTTGGATGTTTAGTCTGGCCAATGTTAGGCTGCTGTGGGAACAGTGCTCAGTGGACACAGCTGGCAGAAAGATGTCTGTAATCATGGGCTTATGTGACATGTTCAGTCAGCAGGTGTGTGTCTGTGTGTGGCAATATGTGTGTGTGAGTACATTACTAAGGGAGTGTGTATTGTGGAGGGGAGTTTGGGTGTGTTGCGTGTTGGTAGGATAAGACGTGTATGTGTGGCGTTCTGCTATTCTGGAGGAAATGGATCTGTTCCTGAAGGGAATCACAGCAAGACAGACAAACAAAACATTGTAGAAGAAAAGTCCAATTCCCCCTCGCGTTTCTGTTGCACGCCGTGCTCCTCTCTCTGAACGATGCTGACAGCGCCGACACAGATGGCAAATGCATTCTGTCAGGCAGACTTTAGCCTTGCTTCTCTTCAAATAATCCTTACCCTTTTTATGGAAAGAGAGAGAAGTATCTGCCTGTGTGTGGATTAGAGAAATTTCTCTTTTTCCTCTCATTCCTCCTTTTCTCTGTACCTGTAAATTCACCACCGCCCTTTAAATCCCAATATACTGACACTATTGGAGTGTGTGTTAGTGATACAGGCTTGTCGTTGGCCCTACCTCCAGCTGGATTGATTAGTATGTGTTTTCCAGTGTGTGTTGGTCCTCACGTTGCCTTGTCATCTTATAGCAGCCTGTTACGGCCGATTACATTACGAGCAGCTTGTTGCAACACACTTCCAATGAGCTGGAACTCTATATTAACAGGGTTGTTATCAACATGTTCAGAGCGGGAGGCTGTTCGTGTGAGTGTGTGTGTGTGTGCATGGGTGCGTGTGGAACGGTGTGGGCTGCCATGTCATCTTTTCTTGACCTTCGTTTCAGTGTCACTTCCCTTTCCTGGTGATCCACAAAAACCTTGAGATAGGAGACGCCCTTGTTAAACACACCCTGTCTTTACTCACACACACACACACACACACACACACACACACACACACACACACACACACACACACACACACACACACACACACACACACGCACACACAGATGCACACACAGAGAGGAAAGCAATAATGAAACATTTTGAGTCTGTTCCTCTTGAAGGGACCTGTACTATGACTCACCTGAGTGTGAAAGTGCTAATTCTTGGACCCTTGACACCCTCTAGTCCCCCCTCCAATGTCTGATGGCCCTCTTCCTCCCGCTAGGCTCCCTTATGGTGGAGAGAGAGCAGAGCCAGTCTAATGTCTTCAGCTATTTCTAAGCACACATCGTTTAACATTTCATTACTGCAGCCAAGCGAAACCTCAGTGTCAGGATGACTTTCTTCTGATTCAAAATGGACTGATGTCTTTGTTCAAACAGCTGCACAAAGAAACAAGCTGATGGGCTGAAATACTCTGCTAGAAGAATAACTGCAATTTTATTTTGTTAGGTTTTATAATCTGAAATCTATCCCTATTTCCTCCCTACTGCCCCAATTCCTTTTTTCTCATCTCTCTCTGCTCATTCACTCCCTTGCCCCATTATTCCATTATCTTCATTGTGAGCATTAGAGCTTGTGGTGATTTCATTTATTTCTCTCCCTTGAAACTTCCATCATCCCTTTTCTCTCCCATTTTCTGAACAAGAGGCTGGGCGAAAATTGCCAGCTTCATCAGCCCTGTGTCTGTATTCTCTGTCAGTGTGTAATGTCCATATGTGTCCTCCTCAGTGTGAAGAGGCCTGCAGGGATGGGTAGCATCCTGAACCGCCTCGGGGGGAAGAAACAGAAGATGAGCACGTTGGAGAAGTCCAAGATGGACTGGGACGCCTTCAAAGATGAGGAGGGCATCGGGGACGAGCTGGCCATCCACAACCGAGGCAAAGAAGGGTGAGTCTCTCTCTAATAGTACCAGCGAAGCCATATAGTGTTCTGCAACACCACTCCACCATAGAGAGGCAGGGAAACTGATAGATCAGTTAAAAAGTATTCTGCCTCTACCCACCAGCCTTATCCTGGTGGACTGGACCCATATCCTATCTACTACTAATCCTGAGCAACTGCACACGTCTATCTTTGATACCAGTGGCCTCTATCTATCTACAGTAGTCACTAGCAGGTTGGACTCTGGATAGACAGAAAGATCATCTCTGATAGACAAGTCCTTTGTGATGATAGGCAGGTTGTTCCTGACTGAGCTCTGCAGCAGTCCAGCCTTATCCCCCTACCTGACCTGTAGCTATGAAGCAGTCTGTCTGCATGCCTGCTCAGAATACCAGCAGCACCTGACACCCATGACTTCCACTGGCGTCCATCTCCCTTTCCTCTCCCAGCACAGGCAGGATTTCCCCTCTGCTGTCAGAGGCCCTGCAGTAGCAATATTCTTTCCAAAAGGTTACTGTTGAACAGATGAATCATTTAACAGCCCCCCCTCCATCTTTCTCTCCCCCTCTTATCTCCATCCTCATCTTTGTCTGACTGATGAGCCGTGCAGCCTGGCTGCTGGTCCCTTCTCCTCCTGCGTCACAGGAAAGCTAATGAGCAGAGATGGCAAAACACAGTCTAGAGCAGGTTGTAAATCTTTTTTTGGACACATTATTGAAACCACTCACATACACAGAAGCGTTTGCCCTATGTTCCTTTTGTACGCAGTGAGTGTTTGCTGTACATGTGAGTGTTTCAGGGCAGCCAACCACAGGACTATTGGTAGACACCTACTGTACACTAAAGTGGTACATATTCACTGCCCACCTTGGATATGAACAGATACACTCCATCCAGCCTATATAACATCCAGCCGTTATTCGGGAGTCCCATAGGGCGGCACACAATTGGCCCAGCGTCGTCCGGGTTTGGCATGGGTAGGCTGTCATTGTAAATAAGAATTTGTTCTTAACTGACTTGCATAGTTAAATAAAATAAAAATACAAATAAAAACATGACCAAAAGTATGTGGGAGGTGGTTAAGGAAGGAATAATGGTCTGGGGCTGTTTTTCATGGTTTGGGCTAGGCCCCTTAGTTCCAGTGAAGGGAAATCTTAATGCAATGACATTCTAGACTATTCTGTGCTTCCAACTTTGTGGCAACAGTTTGGGGAAGGCCCTTTCCTGTTTCAGCATGACAATGCCCCCGTGCACAAAGCTAGGTCCATACAGAAATGGTTTGTTGAGATCGGTGTGGAAGAACGTGACTGGCCTMRACAGAGCCCTGACCTTAACTCTATCGAACACCTTTGGAATGAATTGGAACGCTGACTACGAGCCAGACATGGCCTAACATCAGTGCCCGACATTACTGACAGTGAGACCTGAGGGGAACTCTGGAGTGTTGCACTCAAAAGTCATGTGTGTAGACAACAACTACGCTATATGTCTTGTCTCATTTACCACTGTAAACTGAAGTAACCTTGAGGCGTTTGACACATTTAGGCCAAGTTCAAGTGTTCACCCATAGGAAGGTGACCTGCTTTGTGGAGAACATATGACGGAGAAATGGAAGATGCCAAATTATAACAAAGTGGTCATATGTAGATTGGGTGGGAAGAATGGGCGCAGAATCAGATGACCTAATTCTGTCAGATAGGCCAACGGGGAAGTCATGACATCATCAACAGGGTCTCCATATTTTGCTGAGTGGTGACTGTGAGGTGTCAGGTGATATACAGTGGGGTCTGAAATGATTGACATCGTTGATAAAGATGAGCAATAATGATTGTATAAAATAAATAATTCAAATACAGAGCTATATTGTATGCAAAAAAAAAGGGAAATTACACTGAGTGTAGAAAACATTCGGAACATGACATAGACTGACCAGGTGAAAGCTGTGATCCCTTATTGATGTCTACTGTTAAATCAACTTAAATTGGTGTAGGTGAAGGGGAGGAGACAGGTTAAAGAAGGATTTTTAAGCCTTGAGACATGGATTATGTATATGTGCCATTCAGAAGGTGAATTGGCGATACAAACCATTTAAGTGCCTTTGAACAGGGAATGGTAGTAGGTTCCAGGCTCACTGGTTTGAGTGTGTCAAGAACTTCAGCGCTGCTGTGTTTTTCACTCACATTAGTTTCCCGTGTGTATCAAGAATGGTCCACCACCTAAAGGACATCCAGCCATCTTYACACAACTGTGGGAAGCATTGGAGTCAACATGTGCCAGCATCCCTGTGGAARGCTTTCGACACCTTGTAGAGTCCATGCCCCGACGAATTGAGACTGTTCTGAGGGCAAAAGGAGGTGCAACTCAATATTAGGAAGGTGTTCCTAGTGTTTTGTACACTCAGTGTATATTATTTTATACTAATACAATTGTTCAGAGAAAGAGATTTATTTTAACAAGTAATACTTTTTTTCTCTTAAAAAGCTAGGGGTCAAAATGATTAAAGATTTTTATAAATAAAGTAGTCAAGTTTAGTATTTTGTCCCATATTCTTAGCACGCAAAGATTACATTAAGTTTGTCACACTACAAACTTGATGGATGCATTTGCAGTTCATTTTGGTTGTTTCAGATTATTTTGTGCCCAATAATAATGAATGGTAAATAATGTATTTTCACTTTATATAATAAATAAGAATATTATATGTTCCTAAACACTTCTACATTAATTTAATGTGGATGCTACCATGATTACGGATAATTATGAATGAATTGTTAATAATGATGAGTGAGAAAGTTACAGAGGGTCAAAGATCATACTTCCAAGACATGCTAACCTCTCACCATTACTAATAGCAGGGGAGGTTAGCATGTCTTGGGGGTATCATAATTACCCAGTCATTATAATTACCCAGCCTGCAACTGTCTCCATGGCTACCCAGCGCTCCTCAGTGTGAGGTGGGAGCTAGCTCTCTCATTTCTCCAATCCCATGTTTTTGTCTACACTAGAGCCAGGCACTTGGGGGGTTCATACTCCCCTGGGGATGCTAATCTAGCATGACATCATTGCCCGTTGCTAAGAGTAGCCCTAGTAACATTGGGATGATTAACTCCGTCACTGCCTGCTGAGAGTAGAGGAGGCTCATAACCATGCAGGCAGAGATGTCACACTACCCACCACTGTGTCTGTGTTACAGTATAAGATATGAGAGAGGAGACCGTCTCACTCTATATTCAGCCTCTCTAGACAGTGGTGAGATGAATTAAAGACCGTAGTTTAGAAGGTTCAGAAATACAACCCGTCCGACAGCTAAATTGCTGCTTTCTCCGAGTACCTCAATTTCTCCTGTGTTTTTCCATCTCTTTGGGAGGGATGTGGTTGTGTGGAGGGAGTCAGTCTACAGGGTTCGGAGGCCAGGGTCCTGGGCAAGAGACTGCAGTAGGCGGTCCACTGGGCCACACTGGGAGGCCGCAGAGCTGTTCTCGGAGCTCCAGACAGCCCCATAGTCAGGCTACGCCCTGGGCCGGCTCTCCCACGGGGGTCACACACAGACTGGGGGGCCAGTGATGAGGCCTCCCTCTCTCTGATCTAGGGCCAGAGAACAACCAGTGGTGGGTGTGAGCCGTGAGGGAGCTGGCTTCTTCCTATCTCTGGGAACGGGTTTGGGTTTAGAGGATAACTGTGGGTACAGTGGTGTATTTCATTCAAACTGTCCCTTGTGTGTAGAGATATGGATCCTAGTGTGCTAGGCAGAGGCAGTGCTTAGAGAGAGAAGGAAAAGGAAAACAATATGGGAAGAGCTACTTTCCTAGCTCCTGCTGGGTAAGAAGGGTTAAACAGCCATTGGGGACACCTACAGCCCCTCTGTCTTACCACCTAGGGATTCATTACACTCATCTTCATCACACAAATGCAGATTTAGTTATCAATACCTCAGCTATTCAAGTGTCAACTGTTGTAGTTGACTGTTGTAGTTGACTGTTGTAGTTGACACTTGAATAGCTGAGGTATTGATAACTAAATTTGCATTTGTGTGACGAAGATGCTTGTAATAAGCCAGAGAGTTGTCAATCAACTAATTTACTTTTGTGTGTGCACTTAGTGCTAACATGCTATCAGGTGTTCACTATAACAATGAGCCAGGACCTTGCGTAACATGCTTGTCCCAGAACGGCTGTTCTATAGGAGCAGTGTGTTTGCGTGCCTGCTTTGTAATATCTCCTGCTGGATGTTTATGTGTGTGTTAGTAATTCTATTTTCTGTGTTTGTTGGTTTTTAGATATGTGGAGAAAAAGAATTTCCTGCAGAGAGTTGACCACCGGCAGTTTGAGCAGGAAAAGAAAGTACGTCTCAGCAACATCATGAAGCGATGACAAGGAATAATGGAGGAGGTACACTAACAATTGTGACACATGCGCGCGCACCACTCTCAACATGCCTGCCCAGTTCCCTCCCATGATTTCTCTTCCCAGTACTTGGCCTCTGGACTGCCCATGTGTTTGGAATGGCCAACAGTACCTGCTACCTGCTGTTTTTGGACCTGCGTCAGACTTCACATTCCCAATCTACACACAGCGCTCTCATTACACCTCCATCTGTTCCTGGACCTGCGTGTGACCCGAATCACCTAGACTCAGACCCCTGACTGTGTCTTCCTACCTCTACGAGAGGTGTGGTGGCAGTGTTAACCTGCTTACCACAGCACATGGCTGTGTGGGTTTTTCAGTACTAAACATTTGTCATCATCATCACCAGGATGAAGGAAAAAAAGGAAAMCATTCCAGGAGTGAGAAGAGGAGAATGAGCAGCACAGTCATGATTCCACACCCTGAACTCTGAATCAGTCGTTATTGGCATTGACTTGAAAGGGAGGAGGAGAGCGGGAAAGAGGAAGAATCCACACACTGTTCAGATATTTGTGCCATCCCTCTACACCTCCTGCAGTGATTCGGTTTGGTGTGCTGTTCATTGGAAGAGTTAAAGTTGATTGCATTTCACCTCCCTGTTGTGCGGACTGCGCTTCTCTGGATAAATTCCAGCTAATCTGAGGAGAAGATTTGTCTCACTCTCTGATGTACCTTAGTTATTCCAATAACTATCACAGTTTCTGACATGATGCACGATGAAAGATCTATGTTTTATCAACATGTCAGCTTAGCTGCTTCTTAAACCTGAGCTAAGAGGGGAGAGGATCACTGAGCGTTTCCTCAACGTGTGCTACTGTTCTCCCAACGTAATGACACGGCTCCTATTACAAGGTAATTTTATGGTTGTTCAGTAACAGACACTCACACAGACAGGCTAATTCAGGGACTTTATTTTTAGTTACAGGTTGTTAAATGAATGGGCTTCAAGTGTGTCTGAATAATAACGTCTCGTGTTATTATGTCAGAATTTGGACTTGTGTGATGTTGTTATCCTGGTACTGTACTGTGTCAACTGTATAACATTGAATAAAGCACGTTATTTGGTTTGAAATGGTTGTTTTCGTACAGATGGTATTGTTTTGCTCATTTGTACCCCTGACCTCCCCAAGGCCTTATATTCCAGCCTTCCTCTTCCACCTTCCAAGGCTTTCCCTTCTCCAGACAACTGTCTCCAGAAACACTACAATTACACCATAACCTGTTCCTCCCTGTCCCCTCTTCCCCTAATGCAACTGCTGCCCTCTCCCTCACCCCCCTAAGTCCTACACCCCTAACCCCATCCCCCATGCCTCCCGTCTTACCCACTCTGCTATGCCTTAAATAAGGAGGTCAGAGGACTCCACCACTCACACAGTATCTCTCAACCTCATTTCCTCTGTATCCAGGCCCCCTCCACTCACTACTTCTGTGTTTTATGCCTGAGTGGTTGGAGGGGAAAGGAGGAGAAGCCTGTGCATCCTTCATAAGAGGGGAATTGACTTGTTTACATTACATAGTTATAGGGATCCACCCTGCATCCCCATGGGTACTCACTCACTCAGTACCTTTGTTTGTTCTAATTTTGCTTCATGTAACCAGACGAAAGCTTACTCTATATTTTATATCAGCCGGTTTAGATAAAGAGATCCTGTGTACTGTACTCTCCCTTCAGCAGGGATTCTCTCTGACACATGAAAAGCCTGCAGAGACATGCAGAAACACACTCACGTACAGTACACAAACAGTTGCATATTTGGATGGAGGTTATTCTGTCCTATAGGCTATATAGGCCGATGTAGGAGGCAGGCAGCAGGCTCCCCAGTGCGTATGTGCTTCCTGCATTACATTTCTGCTTCATCACTGGCACATTTCACATTGACGGGGCAGGTTGAGAGCTTCAAGTTCCTCGCTGTCCACATCCCTAAGGATCGATCATGGTCCACACACACAAACACAGTCATGAATAGGGCCTCTTCCCCCTCAGGAGGCTGAAAAGATTTGGCATGGGCCCTGAGATCCTCAAAAAGTTCTACTGCTGTACCATTGAGAGCATCTTGACTTGGTATGGCAACTTGGTATGGCTTGGCCTCCAACCGCAAGGCGCTACAGAGGGTAGTGCGTACGGCCCAGAGGAAGGCCCTACAAATTGTAAAAGACTACAGCCACCCAAATCATAGACTGTTCTCTCTGCTACCGTACGGCAAGTGGTACCGATGCCAAGCATTTCGATACACACGCAATAACATCTGCTAAACACGTGTATGTGACCATTAAGATTTGATTTGATTTTGTTGCAAGCCTGGAACCAAGAGGACCCTGAGCAGCTTCTACCCACAAGCCATAAGACTGCTAAATAGTTAGCAAAATATAAACGCAACATGCAACAATTTCAACGACTTTACTGAGTTACAGTTTATATAAGGAAACCAGTCAATTGGAATAAATTCATTACGACCTAATCTATGGAGTTCACATGACTGGGCAGGGGTGCAGCTATGGGTGGGCCTCGGAGGGCATAGGTCCACCCACTTGGGAGCAAGGCCCAGGCAATCAGAATTATTTTCCCCCCACAAAAGTGCTTAATTACAGACAGAAATACTCCTTAGTTTCATCAGCTGTCTAGGTGGCTGGTCTTAGACGATCCCGCAGGTGAAGAAGCCGAATGTGGAGGTTCTGGGACATGCCACACCTGTCAGATGGCTGGATTATCTTGGAAAGGGAGAAATGCTCACTAAAAGGTATGTAAAGAAATGTGTGCACCAAATCTGAGAGAAATGAGCTTTTTGGGATCTTTTATTTCAGCTCATGAAACATGGGCCAACAATTACATGTTCTGTTATATATTTTTGTTCAGTATAGTTAACCAAATGGCTACCCAGACTATCTGCATTGAACTTTTTTGACTCATCACATATGCTGCTGCCTCTGTTTATTATCTATCCTGTTGCCTAGTCACTTTAGTCCTAGTTATATGTACGTKCATTATCTTCCTCAATTACCTCATTCCCCTGCACATCGACTCGGAACTGGTACCTTGTGTATATAGCCAAGTTATTGTTACTCATTGTTTATTTACAGTATTATTACTTTTCTATTATTTCTCTATTTTCTCTCTCTGCATTGTTGGGAAGGGCCCGTAAGTCAGCATTTCATTTTTAGTCTACACCTGTTTACYAAGCATGTGATGAATATAATTTGATTTGACATTTCTGTACAGGCTCCTCCACCAACACCAGCACCCACCACAGCCGAAACTAGGCCTGCAGTGGTCTGCATGATTTATTCTACACTGCTGTTACACACACCTCTCTCTCCCTCTCTCCTTTCTTTCTCTCTCTCTCTCTCTCCTTTCTCTTTCTCACAGACTAAGCAGATGAGCAGTCATCCTCATCTTTATTCAATTTCTCCCGCACCCACACACACTCCGAGAGAGAGACCAGTGCACTCTCCAGAGCTGTGGAGAGCAAGTCATCCTCATTTTTATTAAAATACACCTGCCCTTATTTATTTTCTGTTTCTTCTCTTGGATGGTTAAGTGACTTTGGGAGCCCCAAGTAATTCTCCCAGCTTGTCTCCTTCCTACACTGTGCTCACTTCCACCATGGCTGTTACCCTGCAAATGCCTTTTAAACTCACTCACTTTGTCACCGTTTCTTATGCTCAGTTTAACTTGACCACTGTTCACCTCACCTGTATGTAGGTGGTAGTTGAACTATTCTCATCTGCACAACCTGTGCTTGACCGTGATGTAAAAATAGATTGGAAGAAAGACAAAGAGGATGGATAAAGAACAGGTTAAAGGAGTATGGAAGAGAGAGTTGGCTGGGAAATAACGATTTAGATTATATACAGTTGCTGTGCTTTTGTCAAGGGAAGGAAGTCTTATTATAGTGTGAAAAACCAACTGCAACTGTAACCTTTAACCCTCATCTCAAAACTTACATTAACTTGAAACACAAATCTTTACCCACACTCTGACCCTGGCTTAAACTCCTACAAAATCCCAATTTAACCTCTAAAAGAGGCCCCCCTGTGGTTTTCCACATATAGGTGGTTGGGTGAGCCTTAGTTTGCCGCTAGGAATGCCTGATATATCTGACACACATTTCACGTCTTCACCTCCAGGCATGTGTAGCTGTCTGTCACCAAATACCATTGTTTCAAGTTGATTTTAAAAAGCCAACACCGTTGGGAGGATAATTATAATCACTGACACAAGAATCTCAAATAACAGCAGGAGCAAATGGTCCGGATGCCTTCCCCTCCCTGCTATCCAAACACTAAAAGCTCTGGTAGAGGCTTTGGTAACACTTCTTTATAAGTTGTTATCAGCATATTTGAGCCGTTATGTCTTATTACAAGGCTTATAATGTTATGTCTCCCAATGCATCAAACTGACTGTTATTTAGTCCGGATAATTAAAGGGGTCATACATCTTCATAAAAAGTCTTACAATGCATGATTACTAAAACCTTCTCTGAGGTGTTGCCTGTACACTGTCATTGTTTCTTAGCACAACTTATTTCCTACCATGAAAGTGCTTTTTATGGTCCACAGTGTTAATTTATGCATTTGGAGAGAGGCTGATCATAGAGTAGTGCATAAGGTGATTTGTGCAAAAGGTGTCCCAAAATCACTTCAAAAGAAACCTACACTTCAACCTAGGCCACTTTATTGTATAGGTATATTTTCCAGTTATTAAACTTCACATTAATTGGTGCAATACATTTGACAACATCCTAACCTTCAGATGTGGATACATGACCATAAGTGTATCTAGGCCTATTGGACAATTCACCCACGATAGCCGACAACAATGTAGACATTCCCTTTAAGTGGCAACCTTGGGGAGCTCAGAAATTATTCTGCATATATTTCAATAGATTTATTTAGGAGAGCATGAGTTTAACATGATAAGGTAGGGCAGGCCTTATCACGACAAAAACCTTAATCTTATTGCAGCCTCTTCTTTTTGATGGTGGAAAACGGGAGACCATCCCTTTAAACAAAACTTGACGGTTTCATTAGAACGGTATAGAGCGCAGCGGTCTTTCGTGCAGCAGCAGTGATACACGCAGCAGGCGCAAGACTGGAGACAATCTTTTTTTCATTCTGTTTGACACTGAACGCAAAGTTGCGATTTAAAAAATTATATTTTACATTGGATTATTGGGAAAATTAACGAAACGTGTGACATAGAAGAACAAGAGGAGAGTGTTTACGGTGTGTTGGAGACGGGAGCTCTGGACGTTCATGAGCTGGACTGCGCCGCATTTGGTGGGCTGCTCCTAGCTTGGAAAATCCCACCATATCCCTGACATTTATTCCCAACTCAACCTGAACGGAGAACTGACACTGACGTAGATGCATTTTAAAGGAAAAAGATGGAATAAAGGCTGACATCGAAGGCGTCCTGAAGAAAATAGCTTTTTGTTGTTGTTGAAAAAGTAGCCTACAGCTTCTTAAATAACCTATACATTTTTTTTTGTAGTCAAATAGAGGCATAGCCTACTCTAACAACACATCACAAGATGTCTGTTCCGGTAAGTGTTATTTAAAGGTTACTATTTAAATCCTCTATTGGAAGACAACCATGTAATGATGTTACATCTGGCATGAACTTTCGTTGCCTACAAAGAGATGTCAGCGATACAATGTTGCCATTGCCAAGTGTCATTTTCGTTTGCTGCTTAGGGAGTTACTTTGTATTATCATTGTACTACCACTGTTATAAACATATTTATTTTCACTTTTTTATCATTTGTTAAAATGTACACACTAGGAGTGCAAGGCCCGACACGCACTGCTTGCTGGTCTGGCAGGCTGTTCTTGTCAACCTGTCACATTTGACTGGGATGGGCATAGTAGTGCCAACGTTGCAGCCTGAGTTTTGTCAGTTGCAAAGCATTAGGTTAAACCTTTACTGCAATTATGTTACCACCTGTAGGCTATAGTTTGAGTGTAATGCCAAAATAATTGGTCTTGGACACTTAATGCTTCATGTGACTAGGATATGCAGTTGTGTTGCAGAAATGTTTTTCTTTCTGTTGTCTTCTGTTGGTTTGCCAGCAGTCTACCATTAAACCAACAGCCTGCAAATCAGTAAAAAAAAAAAAAAATTGTACCCCAGTAATAATAACAAAAGGTAACAGTTCCATCCTTTGATGTGTATTGGACTTGTGTATTGTAGATATTGACATGACTCAGTTCTCCTTCGGCAAGTACTGTTCTATCTAGCTTGGCATGTGTTATTATGCACACAGATATCTGAAACGGCATGCTCTAACCTGTGGGAAGCGTCCTTCTGCAATATGCATCTCAACTCCACCAGTTTGTGACGAGATCCCCAAGTTGTTTTTATTATGATGCTTGAAATTCAGAGCTCATTGTTTTCCCCATGTCAGGTTTAGGGAGTAGAATGTGCTGCAAGTCACACTTCTACGAACACTGAAATATATGCTAGTTTTCCTCAGGACAGCGAAGGGCTGATTACAGAGTTGTCTCCTATACATTGAGATATACTGTATAGAGGCCTCTTTGCCTGTAGATCATCTGGATATATAACATTATCACCTATGCTAACTAGCCTCATGCCATTAGAGCGATGTAATGGACAACCTTTACTTCCTTGTTTGTTTTGCAGAGTGTTTGAGCAAATGGTACTGCACATTATGAATCAGTGTATTGGGCTATGTGTTATTGTCTTGAGTAAGACTGTGCACAGTTTCAGCTTGTGTGGGTTGTTGGTTTGGTTTTTAATGTATGTTTCACCCTCAGTTAGATATACTCTGCACTGTATTCAACAAACACAGTCCAGATTGCAGGTCCCATGTCTTGGGGCCTGGGCTTGATGGCAACAGCTGTTCTCTGTGCATTCAGGATGACATGTCTCATGAACGCCATGAGTAAACCCAGCACCTCATGCCAACCAGTCTGAGTCCTTTCACCTGGCTGCCTAATACGTCAATGGGAAATCAACATCACACGTCACTTGGGTGTGACTGTCCACCCAATCCAGTGGACAAATCATTGTCGCACACTTTTCCATTGCGTAGGTGTTATTCAAGATTTCCCATAGAAATCATGTTAGAAATGGGGGTGCTTTGGAAGATGGCTGGTGTCCAACAGATTGTTTCCATTTGTACACTATTATTCTTTCAGTAATAGTGTAATACCATTGTTATTTCAACATTATAGCTTTCAGTATAACGTCTGCTATCCATTTGATTATGTGTATTCTTTTTGGGAGTGCAGATTTGTCAAAGCATCCAATGTTGTTGCTTGGGTGATGGGTGTATTTCCTCGGTGGCCTGCCAAAATTCTAATAGACTGGGAGTCCCTGTGGAGAGTTTCCTCCTGCTGTATTTGATGTATTAATTCCTCCAGTCAACCATATTATGGGGGAAATTAAACTGATGTTTGCATGGGATCAGCCCGTAGAGTTAAGCATGCTTAGGTGAACAGGAAGTGCTAGTAGTAGCAGGGGTCCCAATGCTCCAATGCTGCAAGGCTTAGATGCTAAACACCATGTCATTCACCAATCACATCTGTGGCTTTTTAGTCATTCCTCCTTTGATAATATGGATTTAACATTTGTTATTAGTAATTCACTGATTAACTGATAGCTTACTTACAGCATGCTGTACATTTACTATAAGTAGAATATAATAGCGTCAATAGCAATTTTTCCCCAGTGTTTTCTGTTAATGCCGCTGTAGACAGCGTGCTATTATACACTATATATACAAAAGTATGTGGACACCCCTTCAAATTAGTGGATTAGACTATTTCAGCCACACCCATTGCTGACAGGTGTATGAAATTGAGCACACACCCATGCAATCTCCATTGGCAGTAGAATGGCCTTACTGAAGAGCTCAGTGTCTTTCAATGTGGCGCCGCCATAGGATGCCACTTTTCCAACAAGTCAGTTCGTCAAATTTCTGCCCTGCTAGAGCTGCCCCGGTCAACTGTAAGTGCTGTTATTGTGAAGTGGAAACGTCTAGGAGCAACAAGGGCTCAGCCGCGAAGTGATAGGCCACACAAGCTCACAGAACAGGACCGCTGAAGTGCGTAGCGTGTAAAAACCATCTGTCCTCAGTTGCAATACACACTACCGAGTTCCAAATTGCCTCTGGAAGCAACGTCGACACAATAACTGTTCGTCGGGAGCTTAATGAAATAGTTTTCCATGGCCGAGCAGCTGCACACAAGCCTAAGATCACCATGCGCAATGCCATCACGCTTCACCATCTGGCAGTCTGACAGAATCTGGGTTTGACAGATGCCAGGAGAACGCTACCTGCCCCAATGTATAGTGCCAACTGTAAAGTTGGTGGAGGAGGAATAATGGTCTGGGGCTGTTTTTCATGGTTCTAACTAGGCCACTTAGTTCCAGTGAAGGAAAATCTTAATGCTACAGCATATAATGACATTCTAGACTATTCTGTGTTCACAATTTTGTGGCAACAGTTTGGGGAAGGCCCTGTCCTGTTTCAGCATGACAATGCCCCCGGGCGCAAAGCAAGGTCCATACAGAAATGAGTGAGAGGTTATTTTCCTGACACCACACTCCGAGGGCCCTCACCTCCTCCCTGTAGGCCGTCTCGTCGTTGTTGGTAATCAAGCCTACCACTGTAGTGTCGTCTGCAAACTTGATGATTGAGTTGGAGGCGTGCATAGCCACGCAGTCATGGGTGAACKGGGAGTACAGGAGAGGGCTGAGAACGCACCCTTGTGGGGCCCCAGTGTTGAGGATCAGCGGGGTGGAGATGTTGTTTCCTACCCTCACCACCTGGGGGCGGCCCGTCAGGAAGTCCAGGACCCAGTTGCACAGGGCAGGGTCGAGACCCAGGGTCTCGAGCTTAATGACGAGTTTGGAGGGTACTATGGTGTTAAATGCTGAGCAGTAATCGATGAACAGCATTCTTACATAGGTATTCCTCTTGTCCAGATGGGTTAGGGCAGTGTGAATGCGTCGTCTGTGGATCTATTGGGGCGGTAAGCAAACTGGAGTGGGTCTAGGGTGTCAGGTAGGGTGGAGGTGATATGGTCCTTGACTAGTCTCTCAAAGCACTTCATGATGACGGAAGTGAGTGCTACGGGGCGATAGTCATTTAGCTCAGTTACCTTCGCTTTCTTGGGAACAGGAACAATGGTGGCCCTCTTAAAGCATGTGGGATAAGGATTGATTGAATATGTCCGTAAACACACCAGCCAGCTGGTCTGTGCATGCTCTGTGGACGCGGCTAGGGATGCCGTCTGGGCCGGCAGCCTTGCGAGGGTTAACACGTTTAAATGTTTTACTCACGTTGGCTGCAGTGAAGAAGAGCCCGCAGGTTTTGGTAGCGGGCCGTGTCGGTGTCGGCACTGTATTGTCCTCAAAGCGAGCAAAGAAGTTGTTTAGTTTGTCTGGGAGCAAGACATCGTGGTCCGCGACGGGGCTGGTTTTCTTTTTGTAGTCCGTGATTGACTGTAAACCCTGCCACATACATCTCGTGTCTGAGCCGTTGACTTGCAACTCTACTTTGTCTCTATACTGACGCTTAGCTTGTTTTTCTCGCGAATGCTGCCATCAATCCACAGTTTCTGGTTGGGGAAGGTTTTAATAGTCGCTGTGGGTACGACATCACCGATGCACTTTCTAATAAACACGCTCACAGAATCAGCGTATTCATCAATGTTATTGTCCGACGCTATGCGGAACATATCCCAGTCCACGTGATCGAAGCAATCTTGAAGCGTGGAATCCGATTGGTCGGACCAGCGTTGAACAGACCTGAGCACAGGCGTTTCCTGTTTTAGTTTCTGTCTATAGGCTGGGAGCAACAAAATGGAGTCGTGGTCAGATTTTCCGAAAGGAGGGCGAGGGAGGGCTTTGTATGCATCGCGGAAGTTAGAATAACAATGATCCAGGGTTTTGCCAGCCCAGGTCGCGCATTAGATATGCTGATACAATTTAGGGAGCCTTGTTTTCAGATTAGCCTTGTTAAAATCCCCAGCTACAATAAAACTTAAGATTTCCTGGGGTAAGAAATAATACATAAAAAAACAAAATACTGCATAGTTTCCTAAGAACGCGAAGCGAGGTGGCCATCTCTGTCGGCGCCGGAAGTCCCACATACTTGTGATCATGTAGTGTAGTTTACAGTATAGAATGCTTTTTTAAAGATGCATACATTTGGGGAATATGCATGTCCTAAATACAGTACAAGTTGGCTTATGGACACATACAGTATACATAAATAAAAACATGTAATTGTTAAATGGAACCTTTATTTAACTAGGTAAGTCAGTTAAGAACAAGTTCTTATTTACAATGACGGCCTACACCGGCCAAACCCGGGCGACGCTGGGCCAACTGTGAGCTGCCCTATGGGATTCACAAGCACGGCCGGTTGTGATACAGCCTGGAATTGAACCAGGGTGTCTGTAGTGACGCCTCTAGCGCTGAGATGCAGTGCCGTAGACCTCTGTGCCACTCGGGAGCCCAAATGAATGCATGCAGCTGTATGCACATGCATTCATAATATACCATGAATTCATGCAAAATACATAGGGGAGAGTGGGGTAAATTGAGCCATTTTTTACATTCAGCATCACCGTCAAGGGAAATATAGCATTCTTTCTAACAAAGATATTTACATATTTTAGGATGTTGTGTATCCCTGGAATAATCAGAATTCATCTAAACATTACATTTGAAATCATAGCTTTACCAAAAGAGGTCTTTTGGCACAACTTACCCCAGGTATGGGTAAGTTGAGTCACGCGACAGGGTAAGTTAAGCCGCAAACAAATTTCTGTACTGAATGAAGTATTTCCACCACCTCAATTTACCCCAAGGCAAACATTTTGACTATATTAGCCCACACAGCTACAAGGATGCACTTTCATGCTAGTTTTAGGACATCATATTGAAGCTTATAGAGACCCCAACTGATGTAACAATCTTAAAATTATCCACTTTGGTTTAAATACATGCATCATGAAACCTCTTACACAATACATTAATTTGTTTATTTTGACCCCACGTGCACCTTTTCCATGTGGTTTCTTCCTTCACAGACTACATTAAATGATGACCACTTCCTAAATATTTGGTCAAATTATACATTTTGTGTATGGTTTCCTAGAAACAAGGGTAGCTCACCCTACATACACGGAACAAAAATATAAACGTCCTCATGCAACAATTTCAAAAATGTTACTGAGTTACAGTTCATATAAGGATATAGTCAATTGAAATGAATTCATTAGGCCCTAATCTATGGATTTCACATTACAAAGAATACAGATATGCATCTGTTGGTCACAGATACCTTAAAAACAGGAAGGGGCGTGGATCAGAAAACCAGTCAGTATCTGGTGTGGCCACCATTTGCCTCATGCAGTGTGACCCATCTCCTTCACATAGAGTTGATCAGGCTGTTGATTGTGGCCTGTGAAATGTTGTCTCACTCCTCTTCCATGGCTGTGCGAAGTTGCTGGATATTGGTGGGAACTGGAACACGCTGTCGTACACGTTGATCCAGAGCATCCCAAACATGCTCAATGGGTGACATGTTTGGTGAATATGCAGGCCGTGGAAGAACTGGGAAATGTTCAGCTTCCAGGAATTGTGTACAGATCATTGTGACATGAGGCCATGCATTATCATGCTGAAACATGAGGTGATGTCTCTGTGCATTCAAACTGCCATAGATAAAATGCAATTATGTTCGTTGTCTGTAGTTTATGCCTGCCCATACCATAATCCCACCGCCACCATGGGGCACTCTGTCCACATTGTTGACATCAGCAAACCGCTCGCCCACACGACGCCATACATGCAG
The DNA here is from genome assembly GCF_002910315.2 of Salvelinus sp. IW2-2015. Lineage (NCBI taxonomy): Eukaryota > Metazoa > Chordata > Actinopteri > Salmoniformes > Salmonidae > Salvelinus > Salvelinus sp. IW2-2015. Next base: position 21,023,816 of record NC_036866.1, on the reverse strand, counting down.
TCTGCCATCTGCCCGGTACAGTTGAAACCGGGATTCATCCCTGCAGTCAGGTCAAGACCCTGGTAGGACGATGAGCACGCAGATGACCTTCCCTGAGACAGTTTCTGACAGTTTGTGCAGAAATTCTTCAGTTGTGCGAACCCACAGTTTCATCATCTGTCTGGTTGGCTGGTCTCAGATGATCACGTAGGTGACGAAGCTGGATGTGGAGGTCCTGGGCTGGCATGGTTACACGTGGACTGCAGTTGTGAGGCTGGTTGGACATACTGCCAAATTCTCTAAAATGACATTGTATAGGTGGCTTATGGTAGATAAATTAACATTAAATTCTCTGGCAACAGCTCTGGTGGACATTCCTGCAATCAGCATGCCAATTGCACACTCACAAAACGTGAGACATGGCCTTTTATTGTCCCCAGCACAAGGTGCACCTGTGTAATGATCGTGCTGGTTAATCAGCTTTTTGATATGTCACATCTGTCAGGTGGATGGAGTATATTTGCAAAGGAGAAATTCTCACTAACAGGGATGTAAACAAATGTGTGCACAACATTTGTGAGAAATAAGCTTTTTGTGCGTAGGGAACATTTCTGGGATCTTTTTAACATGGGACCAACACTTTACATGTTACGTTTATATTTTTGTTCAGTGTATATGCATACATACATCCATGCATGCATGATATGGCATATTGAGAATGAAGCACCACTATAGATTATTACTATCTTTGACATGAGCTGAGTCTCCCCAAGGGCACATCTCAGCTCAGCTGCAGCCTCTCTCGCCCCTCTCCTTCCCTCCATGCCAGTAGTCAGGCAGCTAAGGACTAGGGTTGCAAAGGGAGGGTATATTACTGGAATTTTTTAAGTTTTAACAGTAAACTACAAGAATTCTGGTATCTTTTCAAGGATTTTATGTAACCTATCACAAGACATCTAGTGGCCCTTTTGGGTACTTCAGATTATCATCGGTGTCTGTAATTACACTATATCTGGCCGTCTGTGTGGCCATAACACTTTTTAAAAATAAAGGAAATAATTAAATAAGATTTAAAAATTAAAAATAGAATGACAAAGCTGTACAAAATTATCTTAAATATAAATGATCAACTTAGTGGGTACCATTGGTGTTTAATATGAGGGTTTCTTCTATTTTTTTTTCACACTTATTTATTTGAATATGTCAATATGTATTTGTTGTCAATATTTTGGCTCCAAACTATTGCCATTTGAGAAAAAAGTCAATATTTGAACAAGTTGCAGGGGTAATTGAAAATAATGCCGTTGTTGATTAGATGCTTTTTCATTAATTCTGCTATTTTCTCTTGAACCATATGGTCTATCTACTAGAAACTCATGGACAATATGGACACAGATATATAAAAATGTATACTAAATATGAAGTTATTCAAGTATAAATGACCATTGTTACGATAGATTGCCATAGAACTTCTGTTAATTACCTAAATTACTGAAGATTGCGGGAAGTTACCGGTAGCTTTGCAACCCTACGTAGGATATATGGGGGTTAAATGGGACGTCTTCATAGGCTTTATCCACAGCCCTCTGATATATCCCTGTCAGAAGCCTGACATTTGGCGCTTGTCATAGATGATGCTCCACATACATATTAATAATTGGTGCTAAGGCAAGCCTATGCATTTCAATAACCCGGATCAGGCCCTGGCTATTTGTGTGAGTTGCCTGGGCAACAGTAAGCCATCAACCTCCCTCCCCTTTCTGTGTCTATCACGTACATCTTCAGTATACTGTATAGGTCCACAATTCATTATCTCACAATCTCACAGGGTTGGTAATAGGACACAGCCATCCAAAATGGCTGTGTTCCCACAATGGTGCAACTAGTTAAGAGACAAATATACTACAATGCACATTGATGTAGCCTATTTATAATTCACACGCACGCACGTGCATGCACATATGCACACAGGCATTCAGGCACGCACACACATGAACACTAAGACATTCACACACATTGATCTCCCCAGCTTGGCTGCTCTCAGCAGATTTCAGGCATTCTTTTATCTGTGTTTAGAGTGATGGCGTCTCCCCTCACCCTCCAAGTTCACACACACACACACACACACACACACACACACACACACACACACACACACACACGCGCACGTGCACGCGCACGCACACACACACACACACACACACACACTTCCACTGGAGCTAGGGAAGCATCTTAATCCAGCAGTCAGCTGACACATCCATTTGTTTACAACGGACAGCTCAGCAGAAAATATTATATTTATGTTACAAACAGCTGCAGGTAGAAATATGAATATCAATTTAAACATATATATATTTATACTGCCGCATGTCTCTTTTTCCTATGCATATTTTAGACTAAATAAACCATCATCAGGTTTCATCCATTGCAACTGTCCATTATTTAGTTACACTGAACAAAAATATCAACGCAACATGTAAAGTGTTGGTCCCATGTTTCCTGAGCTGAAAAGAAAAATCCCAGAAATGTTCCATACACACAAAAATCTTATTTCGCTCAAATGTTGTGCACAAATTTGTTTACATCCCTGTTAGTGAGCATTTCTGATGAGTATTTCTGTGTGTAATAAAGCCCTTAAAACTCATTCTGATTGGCTGGGCCTGACTCCCTAGTGGGTGGGCCTGGCTGCCAAGTGGGTGGGCCTATGCCTTCCCAGGACCACTCATGGCTGCACCCCTGCCCAGCCATGTGGAATCCTTAGATTAGGGCCTAATTAATTTATTTAAATTGACTGATTTCCTTATAGAAAATTGTTGCATGTTGCGTTTATATTTTCTCTTCCAATGGCACTGTGTGCATGCCGGAACATTCCAGAGGGAGGGAGGGAGGGAGGGAGGGAGGGAGGGGACTCTTCAAGAAGATTGAGTATTGGTGTGTGCCTATGTGTGTTTTAGAGGAGAGTGTGTAAAGTGCAACACTTATATTCTTCTACTGCCCCCCATCAATCTCTGTGTCACTATACAGTATTTGTGTGATAATGGTATCTTATGGGAGGACTGGGTACTCTTGCATTTATTGTACGTTTGTGCGCATGCTTATGTGTTCATGTACATGCTCAGTGTGGGAATGCTCAGTATTGAATAGGACTGTGCTAAAATGGAGTTGTGTGCGTGTTTCAATGTGTGTGTGTGTGAAACCTTCTCTGAGACCGTGTGAGAATGCTGTTCTCTGTGTGACAGTGGACTGGCAGCAGCAGCCTTCTCTCAGCCAGGACTCTGTAGCTGCTGTTAGTTATTATTCTCTTGGCTCTTTCTAGTGGCTGCACATGCCACTCTATTTGGCGGCTCTCCCTCCCTCTATCTCTCCCTCTATCTATCTCTCTATCTCTGTCCTTCTCTCCTCTCTTCATCACTCTATTTGTCTTTCTGGTCATCTCCCTCCTCCTCTCCTCCACCCACCCTCTTATCCCCATCTCATTTCCATGTTTGTCCCATCTTCTTCTTGTTCCAGTTTCTTCCATTGTCTTGGTACTGTATGTGTTGGACTGTAAGTACAGTATACAGTGTATTGGTCAATGGGGGACAAGTCAGTGTGAGATCTAAGCAGGCCATCTTTTCATTTCAAGGCCACACTGTCAATGTGATGTGCATATGCAGGTGTATGAGAGTACATTATGGATTGATGTACTGCAACTGCATGTGTCATGAGCAGTACGTTGGTGCAAGATGTTTAGCTCCATACAATACGGTTGAGGTAAGAGAGGGTCAAATTGAGCAGTTGTGAGACAGACAGACAGACAGACAGATGGTGAGAGTGTGTGTGTTTTGGCTGTTCCTTCTGCAAAAATGTCCCGTCCCTGGCCTCGTAAATCTCCTGGCTGATCTGCCTTGGCAGTGTTAATGGCCGCCCATCGATCAAGCTCTCATGTGTAAGCTATCGCCAACGTGCGACGGGGTTAGGGGCGAGCTTAGCGATTTAGTTACCTGGGAATTGGCCAGTCAATATGGCAGAGAAGGACAGTGCCGGTCCAGAGAATTGATCGTCATTTGAAATGCAAAGCTGTTGGCAGCAGAGACGAGCTAGCGAGTGAAAGGGTCAACTGAAGAGCACGAGCGGGAGAGAGGGGGATGGGGAAGGAGAGAGAGAAGCATGGAGAGAGGGAGGAGGGGGGGAGGGGGGTACTTCTACAGCATCAACTGCTGCCTCTGCAGCCACAACATTGTGTTAAAATACATACATTGTTATGCAGCTCCTAGCAATAAGACACCCCCCTCATTTAGTCCTAATCTCCTCTCTTATAAACCTCTAGTAAACCCCCTGATGATTCCACAACAGCATGACATTCAGCAGCAGCATTCCATGAAACACAGGACTAATGTGTTTCTGATGAAGATTTAAGACAGGCTCTAGTAGTGGCTCAGGGAGTTAGTAGGCTACTGTACCAGGGCCGTGCACAGACCTTTCAGGGGGAAGCTGCTCAAATATACAGTACCAGTCAAAAGTTTGGACACACCTACTCATTCCAAGCTGTCATCAAGGCAAAGGGTGGCTACTTTGAAGAATCTCAAATATAAAATAAAACTTTTMGGGTTTCTACATGATTCCATATGTGCTGTTGCATAGTTTTGATGTCTTCACTATTATTCTACAATGCAGAAAATAGTACAAATAAAGATAAACCCTTGAATGAGTAGGTGTGACCAAACGTTTGACTGGTACTGTATATATTTTTGATAGGCTAATTATGTCATCCATCTGTCTATTCTTGATTTAATCTTGTCTTTACATATACTAAATAATACATTTGTGAATTTTGTTTTGCTTTAGAATGGACCATTATCATACACCTGTATAAATGCACTTAAATAGTGAGTGGAGGAAGCTTTTCCTGTGGTTCATTTTCATGCCAGCCAGGTAGGCTATACACCTGTTGTAAATACAAGCAATGTGCTAAATATTAGGAAAGTTGAAAAATATATATAGTAAGCCTAAACTATAGAAAGCTGATGGGATCCTCCTATTTTTAGCAGAGGCCACCAGTCTGTTTTCTCGTGCATTTGCATAGCCTATAGAAATGTTGCGTAACATGATCTCATGGGCTCTCATGAAGTGTTTGATTAGATTTTCAATTACTTTGCATTGATGTCAGAGTGATTAGAGGGACAATAGAGTGCTGAGTATCAGGCTATTAGCAAGTTTGGTAGGCTACTTATTGACTATCAACAGCATCAGAGCTTGGAGAAGCCTAATTACCGTGACTAAACGGTCACATGGAATTTGACTACATTCATGACTCGTGACCGCCAGTGTGTCGGTAATACGGTCAGCGCAACAGCCCTAGTTGTGCCTCGCAAGTGCTACACCAACTGATCTATTTTGTTATCAAAGCTCAAGTTTTTAAATATGATATGGTCTGAGAATAACCATATTGGCAGGCCAAGCATATAGACAATATGCTGTGATAATGTATTAGGCCTACTGCACAAAGCACATTTTATTAGGTTCATGTTAAATGTTTTAAGTCATGTTTAAAAAAAAAAATCTTAGCGGTAGATCTCGGCTTGCTTTTGGTTGATGACCACTGCACTAGACCAACAGATGTAATCAGCTTAGCCCACTGCACCACAGCAGGCTGGGGAGCAGGAGTACTGGGCTGCAGAAAGTAGGTTCACTCACGTAGAGTAGAATCGTGTGTGTCTGTCTGTCTGTCTGTCTGTCCGTCCGTCCGTCCGTCCGTGCCCTGTGAAACCCTGTAATCCGTGTCCACTGCATGTAAGGAGCCTGTAATCTGTGTGAAGGTTACAGGTGCTATTTGCATTTACATTTCCTAAATCACTGATGCATTATGAATAATGTATGCACAGGCTCAGCGGATCCAATCTGGTGATTGATGGATTACGACAGATAAATTAAGGTTTATGTTTCCATCTTTAATTCAGATATTTAGTGCCGTCTGCTTCTGTGCGCCTGAACCATTCAACGTATAGGGAAATCTCTTTGTGTGGTTTTGTGTTATAATGGAAATGAGAATGGATTACGGCATTATGGGTTTTACGATGATACACTAACCCATGGATGACTGTTTCATGTATTTTTCTGTACATTTGAAAGGGGGGGGGGGTGTCGCTCTCGCTCTCTCTCTTTGCTCTTCTGTGTGACCATCAGACCCATCAGTCCCCCCTCTCCTCACCCTAACCCCCCTCTCCCCTCCCTGACCCCCCTCACATCTCCCTTACCCCACTCTCCTCTCCATGACCCACCTCTCCCATCTCCTTTCCCTGACATGTGAGCCTACTCTTGGTGGAAATGTCTCATTCCTTGTCAGCGAGCCCTGTCTCTCTGCTCTGACCTTTCTACTGATGGGAGCTAGGCCATGTCTGATTGGGGATTTAGAGAAAGAGCAAAAATATATCAGAAAATAAGGTGAAAAAGATGAGGAATAGAACGACAGAGTTATACAGGTAACTGCCAAAATAATGGAAACACTTGTGTAAATGAGGGATACAAAGTTTATCAGGTGAAAGCAGGTGCTTCCACACAGGTGTGGTTCCTAAGTTAATTAAGCAATTAACATCCCATCATGCTTAGTGTCATGTATAAAAATGCTAAGCAGGCCATTATTTTGTCTACCATGGCTTTGATGACAATGTCCCCATTCACAGGGCACGAGTGGTCACTGAAAACAATGAAACACTGTAACCCAAATCCCATGGCCGTCTCAGCCGCCATATCTTAACCCAATTGAACACTTATGGGAGATTCTGGAGCGGCGCCTGAGACGGCGTTTTCCACCACCATCAACAAGACACCAAATTATGGAATTTCTCGTGGAAGAATGGTGTCACAAACCTCCAATAGAGTTCTAGACACTTGTGGAATCTATGCCAAGGTGCATTGAAGTTGTTCTGGCTACTGGTGGCCAACAACCTATTAAGACGCTTTATGTTGGTGTTTCCTTTATTTTGGCAGTTATCTGTAGAGCTAAACAGAGGGAAAGGTTTTCATGATGGTGGCTCTATTTCAGTTACCCACTTGTTGGTGACCTTTTGTGTGGGACTGCCCCTATCCCCCTAACCCTCATCAATGCAGCTGCAGGATTTACGTTGCATCAGCAGCACCATAGTGTTAACCGAACATTACAGCTCCCATTTCACTTGCGGGGCGACCTTTATGTGCCTTGTGCTCTTCTTTAATGCCAGTTCCGGGATTAAGCCTGGTTTGTGAAGGATAATGAAAGAACTCCACACATTATTACTGCGGCTTTGGGGGGAGAGGAAGTCATTCATGGACAACAAAGAAGCTTGATTTGATAGAAATTTGATTTTGAAGATGGATTTCTCGCACAAAATCACCCTTCCCAGCTGAGTGAAGGCCAATTTCCCTTTAGAATCTTATGTTTGTGTAATTGTGAGTCACGGGAGATTATTGCTGCCCTATGATCACAGTCCGTCCACACACACACACACACACACACACACAACACACACACACACACACACACACACACACACACACACACACACACCACCACACACACACACACACACACACACACACACACCACACACACACACACACACACCACACACACACACACAAACCATGACACACTCAACCATGCACATAACACACATGCCACTCACCTCTACGTAAGTGATAATGCTCGAGAAGCCGGTGTTTGGAGGATATATTGGCACGAGTGTTGTTAGGCCCGAGACGATATACTACTATTTGGATATAATCCCCATACAAGTCTATCTCTTGCATCTATCGCTAACTTACAGTCACGTCAAAAAGTGCAGCCAGAATAACAGCAAATTAGCCGCATTTGCATTTGTTTAAGCTGTTTTCTAGGGACATTTATTTGGATACATCCATAACATTGAGCTAATGAAGCACGATCTCGTCTGGCATAGAAAATGTGCTCACTCCTCAGGACACTGTTGTTTAGAGGAGCTAGCCAACAACACCGCTAACACAATCACTTCAAACTGAAGCTGGAAAGACTGCAAACAAGCTGCATTTTGTTTAGTTTGACCATTTTTCAGTTGACATTTCTTTGTATATATCCATAAAAATGATGCCAGCTGATTCATAATTTCGACTGGCTGAGAAAAGCTGTTTGCCTGTCTCTCTCGTCCCGACTCCCAACACGTTCATTACCATAGGACAGCTGGAGATCAAATTTCAATATTGAAACAATGTTGCAAATGTCAGAGAGACAGACAGCAAGGTTTATACAAATATCTGCTGTTGAAAACGAAATGTTAGTCTAAAAGAAATGTGAGATAATGTCTACATGCTTTTTATAGTGGAGATCAAGTTTATAAATTGCTTGGCTGGGCTGATGAGACAGTGAATTGCGCAGTCAGATGGAACATAGTAAATAGGCCTTTTAAAGTCATAGATTTAGCCGGTGGTAACTTGTGGAATAGACACCGGCTGGAATGCAGTTTTAACCAATCAGCATTCAAGATTAGACCCACCCATTGTATAAACATGAATATACATTGTGACAGTCTTTCACTCACACACATGCAGACATACACAATAACAACACACTCAAGACAGTTGGAGACTATTTGTAATGATATGTGTATGGCAGGTTTTTGTTCTTGGAGCATCTCTCCACTTGGAGAGCACTGTGCGGCTTAGTTGTGTTTTTAAGCTCCTGGCAAGCATTTTGGTTGAACTCCTGGGAGCTCAGTATGCTCATCAGTAAATATTAATGTTGCTCAAATGACTTTTATATCCATACTTATGCTCAGAGCGTAACACTGTGCCTTTTTAATACACACAGGATGTTAGATTTCAGTTCAGTCAGCGGGTATAGTTTTTAAGATCCGCTAACTCACTCGTAAAAACGGTGGATTATATTAATGCAGAATTTAATGTTTGGCTAAAGCCAGGATTTTGAACTCAGATGTCCTTATAGACTGCAGATGTGATATTTTGGAAGACTAGAGCTCAGATGGAAAGCAGCTCTCTGTTTGGTTCCAACTGGTAGTAGGGACACATGGGGTACCTCCACCACTAGCTCCTCACTCCCACTAGGACCTCTGATAAGCAGGTGCAATACGGTTGTTGGTGCCTCTTCCTCCACAGATGCTCTTCTAGATGTCCTCAGACAGAAGGTGTACTGATCATTGAGGTCAGAGGTCAAAGGGAACAGCTGTTACCTGGTCTGTTTAACTTGTCATTATGCCTGTAATCACTAGTTATTACTTCTAAACAAAATACTTTTTTGGGTGGATTCTTGTTGTTTGGTTTACTGTTTGAACAGTCGCTGAGATTATATTTGGTTATCAATGCAAAATAGGCTACTTTGATGAATAGCCTATATAGCCTATACAGTGCATTCTGAAATTATTCAGACCCATCGACTTTTTCCACATTTTGTGTTAGTCTAATTCTAAAATGTATTAAATAGTATTTTTCTTTCATCAATCTACACACAATACCCCGTAATGACAAAGTGAAAACTGTTTTTTAGACATATAAAACTGAAATATAACATTTACATAAGTATTCAGACCCTTTACTCAGTACTTTGTTGAAGCACCTTTGGCAACAATTACAGCCTAGAGTTTTCTTGGTTATGATGCTACAAGCTTGGAACACCTGTATTTGGGGAGTTTCTACCATTCTTCTCTGCTGATCCTCTCTACCTCTGTCAGGTTGGATGGGGAGCGTTGCTGCATAGCTATTTTCAGGTCTCTCCAGAGATGTTTTTTGGGATTCAAGTCCAAGCTCTGGCCCTGGGCCACTCAAGGACATTCAGAGACTTGTCCCCAAAGCTACTCCTGCGTTGTTTTGGCTGTGGAGCAGATTTTCATCAAGGATCTCTCTGTACTTTGCTCCGTTCAACTTTTCCTTGATCCTGACTAGTCTCCCAATCCCTGCCACTGAAAAACATCCCCACAGCATGATGCTGCCACCACCATGCTTCAACGTAGGGATGGTACCAGGTTTCGTGATGTGACGCTTGGCATTCAGGCCAAAGAGTTCAATTTTGTTTCTCATTGTCTGAGAATCTTTAGGTGCCTTTTGGCAAACTCCAAGCGGGCTGTCATATACCTTTTACTGAGGAGTGGCTTCCGTCTGACCACTCTACCATAAAGGCCTGATTGGTGGAGGTCTGCAGAGATGGTTGTCCTTCTGGAAGGTTCTCCCATCTCCACAGAGGAGCTCTGTCAGACTGACCATCGGGTTCTTGGTCACCTCCCTGACCAAGGCCCTTCTCCCCCGATTGCTCAGTTTGTCTGGGCGGCCAGCTCTAGGAAGAATCTTGGGAGTTCCAAACTTTAAGAATGATGGAGGCCACTGTGTTCTTGGGGACCTTGAATGCTGCAGAAATATTTTGGTACACTTCCCCATATCTGTGGCTCGACACAATCCTGTCTCTGAGCTCTACGGACAATTCCTTCGACCTCATGGCTTGGTTTTTGCTCTGACATGCACTGTTACCTGTGGGACCTTATGTAGACAGGTGTGTGCCTTTCCAAATTATGTCCAATCAATTGAATTTACCACAGGTGGACTCAAATCAAGTTGGAGAAACATCTCAAGGATGATCAATGTAGGATGCGTCTGAGCTCAATTTTGAGTCTCATAGCAAATGGTCTAAATACTTATGTAAATAAGGTACTTTTGTTTTTTATTTATAATATATTTAATACATTAACTTTGTCATTATTGGGTATTATGTGTAGATTGCTGAGAAAAAAATATTTGTAATACATTTTAGAATAAGGCTGTAACATAACAAAATGTGGAAAAAGTCAAGGGGTCTGAATACTTTCTGAAGGCGCTGTAGATCAGATCAAGGTACCAAGCAACAACACTGCCCCCTTTATCTTTTTATTTTTTTATTGAACATTTATTTAACTAGGCAAGTCAGTTAAGAACAAATTCTTATTTACAATGACCGCCTACCCCGGTCAAATCCTCCCCTAATCCGCTGGGCCAATTGTGCGCCGACCTATGGGACTCCCGATCACGGCCGGTTGTGATACAGCCRGGGATCGAACCAGGGTCTGTAGTGATSCCTCTAGCACTGCGATGCAGTGCCTTTGACRGCTGCGCCACTTGGCTGCAGAAGGAATGATACGGCATGTCTCAATTTTCAGGTAGTACGTAGAATGCCGGAGTGTATTACAAGGCGCCGCCTCTTTTGTCCGAATCTTGCGTCTGCATAGAGCTTGTAGTAAGCTTTAACCCGGATATGGCTACAGTGGAAGCTACAGACATTTCAGTGCTTGCAGGTATTGGAGCTTCAGGTTTCTCTCAGGAGGGTTAAAGGGAAGATGGCTCTGAAGTCATTGGTTTGTGGAAGTGGTTAAATGGCATTTGGTCCTGAGCCATAGGAGAACAGGGCTTGAGGGCCTGGTTGGATTTTAGCAGAATTGGGGTTTGGGTTGTAGAGTGGCTGAGGATTAAAGATGAAGTCACATCCAGTTGACAAAGACTGGTCACAACTCACATATTAAAGCCTTGTAGTCTCTCACTTGTCCCCTAACACATCCCCCATATCCCCCACCTGACTGATACCTCTCAGTCCACATGTGACCTGTGATGTTTGTCTCGGGGTATTTGCCGTGGGCAGACGGACAGGTGCCAGTGCTGCTTATTTCGTGTGGGTGGGCTGACCCCTACGTCACATCCTGTGCCCCCCTCGCCCAGTTGGCCTTAATCTGCTCAGCTGCCATCCTTGAGCCACAGCTGAATTGGTTTTGAAACAAGAGGACAAGCAATTTACTCCTCATTCAGAGGCCTTTCCACTTCACAGAACCCAGGAAAGTGGGGGAGGATCCAGGAGAAGGGTGGAAGGATATGTGGAGAGATGGAATAGAGGAGGGAAACTAGGACTGTGGTGAAAGATGTGGAGGTCATAAAGAGAGGTGAAAGGAGGAAAATAAATGAGAGGGGGATTGAAGTAGAGAAAATAGGGGGGAATGGGAATAATGCCAGTATTTACAGTGCCTTCAGAAATATTAAAGTTGGTTGTTGATCATTGCTAGATAGCCATTTTCAAGTCTTGCCAAAGATTTTCAAGCTGGTTTAAGTCAAAACTGTAACTAGGACACTCAGTTACATTCAATGTGGTCTTGGTAAGCAACTACAGTGTATATTTGGCTTTGTGTGTTAGGTTATTGTCCTGCTGATAGGTGAATTTCTCTCCTAGTGTCTGTTGGAAAGCACACTGAACCAGGTTTTCCTCTAGGATTTTGCCTGTGCTTAGCTCCATTCAGTTTCTTTTTATTCTAAAAAACTCCCTAGTCCTTGGCAATAACAAGCATACCCATAACATGATGCACCCACCTCCATGCTTAGAAATATGATGAGCGTATTCAGTGGTTGTTAGATTAGCCCCAAATATGACACTTTTATTTTATTTTTTTGCAGTTTTACTTTAGTACCTTATTGCAAACAGGATGCATGTTTTGGAATATTTGTATTCTGGACAGGCTGCCTTCTTTTCACAGTCATTTAGGTTAGTATTGTGGAGTAACTACAATGTTGTTGATTCATCCTCAGTTTTCTCCTATCACAGCCATACAACTCTAACTGTTTTAAAGTCACCATTGGCCTCATGGTGAAATCCCTGAGCGTTTTTAAAATTATTATTTTGTATTATTATTATTATTATGACTTGGGTTTCCTTCCTCTCTGGCAACTGAGTTAGGAAGGACGCCTGTATCTTTGTAGTGAATGGGTGTATTGATACACCATCCAAAGTGTTAATTAATAACTTCACCATGCTCAAAGGAATATTTAATGTCTGCTTTTTTATTTGTACCCATCTACCAATAGGTGCCCTTCTTTGCGAGGCATTAGAAAACCTCCCTGGTCGTTGTGGTTGAATCTGTGTTTGAAATTTACTGCTTGACTGAGGGACCTTACAGATAATTGTACAGTTGAAGTCGGAAGTTTACATACACCTTAGCCAAATACATTTAAACTCAGTTTTTCACAATTCCTGACATTTAATCCTGGTAAAAAATAACCTGTCTTAGGTCAGTTAGGATCACCACTTTATTTTTAAAATGTGAAATGTCAGAATAATAGTAGAGAAAATGATTTATTTCAGCTTTTATTTCTTTCATCACATTCACCGTGGGTCAGAAGTTTACATACACTCAATTAGTATTTGGTAGCCTTTAAATTGCCTTTAAATTGTTTAACTTGGGTCAAACATTTCGGGTATCCTTCTACAAGCTTCCCARAATAAGTTGGGTGAATTTTGGCCCATTCCTCCTGACAGAGCTGGTGTAACTGAGTCAGGTTGTAGGCCTCATTGCTCGCACACACTTTTTCAGTTCTGCCCACAAATTCTCTATGGGATTGAGGTTAGGGCTTTGTGATGGACACTCCAATACCTTGACTTTGTTGTCCTTAAGCCATTTTGCCACAACTTTGGAAGTATGCTTGGGATTATTGTCTATTTGGAAGACCCAACTTTAACTTCCTGACTGATGTCTTGAGGTGTTGCTTCAATATATCCACATKATTTTCCTCCCTCATGATGCCATCTATTTTGTGAAGTGCACCAGTCCCTCCTGCAGCAAAGCACCCCCACAACATGATGCTGCCACCCCCGTTCTTCARGGTTGGGATGGTGTTCTTCGGCTTGTAAGCCACCCCCTTTTTCCTCCAAACATAACGATGGTCATTATGGCCAAACAGTTCTATTTTTTTTTTCATCCGACCAGAGGACATTTCTCCAAAAAGTACAATCTTTGNATCTTTGTCCCCATGTGCAGTTGCAAACCGTAGTCTGGCTTTTTTATGGCGGTTTTGGAGCAGTGGCTTCTTCTTTGCTGAGTGGCCTTTCAGGTTATGTTGATAGGACTCGTTTTACTGTGGAAATATAAACTTTTGTACCTGTTTCCTCCAGCATCTTCACAAGGTACTTTGCTGTTGTTCTGGCATTGATTTGCACTTTTCGCACCAAAGTACGTTCATCTCTAGGAGACAGAACGCGTCTCGTTCCTGAGCGGTATGACGGCTGCGTGGTCCGATGGTGTTTATACTTGGGTACTATTGTTTGTACAGATGAACGTGGTACCTTCAGGCATTTAGAATTTGCTTCCAAGGATGAACTAGACTTGTGGAGGTCTACAATTTTTTTCTGAGGTCTTGGCTGATTTCTTTTGATTTTCCCATGATGTCAAGCAAAGAGCCACTGAGTTTGAAGGTAGGCCTTGAAATACATTCACATGTACACCTCCAATTGACTCAAATTATGTCAATTAGCCTATCAGAAGCTTCTAAAGCCATGACATAATTTTCTGGAATTTTCCAAGCTGTTTAAAGGCACAGTCAACTTAGTGTATGTAAACTTCTGACCCACTAGAATTGTGATACAGTGAAATAATCTGTCTGTAACCAATTGTTGGAAAAATTACTTGCGTCATGCACAAAGTAGATGTCCTAACCGACTTGCCAAAACTATAGTTTGTTAACAAGAAATTTGGTTGAAAAACGAGTTTTGATGACTCCAACCTAAGTGTTTGTAAACTTCCGACTTCAACTGTATGTGTGGGGTACAGAGATGAGGTAGTCATTCAAAAATCATGAGTACATGCTACTTATTTAGGCTTGCCATAACAAAGGGGTTGAATACTTATTGACTCAAGACACTTCAACTTTTKATTTTMAATAAAACATTTAAAATGTCGAAAAACATAGTTCCACTTTGACATTATGGAGTATTGTGTGTAGGCCAGTGTCACAACATTTCAATGTCATCCATTTTAAATTGTGGCTGTAACACAACAAAATGTGGAAAAAGTAAAGGGGTGTGAATACTTTATGAAGGCACTGTAAGTGGGGAGGAGGGAAGAGATGGATGGATGGAAAGATGGAAAGAGAAATGAGCGTAAGTCAGAGGTCCCCAGTTACATTCAGCCGCAGGCCCATTTTTGTCTTGAGCGGATGGTCGGGGGGKCGGAACATAGTTATWAATAATTTTATACACTGCAAATTGACCACAAGAAGCCCAAACAGATATAGTATTTGACAATAGCAGAATCATTTCAAACCTACATTCGTTTGGGATATGTTAACATTTATGCCTGGGAATACTTAGGAACAGATTTCCATAATTAAAATCAATTTGAGCTGAGTTCCTAGGGATTTTACAGTCCTTTATGTCCAACGTCGAAAATTCGAAATAGAAATATATAAATTGGAGAACTTGGGGGGCCAAATTGAGAGGCACCTGTTGGGGAACCCTGGTGTAAGTGATGTAGAGACTCCTGTGTGCTTTTAGTCTCTTTCAAAGCTTTTATGCAAAGAAGTAAACAAGTCTGCTAGCTCCACATTCCTTATGTAGTTTGCACTGCTCCTTCAGAAGCACAGGAAATGTAATCCTCACAGGAGTCCTGGCTGCCAATGTATCTACCAAAACAAACCCATAGAAAAACACTATCTAAACAATGTTGCCTCTGRGTTTCTGGAAGGATCTGCATAGGTTGTCTCCCACCTAGGAGTCTGAAAGTTGCTGGGCAGTCTCCTGGACTGCCATGCTGGAATGTGGGATCGCTCCAGAGTCTGAGCTGAGCCCAGGTCCAACAGACAGACAAACAGACAGCAGGAGCAGCAGGAGCTGGAAAGTGTTGTTGATCCAAACTGGGCCAGCTCCAGCCTGGTGTCCTGTTACATCATCTCCACACACCTCTGCTCTGCTCACATCATCCCAGCCTGCACCACCACCTCCTTCAGGAGTCTATTTTAGCCTCAGACTAACTCAAATACCATTTATTTCCTGTGAACGTTTTGTTCAAGAACACTAAATTCGTCAGTACAAATCAGATGATACAAGTGCAGATGAATATGCATGCCTTGTTCCATGGGTCTAGGTCATTCTCTGAGACAAATTAGGGTCTGTAGACAGTTTAATAGACAGTATACAAATGGGTAGCGGTGCTAATTTACTGCTACAGATAACATCCAAGATAGCAGATATGTTATGATACCTCTTATGATGACATGAGTTATGTGAGTGAGTGAGTGAGTGAGTGAGTGAGTGAGTGAGTGAGTGAGTGAGTGAGTGAGTGAGTGAGTGAGTGAGTGAGTGAGTGAGTGAGTGACGTCACGTGATGTGAGTGAGTGAGTGAGTGCGGCATGCTTTAGCCAGGAGAAGTGGAACATATTGACGAGGTTGGGAGAATACAGTATGTTTGCTGTGATTTGGTCTGGAGTGTTTCAGAGCCCAGTCTGCTGTTATTGGAGGCTGTGTTTAAAGATCCTTGAATCCGTGCCACCCGCCTCAGCTGTGGCCTTGGGACATGTTCAGGTCCAGGGGAGAGTCAGAGTAGGCTATGTCTCTGGGTAGCAGCAGCTCCTGAAATATTCCCCCGCAGTACCTCTAGACGTGGGGAGGAAAGGATGGACTCTGAGGTATTTTTACTCAGGCATGCAGCTCAGTCACATGACTAGTAATGGGGGAAAATGTTGATGCAGTTACATAATGCAATATTATTTTTGGATATATTATATACAGTGGGGAGAACAAGTATTTGATACACTGCCAATTTTGCAGGTTTTCCTACTTACAAAGCATGTAGAGTCTGTAATTTTTATCATAGGTACACTTCAACTGTGAGAGACGGAATCTAAAACAAAAATCCAAAAATTACATTGTATGATTTTTAAGTAATTAATTTGCATTTTATTGCATGACATAAGTATTGATCACCTACCAACCAGTAAGAATTCCGGCTCTCACAGACCTGTTAGTTTTCTTTAAGAAGCCCTCCTGTTCTCCACTCATTACCTGTATTAACTGCACCTGTTTGAAATCGTTACCTGTATAAAAGACACCTGTCCACACACTCAATCAAACAGACTCCAACATCTCCACAATGGCCAAGACCAGAAGCTGTGTAAGGACATCAGGATAAAATTGTAGACCTGCACAAGGCTGGGATGGGCTACAGGACAATAGGCAAGCAGCTTGGTGAGAAGGCAACAACTGTTGGCGCAATTATTAGAAAATGGAAGAAGTTCAAGATGACGGTCAATCACCCTCGGCCTGGGGCTCCATGCAAGATCTCACCTCGTGGGGCATCAATGATCATGAGGAAGGTGAGGGATCAGCCCAGAACTACACGGCAGGACCTGGTCAATGACCTGAGAGAGCTGGGACCACAGTCTCAAAGAAGTAAGTAACACACTACGCCGTCATGGATTAAAATCCTGCAGCGCACGCAAGTCCCCCTGCTCAAGCCAGCGCATGTCCAGGCCCGTCTGAAGTTTGCCAATGACCATCTGGATGATCCAGAGGAGGAATGGGAGAAGGTCATGTGGTCTGATGAGACAAAAATAGAGCTTTTTGCTCTAAACTCCACTCGCCGTTGTTGGAGGAATAGAAGGATGAGTACAACCCCAAGAACACCATCCCAACCGTGAAGCATGGAGGTGGAAACATCATTCTTTGGGGATGCTTTTCTGCAAAGGGACAGGACGACTGCACCGTATTGAGGGAGGATGGATGGGGCCATGTATCGCGAGATCTTGGCCAACAACCTCCTTCCCTCAGTAAGAGCATTGAAGATGGGTCGTGGCTGGGTCTCAGCATGAAACGACACGAAGCACAGCCATGGCAACTAAGGAGTGGCTCCGTAAGAAGCATCTCAAGTCCTGGAGTGGCCTAGCCAGTCTCCAGACCTGAACCCAATAGAAAATCTTTGGAGGGAGCTGAAAGTCCGTATTGCCCAGCGACAGCCCCGAAACCTGAAGGATCTGGAGAAGATCTGTAGGGAGGAGTGGGCCAAAATCCCTGCTGCAGTGTGTGCAAACCTAGTCAAGAACTACAGGAACGTATGATCTCTGTAATTGCAAACAAAGGTTCTGTACCAAATATTAAGTTCTGCTTTTCTGATGTATCAAATACTTATGTCATGCATAAAAATGCAAATTAATTACTTAAAAATCATACAATGTGATTTTCTGGATTTTTGTTTTAGATTCCGTCTCTCATAGTTGAAGTGTACCTATGATAAAATTACAGACCTCTACATGCTTTGTAAGTAGGAAAACCTGCAAAATCGTCAGTGTATCAAATACTTTCTCCCCCACTGTATATATATAATATATATATATATATATAATATATATATATATATATATTTGACTCCAAGAATTGATTAGTAAAGAAATGCCTAAATATCATAAAATATCATTATTGTGAGGTCCTTGGTAATTCCCAGCTCTACACATGGCCCCACAGACAGCCTCGAGTCTCTCATTGAAGTCACAGTGTCGTTCTGTTTGAGGCTTTTCTTGTTACAGAAGGGCTTATGATTCAGTACGGTATTTTCAGTCTCTGTAACTTACGTATAGAGTCAACCTGGACTCAGAGCATTTCTTATTATTCTTTACTTAAATCCAGGACACTCCATTTAGTATGATATTATCAAGTCTGAACTATCATTAAATGTGAAGATTGTATTTTATCAAATCAATTCTCTATTTGTAATTATTATTACGCGATTAAACTAATCATGTAAACTTTAAATAACTAGAAGTCGGGCACCACGAAAAATGTTGGTTACAAAGTTATATTTTTCCGGATATAACTCTTCAGACATTTTAATATCTGATCAATTAGTCTTCTATTAATGAATTCTGAATCGTTACCTCATTAGTCTCATTCCAAACATCGTAAAATTCTTGGTTATCTGCACGAACCCAGTTTCCATAATAAATCGCAATATATAAATTGGCTTAATTATTTATTTACTAACAAACTAAAATCACAGAAATACATCAAACAAACAGTAGATATTGGTTACCAGCAATGATAGAAAAATCCCTAGTGGGCTAAGCTGATATGACGGCTTGGTAGACAWAGGGAAGGGGGTGTGGACAGCTCAAGGGCGGGAAATTCATAACTACACTTTTAGAAGTTGCTAATACTTTACATGAACGACCGCTCATTCGAAAATAAATTCCATAAAATGGATGACATTGAAATGTTGTGACACTGGCCTACACACAATACTCCATAATGTCAAAGTGGAACTATGTTTTTCGACATTTTAAATGTTTTATTKAAAATMAAAAGTTGAAGTGTCTTGAGTCAATAAGTATTCAACCCCTTTGTTATGGCAAGCCTAAATAAGTAGCATGTACTCATGATTTTTGAATGACTACCTCATCTCTGTACCCCACACATACAGTTGAAGTCGGAAGTTTACAAACACTTAGGTTGGAGTCATCAAAACTCGTTTTTCAACCAAATTTCTTGTTAACAAACTATAGTTTTGGCAAGTCGGTTAGGACATCTACTTTGTGCATGACGCAAGTAATTTTTCCAACAATTGGTTACAGACAGATTATTTCACTAATAATTCACTGTATCACAATTCCAGTGGGTCAGAAGTTTACATGCACTAAGTTGACTGTGCCTTTAAACAGCTGTGCCTTTAAACGACAAATTCCAGAAAGTGATGTCATGACTTTAGAAGCTTCTGACTTCTAGCTTCTGGCTAATTGACATTTGATTCAATTGGAGGTGTACATGTGGATATATTTCAAGGCCTACTGTAACGACTTTCCTCTTCTGACGAGGACTAAGAGATATCGGACCAATGTGCAGCGTGGTAAGTGTCCATTTTAATATATATACCTGAACACTACAAAAATACAAAATAACAAAGTGAATGAACAAACGAAAATCGAAACAGTCCCGTATGGTGCAAACACAGACACAGGAAACAACCACCCACAAAACACAAAGGAAAACAGGCTACCTAAATATGGCTCCCAATCAGAGACAACGACTGACACCTGCCTCTGATTGAGAACCATACTAGGCCAAACACATAGAAATAGAACAACAGAACAAAACATAGAAAAACAACATAGAATGCCCACCCCAACTCACGCTCTGACCACACTAAAKTAAAGACATAAAAAAGGAACTAAGGTCAAAACGTGACACCTACCTTAAAACTCAGTGCCTCTTTGATTGGCATCATGGGAAAATCAAAATAAATCAGCCAAGACCTCCACAAGTCTTGTTCATCCTTGGGAGCAATTTCCAAACGCCTGAAGGTACCACGTTCATCTGTACAAATAATAGTACGAGTTCTGTCTCCTAAAGATGAACGTACTTTGGTGCAAAAAGTGCAAATCAATCCCAGAACAACAGCACAGGACCTTGTGAAGATGCTGGAGGAAACAGGTACAAAAGTATCTATATCCACAGTAAAATAAGTCCTATGTCGACATAACCTGAAACGACGCTCAGCAAGGAAGAAGCCACTGCTCCAAAACCGCCATAAAAAAGCCAGATTACGGTTTGCAACTACACATTGGGACAAAGATCATACTTTTTGGAGAAATGTCCTCTGGTCGGATGAAACTAAAATAGAACTGTTTGGCCATAATGACCATCATTATGTTTGGAGGAAAAATGGGGGGTGGCTTGCAAGCCGAAGAACACCATCCCAACCGTGAAGCACAGGGGTGGCAGCATCATGTTGTTGGGGTGCTTTGCTGCAGGAGGGACTGGTGCACTTCACAAAATAAATGTCATTATGAGGAAGGGAAAATGATGTGGATATATTGAAGCAACATCTCAAGACATCAGTCAGGAAGTTAAACCTCGGTCGCAAATGGGTCTTCCAAATGGACAATGACCCCAAGCATACTTCCAAAGTTGTGGAAAAATGGCTTAAGGACAACAAAGTCAAGGTATTGGAGTGGCCATCACAAAGCCTTGACCTCAATCCTATAGAAACATTGTGGGCAGAACTGAAAAAGTGTGTGCGTGCAAGGAGGCCTACAATCCTGACTCAGTTACACCAGCTCTGTCAGGAGGAATTGGCCAAAATTCACCCAACTTATTGTGGGAAGCTTGTGGAAGGCTACCCGAACCGTTTGACCCAAGTTAAACAATTTAAAGGCAATGCTACCAAATACTAATTGAGTGTATGTCAACTTCTGACCCACGGGGAATGTGATGAAAGAAATAAAAGCTGAAATAAATCATTCTCTCTAGTATTATTTCGAAAATTTCACATTTTAAAAATAAAGTGGTGATCCTAACTGACCTAAGACAGGGAATTTTTACTAGGATTAAATGTCAGGAATTGTGAAAACCTGAGTTTAAATGTATTTGGCTAAGGTGTATGTAAACTTCCGACTTCAAGTGTACATATTTACGAGTATGTCTTGTTGTCTCCTTATGTGGTCGCCGGTTCATCTGCTGGAGAGAGTCGACAGAAAAGTCTCTGGTTTTGTTCCCCAGAAGTCACAGTCTGTCGTGGTTGAAGGTGGTTAGATTGGATACTTCAGAGTACCATTAGGAAAGGTTCTCATAGAGTAGATGCTTCGGCGGTTGTCGGTATTCTCGTTCTAGACTTACAACATTTCAAGTTGCWGACTAGTAATTATACGTCTAAGATTTGCTCTTATTCTGTAGTGATCGATAGTCTCAGAGTTCAATCATTTGCAATCTTAGCTTACACCGTGGTTTGCGTGGTCTTAACCAGTCGAGACGTCCGGCTTACCGTGGGTCTCTTTGGCATGGTTGTAAATTTCGTCACGGATGGTTTTATACACAACCAGAGAAAAGGGCGGCCCATGACGCTGACGTAATGTCTATGCTCTTGTGGGCGTGGTTACTGACTTGGTTAACTTGATATGAAAACCCATATTTTGTCATTTAGAAGGTTAACATAACATTACATCTTTTTACAAATAGTTTCATGTTTAATCACATACATTTCACAATATTTAGATGTAAACCTGACAGCTGGGAAATGTACACTTTAAGAGATACCGTTATGTGTGTTTCCTGTCCTTCATGAGATCACCAAATGAAACGCACTCATAATAACTGTCCCTCAAGTGTCCACGGACCATTCCCACATTCTCAAAAGTAGAGATATTGTTTAATTCTCCCATTTTGGAGATTAGGAGTTTGGCCAATTCTAGGTCTTTGTTCTCTCTCTTCCTTAATACTGCTTGTCCAAAGGAGGAGAGGGACCCTTCCAGGAATTTACAACCTGTCGTTAAATCATAAACTGTGGAGAGAGAGAGGGACGGGGACGGGGACAGGGACGGGGGGGCTATGATCCTCCCCCCAGGGCACGTCATGACAATATGTTACGAAGTGCAATTTGTATTATATGTTACGAATTTGCAGAACATATGATATGTTACGAATTAGAGATAGGGGGCTAGGAGTTACGGTTAAGTTTAGGAGTTAGGTTAAAGAGTTAGGGTTAGCTAAAAGGGTGAAGGGTGAAGGTTAAGGCGTCCACATGCTTTTTGTGGGTTTTTTGTTTGTTTTGGACTTCGTTAAGGGTTTTTTCGGTTGTTCGTGCACACTAAATGTTTTCTTGAGGCAAGCCGAAGTTGGTAGCTGAAGTCTATACCCCTTCGTTGGTGATTGGTCAACAGTAGGGATTCTTCAGTAATGTCTTTGTTGTCATTGAAATGTAGAATTTCTTAATTGAGAAACACTGCACCAGACGTCTTAGTTAAATTTAAAATTGCGCGACTAAGATCTCTTGGCAAAAACATAAAAATTAATGACAGATTTCTTGAGTTATCTTAGATTAATTCTGACTGTTTTGGCTAAGGTGTCTCAAAATGGACAAACAATACTATTGATGCTTTTTTCTTGTTTTTCCGGCTAAGGTATTTTAAGTGAGCGTGCGAGCCCACTCATTCGGATTACACCAAACTCGACTAGTGCCAGCCAGTGAAGGCTCCTCAGGGGAAGAGGGGAACCATCCTCCGTCATGAATTTCATACAAATAAAAATAGTTTAACATTCAAAACGTTATCCTTTTTAGATAAAACTATACTAAATATATTCACATCACCAAATAATTGATTAAAAAACACTTTTGCAATGAAGGTCTACAGTAGCCTCAACAGAACTCTGTAGAGTAGCACCATTGTGTAGTCCACCCCACAGACAGTTAGGTGAAGAAGGCGCAACAGCGCATCTTCAACCTCAGGAGGCTYAAGAAATTTGGCTTGTCACCCAAAACCCTGACAAACCCTGACAGATCATCAAGGACAACAACCACCCGAGCCACTGCCTGTTCACACCGCTACCATCCAGAAGGTGAGGTCAGTACAGGTGCATCAAAGCTGGGACCGAGAGAACAGCTTCTATTTCAAGGCCATCAGACTGCTAAACAGCCATCATTAACACAGTGAGGCTGCCGCCTATATTGAGACCCAATCACTGGTCATTTTAGATGGATCACMAGTCACTTTAAACAATGCCACTTTAAATAATGGCACTTTAATAATGTTTACATATCTTACAGTACTGATATCATATGTATATACTGTATGTTATACCATCTATTTCACCTTGCCTATGCCGCTCGGGCCATCGCTTATCCATATGTASATATTCTCATTCACCCCTTTAGATTTGTGTGTATTAGGTAGTTGTTGGGGAATTGTTAGATTACTTGTTAGATATTACTGCACTGTCGGAACTAGAAGCACAAGCATTTCGCTACACTTGCATTAACATCTGCTAACCATGTGTATGTGATCAATAAAATTTTATTTTATTTGATCCTAATCAGAGCTCTTGCAGAATGAACTGATATGTTGTCCACCCAATCAAAGGATCAGAGAATGAATCTAGTACGGAAATAATAAGCTACAGCTAGCTAGCTATGCAATGCATAAAATGTGGTAAATAGTTGATTCAAAGAGAGAGAAGACAATAGTTTAACACTTTTGAACAAATGCATTTTTTTCCAAAAATTAAGGAGAATCAAGAGAGAGAGAGAAAGAGAGTATCTATTTTTTTTGCTTTCACTTAGCTAGTGAATGCAGCTAGCTAGTTTAGCCTACTCAAACACCCGGCTCAGAGGGCTACTATGTTAGCTAGCTGGCTATGGCTATCCAACACTGGATCTCTTCCAAGTGAAGGTAAGCTTTTGGTTTTATTAATTTATTGCCACCGGGGCCCACCGGTGTAACTTCTAAACTGCTTGCTACTGACTGTACACTATATATACAGCATGATTGTAACGGGTTTACTAATGCGTTAGTTCTAGTAGCTATGTTGACAATGATGTTAATATGGTGACAACGATGTAGGCTGTGTGTAGTGGTTATGATATGAAGGTTTGGCTTGGAAAAGTATTTTTGCCTGTTCCCAGAAAGATGATGTGTTGTACACTAAAGTCCACAAGCCAAGGTGAGAGGAGGAGAGAGAATAGATGCGAGAAGGAATACAACGATCGAAGGGATCATTCTGTTATGTGGCAGCTATGAAAATGAACTGTGTTTGTGTGTGATCAAGGGTGTATTCATTCCGTCGATTTTGAAGATAAACATACCTGAATATGTCTGATAGAAACTCTTATTTGCAACTGTTGGACTAATGATTACACCCTAGATCAGCTAGATGCAGGCAGGAGTGTGCAATACGGTATTGAATGATTCAATGTCTGTCACCTTGTTTACTCAAATGTCTTTCGACCTGTGCACTTACGTTGTAAACTTTCATTAATTGGCTAGGTTGTAGCAACCTCATGATGGGTGTAGGGAAAATTTGAGTATCATGTAGTAGCCTAAACCTATCAATGTTACATTGAGCTGGGTGAATGGAATATGAATGACAGTCATCCAATATGCTGTAATAAAAATAAGGCCATGCTCATAAAAATAATCATCGCCCTCCCTCATGTTAAACGGCACCGACCGCCACTGGCACCAACCGAACTGAAGCATGCTGATGCCTTTAGGGTTAGGGGAAGGGTTAGCTTAAAGGGTTAAGTTTAGGGTTAGGGGAAGGGTTAGCTTAAAGGGTTAGGGGAAGGGTTAGCTAACATGCTAAGTAGTTGCAAAGTAGTTAAAAAGTAGTTAAGTTGCGTTGCTAATTAGCTAAAATTATAAAGTTGTCTGCGATGAGAGTCAAACTCGCAACCTTTGGGTTGCTAGATGTTCACCCTGACCAACCATCCTACTTTCATTTTTGCCTTAAGTAACTATCTGTCTTTTGTAACTATATCAAACGTAACATATCATACTAATTTGAGTGTCCCGGATTTATGTTTACTATGTTATCTCTAGTCTATGAGACCAGGCTGCTCCTCTATGTCACGTTCCTGACCTGTTTTCTCTTGTATTTGTATGTGTTTAGTTGGTCAGGGCGTGAGTTGGGGTGGGCATTCTATGTTTTGTGTTTCTATGTTGGGTGCAATGTGTTGCCTGATATGGTTCTCAATTAGAGGCAGGTGTTTGACGTTTCCTCTGATTGAGAACCATATTAAGGTAGGCTGTTCACACTGTTTGTTTGTGGGTGGTTGTCTTCCGTGTCTGTATGTATGTTCGTACCACACGGGACTGTAGCGTTTGTTTGTAGTCTGTACCTGTTCGTGCGTTCTTCGTGTATATGTAAGTTCTCATGTTTTAGGTCAGTCTACGTCGTTTTGTTATTTTGTATCAATTCAAGTGTTCTTCGTGTTTCGTCTATCATTTAAATAAATCAGTATGTCATATAACAACGCTGCGCTTTGGTCCAATCCCTACTCCTCCTCTTCAGACGAAGAGGAGGAGGACGACCGTTACACTCTAAGTATCTTTAAAGCCTCCATCTTAGCTGGGTATGGTGAATGTTGAAGGATAATACCACTTTCCTCTACTCTAGTGCATRGTTAGAATACTGTATCACCTACTTGAAGCCCTTGCTCATGTAAAAGCGTAGCYATAGTGAATGGTGGATGTGCTGATGTACAGTGGCTATCTGTACTATACCACAGTAAGGAGGATTTCTGTCAGCTTCCCAGTAGAATCCTCATCTGAAGAGATGAAGGGAATGGCAGGAAATAAAATGGATAGAAATTACTTCATGGTGAAGGGCGAATGTCCTTGTTGTGCTGTCGGCTCCCATAATTGATTTCCCACCTTAACAAATTGTTAGTTACGTAATCCTGGATCACGAGTCTACTGTGCTGAGTGTACATCACCCAAATTACCATTTATTTACACTTCACTTTTACCCGATTACATTTTTTTACCACTCCATAGCAGTTTAGTCCATTTTTGAAAACTAACTCACAGTTTTTTTTATGTACTTCAATATTTTTTGCTGAGAACTAGCTCTGTCTTTAACTCTGCTGACCACTAGCCTATTAACTTTGCTGCATTATGAAATGTATGGGCTTCGATGGCAGATTCATGTGTTTGACTGGGTGTTTAATGACTGACTGGTGTGTGTTAATGTGTGTGAGGTAAGCTGTTGTGTGCTAGGCTAGAGGTCTAGGGCTACACATCCTTTGACCATTAACACAGTGGACACCAGTAGAGTCCAGCTGGGAACAGCATTGTTCTGGACTGCTACAGGCTTCCTGTTCCTGCATGCTGAGCTGCCTGGCTATTAGTCTATACATGAGGGAGGACAGAGATGCCGCTGGAAATATAATGTATAATTAGGCTATGTTTAATTTAAAGTATGGAGGGAGGGAGGGAGAGATGACATCTGCATTGGTCAGGTGTGCGTGACTGTCCTGCCAGTGATTATCACTGCGATAGCTGCAGAGAAGTTTGAAAGGCAGCCTTAAAAAAAGAGCAAGGATAATACTTGGTTCTGACTGTGGAAGGTCCACTCAGGGATGAGGGAGGCTTGCATGGCTGGGAGACCACTGAGTAAGAATTCCCTGAGGGCCAGCCAAGAAAATTGCAGATCTGCAGAGCTGTCTTGGGCCCTATTGGAATTCTTACTCAGGGGTCTCCRAGCCATGCAAGCCTCCCTCATCCCTCAGGGGACCTGTGGACCTTCCACAGTCAGAACCAAGTATTATCCTTGCTCTTTTTTTACTACAGGTCTATGGTAGTGGTTCCATTAGGAGTGGCTCCATTTATTTTTTTAAAGTAGACCTAAATAGGTGAGATTAATAACTAGCGTCACTTCTTTCATTGTTAGTATTTTCATGTTAAACAAATCAAATCAAATTTTATTGGTCACATACACATGGTTAGCAGATGTTAATGCGAGTGTAGCGAAATGCTTATACTTCTAGATCCGACAGTGCAGTAATATCTAACAAGTAATCTAACAATTCCCCAACAACTACCTAATACACACAAATCTAAAGGGGTGAATGAGAATATGTACATATAAGGATATGGATGAGCGATGGCAGAGCGGCATAGGCAAGGTGCAATAGATGGTATAACATACAGTATATACATGTGATATGAGTAATGTAAGATATGTAAACATTATTAAAGTGGCATTATTTAGAGTGTATTGTATAAAGTGGCTAGTGATCCATTTATTAAAGTGTCCACTGATTGGCTCTCAATGTAGGCAGCAGCCTCTCTGAGTTAGTGATTGCTGTTTAGTAGTCTGATGGCCTTGAGATAGAAGCTGTTTTTCAGTCTCTCGGTCCCAGCTTTGATGCACCTGTACTGACCTCACCTTCTGGATGGTAGCGGTGTGAACAGGCAGTGGCTCGGGTGGTTGATGTCCTTAATGATCTTTTGGCCTTCCTGTGACATCGGGTGCTGTAGGTGTCATGGAGGGCAGGTAGTTTGTCCCAGGTGATGCGGTTGAGGGTGGTGCAGTTGCCGTACCAGGCGATGATACAGCCCGACAGGATGCTCTCGATTGTACATCTGTAAAGGTTTGTCAGGGTTTTGGGTGACAAGCCAAATTTCTTCAGCCTCCTGAGGTTGAAGATGCACTGTTGTACCTTCTTCACCACACTGTCTGTGTGGGTGGACCATTTCAGTTTGTCTGTGAAGTGTATGCCGAGGAACTTAAAACTTTCCACCTTCTCCACTGCTGTCTCTTCGATGTGGATAGGGGGGTGCTCCCTCTACTGTTTCCTGAAGTCCACGATCATGTCCTTTGTTTTGTTGACGTTGTTACTGTGTTTCCCTAAAAATAATGACATTGTTGTTAGCTAGACAGTAGCACAGAAAGTCTGTGACAGAAAGGAGAGCTAACAGCTGACCCCCTTTCCGTTGTTACAGTTGTTACAGTGCAGTAGTAAGAAACATGGGAGCAGGAGTTGATGATCTGTACTTTCTTATCACGCTCTCAGCATCTCCTAGTGGCCCCTTTGGGATATGCTGGGACCGCACCGGGCATGCCCAGTACACTGTGAGTCTTGGGTCAGGAAGTGGAGCATTCCTTTGTCCAGACTGGGTGCCTGGAGACTTGGCTGGCTGGGTACAGGGTAGTAGTGACAAGGTCTCACATTGGTGTATATTTCAGCATTAGCCTATGTGTGTATGTTTTTGTATTCACACTCAGAGCCTTTAGTATCAAGGTCTTAGGAGGGTTGGCTTGGATGTAAGCACTTAATAGGCATACATACATAGTTGTGAATGGGGGGCTAATGCTGGGGCTGCATAACAGATTTCATACCAAATGACCATCAGCAGGTCAGTGTGTAGTGCAGCAGGTTCCACAGTGGCTGGCTACTCTAAATATGGTGACAGGGATTAAAGAGCTGGCAGGGCTCAGTGTTGTGGCAACAATGGGGTCATGGTGCCTGGCTATCAGTGCCTAGTTAACACATATATAACAGAGACTAATCACATGCCTTATGCAACGTGACAGTATTGCCATTATTAAATGTCACAGCGAATTGAGTGACTCCATGGTGTTGATTTATGTTGTCCATTTATATACCAGTACTCAGCATGTACCCTCATTCAACACTTCATAAAAGCTGACAGTGAATTTTATCACAGCCTGTAACTGACGCTGTTGGATTTAGTGCTGTAGTTCAACTCTCCAACCACTATTCTATTTCCTCCTTAAAGATTCCAAAGACTTGGCCCTTGGAAAGACAGTTTTCCATAGTAACAACCCTTTAATACAGTTTTTTTCTCTCATGAAGCAGTTAACTTGGAGGAACAAATGTTCTGTGGATGTTCTATGTAGACTACAAGAGGCTCTCTCACACACAGAAACCCCCTGAAGTCCATCAAATGAATGTAGGTTGCCTCTGTTCGAAGTTGTCTCAAGTGCAATGACATGTCTCATGCCCAGGCCTCTACACTCCACATAGTAGTAGGCTATCTCCAGTCCAGAGGAGCTAACTGTACCTGGCTATAGCCCTTCCTCTGTTCATGCCATGTATTGATAGACATCAAACTAAGGGCTTAACTCTAATGGGAAAACGGAACCATGCTATTTCCAAGCAGAGAGATGATTTTCCCCATTTTGTGTGGCTCTGTAGTCTCACATCATTACTGTCGATAAAGGGAAGATACCCGCCTCAGTAGCTCAGAGTTCTAATTGGTTTTCAGATGATTAGACTTTGATTTACCAGCAACCTATCATTTTGTTTCTCTTCCTCATCATCATGACTGTGTGTAGTGTAGTTAGGTCTCTGAGGACAGGAGAGGAGATGAAAGGACAGGAGGGAAGAGGACACGACAGAAGAGGAGGGGGCAGGAGAGACTGCTGCAGGGTAGAGCAGAGCAGGGCAGCGCAAGGCCAGGGCAGTGACTGTCTGCAGCGCTTTAACTATCTGGGCCTTTGACCACTGCTCCTATATGTGTGCCTTTCCCCATAGTGTCATAACTCTGTGTGTTTGTATGTGGGACCTCTGCTTACATGGAATGGAAAAGTGTGACCATCGGTGGTGTTACTGTGTTACCAGCTCAAAGGTTATTTTTGCTGTCATCACTGTATATGGGTTGGTTGTGTGTACACCATATAGAGTATGTGTAGGCTTTAGAGATAGATTAGTTACCCTGGCTGGTTCGGAGGCTCTCTCCTCTATCCCTCCCCCAGTTGACTGTCCTTAGCTGTCCATCATACATCCCCTGATCTAGATACTATAGTCACCACTAGAGGTCGACCGATTATGATTTTTCAACGCCGATACCGATTATTGGAGGACCAAAAAAATCCGATACAGATTAATCGGCTGATTTAAAAGAAAATGTATTTGTAATAATGACAATTACAACAATACTGAATGAACACTTATTTTAACTTAATATAATACATCAATAAAATCAATTTAGCCTCAAATAAATAATGAAACATGTTCAATTTGGTTTAAATAATGCAAAAACAAAGTGTTGGAGAAGAAAGTAAAAGTGCAATATGTGCATGTAAGAAAGCTAACGTTTAAGTTCCTTGCTCAGAACATGAGAACATATGAAAGCTGGTGGTTCTTTTAACATGAGTCATCAATATTCCCAGGTAAGAAGTTTTAGGTTGTAGTTATTATAGGAATTATAGGACTATTTCTCTCTATACCATTTGTATTTCATTAACCTTTGACTATTGGATGTTCTTATAGGCACTTTGGTATTGCCAGTGTAACAGTATAGCTTCCATCCCTCTCCTCGCTCCTACCTGGGCTCGAACCAGGAACACACGACACAGCCACCTCGAAGCAGCGTTACCCATGCAGAGCAAGGGGAACAACTACTCCAGGTCTCAGAGCGAGTGACGTTTGAAACGCTATTAGCGCGCACCCGCTAACTAGCTAGCCATTTCACATCGGTTACACCAGCCTAATCTCGGGAGTTGATAGGCTTGAAGCACAGCGAAGAGCTTCTGGCAAAACGCAGGAAAGTGCTGTTTGAATGAATGCTTACGAGCCTGCTGCTGCCTACCACCGCTCAGTCAGACTGCTCTATCATATGAACTTAGTTATAACAAAATAACACACAGAAATACGAGCCTTAGGTCATTAATATGGTCGAATCCGGAAACTATCATCTCGAAAACAAGACGTTTATTCTTTCAGTGAAATACGGAACCGTTCCGTATTTTATCTAACGGGTGGCATCCATAAGTCAAAATATTCCTGTTACATTGCACAACCTTCAATGTTATGTCATAATTACGTAAAATTCTGGCAAATTAGGCGGCCCAAACTGTTGCATATACACTGACTCTGCGTGCAATGAACGCAAGAGAAGTGACACAATTTCACCTGGTTAATATTGCCTGCTAACCAGGATTTCTTTTAGCTAAATATGCAGGTTTAAAAATATATACTTCTGTGTATTGATTTTAAGAAAGGCATTGATGTTTATGGTTAGGTACACATTGGAGCAACGATACGCACCGCATCGATTATGTGCAACGCAGGACACGCTAGATGAACTAGTAATATCATCAACCATGTGTAGTTAACTAGTGATTATGATTGATTGATTGTTTTTTATAAGATAATGCTAGCTAGCAACTTACCTTGGCTTCTACTGCATTCGCGTAACAGGCAGGCTCCTCGTGGAGTGCAATGTAATCAGGTGGTTAGAGCGTTGGACTAGTTAACTGTAAGGTTGCAATATTGAATCCCCCAAGCTGACAAGGTAAAAATCTGTCATTCTGCCCCTGAACGAGGCAGTTAACCCACCGTTCCTAGGCCGTCATTGAAAATAAGAATGTGTTCTTAACTGACTTGCCTACTTAAATAAAGATTAAATTAAGGTGTGATTTTTTTTWTTTTTTATCGGCCAAATAGGTGTCCAAAAATACCGATTTCCGATTGTTATGAAAACTTGAAATCGGCCCTAGTTAATCGGCCATTACGATTAATCGGTCGACCTCTAGTCACCACCGCCCCTGGACATGCTAGAGAACCCAGCAATAGGCTTGGGAGGTATACTGTATACCGGGGTAATTTGAAATACCAACATATGATGCTTATAACTATAAGTTTACTATCTGAGATGTGCCAAGGGAATTATTTCCAGCTCAGGGCTCCAGCTATGCATTTGGTTTGCTAACTTGCTAGCTAAGTGGCTAGAAAATCAAAATCAAGCTTCTTGGTTACAGCAGAGACAATCAATCCCCTCCTGGATCAAGATCGCTGCTGCCTACATTTTGCATAAAAATACATTTTATTTTTATTAACTTTTGGAAAGAAATGGCACCCCTTGTGTGTACTGCCTGTAATACTGTATATCCCGGTATGATACAGTAACGGTATTTAGGTATGAACATCTGAATACTACCCAACCCTACCGAGTAACATTACACACACACACTATGCATTATTGCATATTTTCAATGTTTGTGAATATCATAATAACACGGTTCAGTGGAGCAGAACTAAGGCTTTGTAGTTTACCTGCCAGATGAAACCCACACAGTGAACCACGGGTGCTTCTGCTGTGCTCCTGTCCAGGGAGATGAGGGATATGAAATATGAGTCTTTACATTGTAGGGTCTGAGTTCCCCAATAACACCCCCTGGTGTTGGCTTCAGAGACTGCCATAGCCAAAAAGCATCATGATGTTACTGGAATAAAGATCAGTAGTCTCACTGTTGTTCATCTTTACCCCTTGGCCCCCAGCCTCTTCATACTGATACACACAGAGTTTCATCTACTGATGGTGTTGATATATTGGTACAGTATTGGAATTGTACTGTACTGGTACAGTATTGGAATTGTACTGGCATTATACTGTATTGTAGAAAGAGGGGAGGGGAGAGGAGACTATCCAAAGCTATTGCATTAGAGTTTAATATTGCAGGAGAGTTGAGGTCTGGTGATGTGCCATTGTTATTGTGTTTTTAGCTTGTAAGGCAGGGGTGTCAAACTCATTTTCCCCCGTGGGCCACATTCGGTCTTCACTGAGGTCCAGAGGGCCACACTTAAAATGTCTTAGATTTCCTCGCTGTCAAAATTAGCAAAAAATAGTCCTCTATCTATTGCTTTTGGAATTGTCAATTCTCCCTGACTGTCTAGCTTAATTTCAATGACTATTAGCAAGCTGGACAGAGTGAAGAGACTATACATTTAGGCCAATTATCATTTCTACACCGTTTCCATTTGGTTTTAGTGTCATCAAATTAGTTTGAGATCGTTTTTCTCCACAAAAAAATATAAAAAAATAAACAAAACATTTATAGTTTTTACTCAAACCACCCGTGGGCCGGATTGAATGGGCTCACAGGCTGGATTGGGCCAGCAGGCCGTATATTTCTCACTTCTGCTGTCTGTTTGTCTGTCAGGTCAGGGTTTGTGTATCTAACCCCTGTGTTGTTATTGRTTAGTGTGAAGGTAGGTGGTCTGTCTGTACAGTAGGTCTGAATGAGGGCTCAGTGTGTTGCTGGTGTTTATGAATCAGCGCTCAGATCTCGATCAGGGCCCTGGCCTGTAATTCAGCAGCGTGCTGTGGGGAATTGACAGGACTATTAGCCCTGAGGAAAGAGTCTGGCACTCCCTGCCCTGGGCCTCACCCTGTCTGTCTTTTAGCAGCCAAGGCAGCCATGGCTCTCATTCTGCTACACAGGCTTAGCTTGCTATAAACACTGCATAGTGTGTCGAGTGTGTAGAGTGTGTAAGAGATGGTTGGGTGATATCTGGATGTGTAATTACAGGTGTGTGTAGGCAGAGGAGGTAAAGACAGGCTGATTTTCCCACCCCACTGCTGCTCTCAGAAGTTGATTGGCTGAATAGGCACGGGTGTCTGTGGACTCAGGTGTTGCTAATCTGACTGGAGCTGGCTACGCTGAAGCTCAGTGGGGCCTCACACACTGCGCTGCGCTGCCGTGGAGCAGCTTTAAAACAGGAGATTTGCAATGTTACAGAGCTATTACATACAAGAGCTACACAGCTTTGGTGGAAAATCTGCGTTGTAAATAAAGTTGGTGTGAACAGGTCTTACCAAGCACCAGGGAGCAGGCCCATGCCCTAAATGCCGCTAGTGAAGGTTCATTTAAGCCATTCACCTTAGTTTCACAATGCACAGTGAGGCAAGGGCGCAGTGTGCATGCAGCCATGTGTACACAGCTTTAACAGAGCATACAAGCTGTTGTTTTGCAGGGGCATTATTTTCCAGCCCCTCCTCCAACGGTCCTAGTGACAGTGATAAATCTGTTGTTGTGTATGTGCGTGCGTGCGTGCGTGCGTGCGTGCGTGCGTGCGTGCGTGCGTGCGTGCGTGATTAGTAAGTGAGGAGGCAGAGCGGTGTGTGTTTAAATAGTACCCTGGGCAGTACTTTGCTCAGCTCTTCCTTGTTTATCTCCAGCGGGGTGTCTGCCCTGCCAGCCCTCCATCTGTTCACCCTGATGGATGTTTGGCCTGCCCTCTCCTGAGAATAGGTGACCTTGAATAGGTGCTATCTGTGAACCCCTGTCCTCTCAGGCTTCTCACAGACTCTGGAACTGACAGGTCATTAACGTTGATCGGGGAGACTCTAAATCAGCATTAACAAAAATATAATTCCAGCCAACCCTTATTCCATCTCCTCCTCCGCAACCCCCAATCCCTGCCCCCCAGTCTGTTCCCCAGTCAGTGTCCCTCCTCCATCCCTCCACCTCCCCAGTCTGTTCCCCAGTCAGTGTCCCTCCTCCTCCCTCCACCCCCCCAGTCTGTTCCCCAGTCAGTGTCCCACCCCCCCCCCCCATTGTCTGTTCCCCAGTCAGTGTCCCTCCTCCATCCCTCCACCCCCCCAGTCTGTTTCCCCAGTCAGTATCCCCCCCCAGTCTGTTCCCCAGTCAGTATCCCCCCCAGTCTGTTCCCCAGTCAGTGTCCACCCCCAGTCTGTTCCCCAGTCAGTGTCCACCCCCCAGTCTGTTCCCCAGTCAGGGTCCACCCCCAGTCTGTTCCCCGGTCAAACAGTGTCCACCCCCCAGTCTGTTCCCCAGTCAGTGTCCACCCCCAGTCTGTTCCCCAGTCAGTGTCCACCCCCCCAATTTTCAGATCTCTAGGCAGACTGTAGTATTTTCCACAATGTCTGACAATAGTGTAAAAAGTGGAGCTTTGCCTTGCCAGGTTTGAGCGTTTAGGCCCCCAACTTCCTGCTGAGCGGCCAGAATTACTGTTTCAGTCTGCGACTTCATCGATCATGTTTGGGAGGAATAGCCAGAGGTGAATATGTAAAAGTGTTTCCCCTGCATGGCTGACTTAGCCTCTCTAATAGTTTCCCATCTCTGAATAAGCAGGGCCAGGAAATGCTATTGTTATTATTATGATTTAAAGTAGGACTCATTTTCCAATTAGCCTACTCCACTTCTCTCTGCACCCCCTGCTCGTGTGCTCTCGGGGGATGCAGTGTTCTAGCTCTGTTCAACTTGCCTTCTTTCCCCCTCTCTATCCAGAATGCCCTGTGACGCTGATCTGAGGTGATGTGTGTGTCTGTATTTGTTTGTGTGTTTTTGTGTGTGTGTTCGTGCATGCGTGTGACTGACCCAGCCCCGCTGGCTTTTTCTGGAGCTAGCAGGACAAATCACTGAGCAGTGTCTGAGCTGTAAGTCTCTCTGACCTGAAGTGAGAGAGGAGAGGAGAGAGCAGGCTGAGGGAGAGGAGTGGGCTATAACCAAATCAAGTGGCCCCTGTACACCACTTGGTCCAGTCTTTTAAACTACCCAGTAACCCCAAATCTACCAATGCATACAGATGTAATGCTTCATTTTAGTGTCATACAGATACTAAAATATGTTTACATCTCAACCACCAGAAATGGTTATTACTATGTGCATACACAAGGGAAGTGACTAGATGTGTATTTTGTGTATACTTTTTGTAAACTGTAATGCTACAACATTGTTACACCCTGCTCTCTGGATCTGTCCATTGCTGAGTTCTATTTCATCTCCCTCTCTCTCCCCCTCTCTCCCTCCCTCTCTCCCTCCGCCCCAGAGCGATGCCTGTGCTCTCTGCATGCAGTGCTAACTTGCCATGCTTACTGACCTGTTTTCTGTCTGGCCACCGCAGTTTATTTCACCACAGAGAAAACACTTTGATACATTCAACTAAGTTTTACTCTGTTAAAACATACACAATCCCAAAACTTAAACCTTACATTAACTAAAGTGCCTTCAGAAAGTATTCACACCCCTTGACTTTTTCTACATTTTGTTGTGTTACAGCCTGAATTTAAAATGGATTAAATATAGATTTTTTGTTACTGGCCTACACCCAATACCCCATAATGTCAAAGTGGAATATGTTTTTTAAAATGTTTACAAATTAATTGAAAATTAAAAGCTGAAATGTCTTGAGTCAATAAGTATTCAACTCCTTTCTCATGGCAAGCATAAATAAGTTCAGGAGTAAAAATTTGCTAAACAAGTCACATGATAAGTTGCATGGACTCACTCTGTGTGCAATAATAGTGTTTAACATTATGTTTAAATGACTACCTCATCTCTGTACCCCACATACAATTATCTGTAAGGTTCCTCAGCCGATCAGTATATTTCAAACACAGGAAAAACTGCTCAGGGATTTCACCATGAGACCAATGGTGACTTTAAAACAGTTACAGGGTTTAATGGCTGTGATAGGAGAAAACTGAGGATGGATCAACAACATTATAGTTACTCCACAATGCTAAACTAATTGACAGAGTGAAAAGAAGGAAGTCTGTACAGAAAACAAAWATTCTAAAACATGCATCCTGTTTGCAACAAGGCACTAAAGTAAGAGTGCAAAAAATGTGGCAAAGAAATAAACTTTTTATCCTGAATACAAGGTGTTATGTTTGGGGCAAATCCAATTCAACAGAGTACCACTCTCCATATTTCAAGCATAGTGGTGGCTGCATCATGTTATGGGTATGCTTGTAATCATTAAAGACTGGGGAGCTTTTCAGGATAAAAAWATATATGTAATGGAGCAAAGCACAGGCAAATTCCTAGAGGAAAACCTGGTTCAGTCTGCTTTCCACCAGACCCTGAATTCACCTTTCAGCAGGACAATAACCTTAAACACAAGGCCAAATCTACACTGGAGTTGCGTACCAAGAAGACAGTGAATGTTCCTTAGTGCCCGAGTTACAGTTTTGACTTAAATCTACTTGAAAATCTATGGCAAGACCTGAAAATTGTTGTCTAGCAATGATCAACAACCAATTTGACAGAGCTTGAAGAATTTAAAAAAACATAATGGGCAAATGTTGCACTATCCAGGTGTGGAAAGCTCTTAGACTTACCCAGAAAGACTCACAGCTTTAAGCGCTGCCAAAGGTGCTTCTACAAAGTATTGACTCATGGGTGTGAATACTTATGTAAATTATATATTTCTGTATTTCATTTTCAATAAATTTGCAAAAAATACGTTTTCACTTTGTCTTTGTCATTATTGGGTTTTGTATGTAGATGGGTGAGAAAAACAATCAATTTAATCCGTTATGAATTCAGGCTGTAAAACAACAAAATGTGGAATAAGTCAAGGGGTATGAATACTTTTTAAAGGCACTGTAGGGGTTTTCTGGCATATGCCCTGACGGCAGTATGATTAGTGGAGCTAGCTGTGTATTTGTAGGTGTGATGAGTCAGTTCTGTTGGGTCCAGTGAGACAGCCCATACTGTGTGCTGTGTAGGGAGGATGAGGAATGAGCAGTGGGTTAGAGGACAGAACCCATGTATAATCATAACAGCGCGTTGTGTGTGACCTGTGCTGATGGATCGCCACAGAAGAATGTGAAGCGCCGCATCGAGTGTGTTATCAGCAGAACTGGACAAGACCGGTCTGTCTGAAAGGCTCCTTCAGGGCTAGTAGCCATAGTAACCTCTCTCTCTGACCCTGAGGCCTGTGTCAGCGTGTGTGTGTGGAAGCAGAATGCAAGTGTGTGTTGTGCACTCATGCTTGCTAAAGGAGGTTTATTGGGTGCGTTAATTAGCAGAAAAGATTGGGGCAGTATGGGGAATGCACTAAGCAACCTGGCATAGATCTGGTTTACACTTAGTTGGAGACAATTACACAGAGCGGTAATGTAGCAGTATGGTGTTGAGATCCTGTGGTTCTCCTCTGGTCCTATTAAGTGTTAATGCCCTTCCACTAGAGATGATTCTTCCTACCTCAACTCCTCTCCCCCCCCCCCCCCCCCTTCCCCTCCGGTCTCCTACCTCTCCCCTTCTTGCTCCCCTCACTCTCCCCCTCCAGTCCCCTGGTGACATTTCCTGCACTCTCTTCTGACACAGAGGCTGTGTACAGGGTGACACATGATGATGAATAATGTCTGCCCAGGGCCTGTAATGACATCAGCAGGGCTGTGTGGCTTTGCAGGGGGAGGCAGTTACCTGCATGGGCCATTTGATAGGCTGATATAGGCTGTGATGGGATCTCTTTGGGTCATTTGATAGGCTGATACTGGCTGTGATGTGATCTCTTTGGGTCATTTGATAGGCTGATATAGGCTGTGATCTCTTTGCGGTGCCTGTCCCCAGGACTGACATGGGAGATGGGCTGGCTGTGTGTGGGGGCGTAATGATGCCTAAGTAGAGCACTGACTGGTATTGTTCTTCAGACAGTCGTTTGGTTAAAGCATGAACAACTGAACCATTACCCGATATCTGTCATTACCAAATATGACCAGATATCTGTCATTACCAGATATCTGTCATTACCAGATATTACCAGATATCTGTCATTACCAGATATCTGTCATTACCAGATATCTGCCATTACCAGATATCTGTCATTGCCAAATATGACCAGATATCTGTCATTACCAAATATCTGTCATTACCAGATATTACCAGATATCTGTCATTACCAGATATTACCAGATATCTGTCATTACCAGATATCTGTCAATACCAGATATCTGTCAATACCAGATATCTGTCAATTACCAGATATACCAGATATCTGTCATTACCAGATATTACCAGATATCTGCCATTACCAGATATCTGCCATTACCAGATATCTGTCATTACCAGATATCTGTCATTACCAGATATTACCAGATATCTGTCATTACCAGATATTACCAGATATCTGTCATTACCAGATATAACCAGATATCTGTCATTACTAGATATCTGCCATTACCAGATATCTGCCATTAACCGAAATCTGCCTGCTCATTTAGTTTGTACACACTTAAATACATATACATAAATACATCACCTGTCTAGTTCACTATGTAACGTTAGCCAAAGCTTTCTGACCATGACACTAACACTTTTTGGCAGTTGTTCTGTAAACCTGGAAAATGTCTATATTTAAGTTGTGTCTGTGTTGGTTCAAAGGGCCTCACTGCTTTGAAGTAATGAAAGAGAAAGAGAGAAAACAGATCGGAGGTGGCTAGGCCAGCTGTCAACTACAGGTTGTTTCATCAGCCCCTTATCTCCCAGCGCTCTACCGGGGACCTCACCTCCCCCACAGACTGGTTGGTAGAGGTTAAGAAGACATTTTACATTGTAATCATTTAGCAGACATTCTTATTTAGAGCCACTTACAAGAGCAGTTAGGGTTAAATGCCTTGCTCAAGGGCACATCGGCCGATTTTTCACCTAAGTCAGCTCAGGGATTAGCGACCTTATGAGGTTAAGTCCTACACACACACACACACACACACACACACACACACACACACACACACACACACACACACACACACACACACACACACACACACACCACACACACACACACACACACACACACACACACACACACACACACACACACACAGATTCTGCAGCATCCCCAAACAGAATTAGCGTTAAATGAAGATGGGCATCTTGTTGTGCGGCTGCTCTTCTTATTATTCATGTGTCATCTCATCACTTCCCTCCTCCCCAGGTGTTCTGTAAAATGTTTGTCTGCCTGCAGGGGACACAAGTGGAGGTAGGTACAGTACTGCATGGTGTGGACAGTACTGACTACAGATGACTTTATCAATCCACAAACAGCATGGCTCCACTGAGCCTTGAACCTGGTATAGAAAAGGGCTTAGACCAGGTATAATTAAGCAATATGGGGTTTGTGGTATATGGCTAATATACCACGGCTAAAGGATGTTCTCAGCACGACGCAACGTGGAGTGCCTGGATATAGCCCTTAGCCGTGGTATATTGGTCATATACCACAAACCCCAGAGGTGCCTTATTGCTATTATAAACTGGTTACCAACGTAATTAGAGCAGTAAAAATACATGTTTTGTCATACCCGTTGTATACAGTCTGATATACCACGGCTGTCAGCCAATCAGCATTCAGGGCTCAAACCACCCAGTTTATAACACATCAGAGAGAGGATTATTTTGAGCGTGGTGCCGTTTGGTTAACCCGGTTTGATTGATGTTTTATCTAAGCATCCATTGCGTGTGCGCTGTGCATGTATGATGTTTCTCTACTGTTTGTGAACGCATGTATGTTTACAGTGATTAGTAAGTGTGTCACTGCCTTCTGCCATCCACTGACCTGGTGCCTTTCCTTTACCTGAAACTGTGTGGAGCGCTGCTGCTATTCCTCTCTGTGTTTCTTCCCTTCTGCCTCCTCTCCATTCTTCTTATCACTCCCTCTATCTTTTACTCAATCTCCCCTACTCTCTATTCATCACTTGCCTATCTCCTCCCTTCCCCCTCTCCTTGTTCTTATCCTCCCTTTTCCCACTCTTCTCTCTCCTCTCTCCTCTCTCTTCTCTCTCTGAGCCATGCTGGGTTGTGTGGCAGTGCTGTGCGCCCCGTCACCTCTTTAATGGCGGCTCCCACTGTGCAGGTCTCTATCTCAGCTATGGCCTCTAAACAAAGCTCCAATTGCCAGCTCATCAGCCAGGGCGTTCTTCATTCCTTAAGCAGATCTGATCCAGGGCGATAAAACACTGCTAATGTCTTCCTACGCTGTCTCCAAGCGGCTGTGCAAATCACAATGGGATGGGATTAGAACACCATTAAGAGAGGGAGGGTACAACACAACAGTGACACTGCACAGGTGTGGCTTTGTGTTCTGCTATCTATCAGCCTGCAATGTGAATGTCCCTCAGGCCTTCTTGTCTCTGTCATCATCTCTCTGCTCATACTCACTGAACTCAATGGTGATAATCTGTAGTACCACCATCTCTACAGTTTAGTAGAGGCTTTCACAGGTGTTTTATAGCAATGTCCCCGACAGCGTTGGCTGTAACTCCACCACACAGAGATAATGTGTTGGTTGTGACTCCACCACACAGAGATAATGAGTTGGCTGTGATTCCACCACACAGAGATAATGTGTTGGCTGTGACTCCACCACACAGAGATAATGTGTTGGTTGTGATTCCACCACACAGAGATAATACGTTGGTTGTGACTCCACCACACAGAGATAATGCGTTGGTTGTGACTCCACCACACAGAGATAATCTGAACCACCTGCTGCTGCCTTGGCTCTGAGTCAGGGATTGACTGTTGAACCACCTGCTGCTGCCTTGGCTCTGAGGTGCAGGGATTGACTGTTGAAACACCTGCTGCTGCCTTGGCTCTGAGGTCAGGGATTGACTGTTGAACCACCTGCTGCTGCCTTGGCTCTGAGGTACAGGGATTGACTGTTGAACCACCTGCTGCTGCCTTGGCTCTGAGGTGCAGGGATTGACTGTTGAACCACCTGCTGCTGCCTTGGCTCTGAGTGCAGGGATTGACTGTTGACCACCTGCTGCTGCCTTGGCTCTGAGTACAGGGATTGACTGTTGAACCACCTGCTGCTGCCTTCCTGAGATACA